>NC_044031.1:736724649-737097149 GCF_901765095.1 Microcaecilia unicolor | reverse complement strand
GGAGAGCAGCGGGGAGGTGGGGCAAAAGTTCCGCCTCCACTTTGAGCTCAGGTCCCCCCCACCAAAAAAAAATTGAGATCTGGCTACTCGCCTGGATACAACTGGCATGCTAAAAAGAAAGAAAAGGAAAGAAAAATTGGAATAAGTAGATAAGACATAGGAAGAAAAGTAGCATCTTCTTTAGCAGTCATTGTATTGACAGGTATAGTGGGTCTCTTTACAGTATGAGAAGACACAAATTAAAACTTAAGGGAAAAGGAACTAGAGTAATTCAAAGGGTTAAGACTATGCATGGAAGAGAGAAAGAGTGATAAACTCAAACAAATAAAGAGACTCAGATGAATTGTTAAATCCCAGATGAACTTACAGCCTAGAAACTGGACCAGATTTCCACACTGCGTACAAAAGAAATATGTATTGCTCCTGACAACCAAAGGAGCATTCCCGCCACCTCCCTGCTTTCTCTGGCTGGCAAATTGTAAAAGTCTGCCAGCCGGTACTGAGCTCACTCCCTCTCTGACCCCTCCCCCCCACCTCCGTTCCCATTAAAACAGCTTTTCTCCAGTGTAAGAACAAAAAAATATTCATTGCCACCTTATCAGACATGCATGCAAAAAGTAATTAACATGGGGAGACATGCAACCAACCATACAGCTCCCAGTGCCCTGGCGCACGCGCGCGCACACACACACAGACATCCAAACAAGACAGGCCTTGTCAAGGGGCTACGTTCAATAGGGGCTTTGTCATTAATTTAGGCATCTGTCTGAGTCTGGTCTGGTCCTTCTGGCGGGCCCATTTTTTCCCACCCCCTTCAACAATGCTGGGAACATGCCCAGAGACCCCCTCATTCAAATCACCCCTTAACAATGCTGTCATTGTACCAGCACTGAAAAGGAGACGAAGAGGGAGAGAGAGCAGAGGGAGGTGAATAAAAATGTTAACCAAAGAAAGTGTTTACTAACAGAATTCCCGCAGCTGCCCCTTCTCTGGGACCCGTAGCCAGGGGGAAGAGAAGGGGAGGGAGAGACAGCCTTGTTCGCTGCCGGAGGATAAAAACAACATTTACTTAAACCTTGTGATGTGGGCTAATGTCAGTGCTTATAAAATGCACCATTGTCTCTTTCTTCCCTGTGTGTGAGTGTGTGTGTGTTTTTTTTTTTTTTTTATTGCAGCTACTTTCTGTGTTGTGTAACAGACAATAGCACAAGAAGTGGACATTAAACTGTCACTGCATGTTTCAACTCATTATGGAAGTGCAAACAACAGTACGGGTGCTTCTGGCCTTTTCATTGCCTTCCATTTTTTTCCCCTCTCCTGTTTTCAAACTAATAAATTACAAAAAAAAAAATCGTGAACAAAATGTTTTAACAGAAGACTTCTGCCAGGAAAATGGAACCAGGCCTTGCAGCAGAGGTTGTGATGCTCGTGTGCATGTGACCTTCTGGAGCAAGGGAGAAAGAACAAATGTATTAATACCAGTACCTTGCAAAATAGGTGCGGAGGGGCATTTTTGATATGATATCTAAAAATCGGACTTGAAAGTCTTGCGCTAAACGTCCCAAATCCAGATAGGAAATATGGCCATTTTCGAAACAGCAAAATGTGTATTTTTTTTTTTTCAAAAATGGCCTCATGCAAGATGTTTCGTGCTCTGGGCATTTATCTTTTTGGGCCATTTTTGAGAAAAAAAAATATCCACCTGAAAAACGTAGAAAATCAAACCATTGGGATGTAGGAGGAGCTAGTCTTCTTAGTAGACTGGCCACACAGACATCCCAGCAGAGCAGTGAGGCACCCTATGGGGCACTGCAGTGGATTTCACATAAAAACTCCCAGGTACACATCTCATTGTTACCCCCTTAAACTGTATGCTGGGCCTTCCAAAAGCCACCAAAAACCTACTGTACCCAACTGTACACCACTACAATAGCCCTTATGGGTGAAGGGGTCACCTATATGTGGGTACAGTTGGTCTTGGGAGAGTGTGGGAGTGCTCATACTTTCTACCACAAGTGTAACAGGTAGAGTGAGATATGAGCCTGAGTCCTCCTCTCTATAGTGCACTTCACCAACCACTAGACTACTCCAAGGACCTGCTTGCTGCTCTATTAGACCTAGCTATAACATCTGGTAATATTTTTAATCACATCTTTGGGGGGTATAAGGGGGTCAGTGACCACTGGAGGAGTTAGAGGGAGATCATCCCTGATTCCCTCCAGTGATCATCTGGTCATTTAGGGCACCTTTTTGTGACTTATTCATTCTAAAAACAGGTACATCAAGTGGCATTTGACGTGCATAGGTCATTACCGCCCGGTTACCGCATGACACTTTACCACTAGGTCAATGGGCGGTGGTAAGGTCTCAGACCCACAATAGATGTGCAGCAATTTTCATTTTGCCTCACGTCCATTTTCGGCAAAAATTTTAAAAAGGCATTTTTTTACAGGTGCGCTAAAAAAATACGTGACTACACTACCGCTTTTCAGCGCATCTTAGTAAAAGGACCCCTTAGTTCAGGCAAAGTTATTCAAGTATAGACGATATGCATATAACTCCAAGCACACATCAGTCATGATAATATGCATATAACTGTAAGCATATATCAATCATACAGTTTTATAAGTGTAGAAATGGCTTTTAAAATTGCCTTCTTTTGGGGAGCCTAATTTATATAGGACATATAAATACCCAAGTTGACTTTGTAAAGAACAACAAGCACAGGGGGGTGTTTATTAAGGTGCATTAGCATTTTTAAAGCGCCTTTAAAATTAAGGCGCGTTAAACACTAACGTGCCTTTTGGATTTTCTCTTTAAAATCTATTAGACCAGGTGGGCTAAATCGTGAAATTGAATGGATGTCAGTAATCTGAGGTCTGAGTACGGTTGAAGGGATTGGGTGGGGACATCAGCCCGGGTGCATTGCGTTGGTGCGTCTGTGTAGATCAGCTGTTGAGACTTTGGCTTATCTTGAGTATAAATAGGGAAATGCCGCGGCCATTTTTAAATGAAGAGAGCAATGGATATGTTTCCAGCTTATACAGAGGTAAATGGATTCGTTTCTGATGAAATATATACTGAGCAAGTATGTTAACTATTACATATTTTTGGCTTCTAGGAGACGTTCCTTGACACAGCGATTTGTGCAAAACATGATTTCATGTCGGTTTAAAGATGTCTCCGAGATGAATGATTACTTGTGAAAACAAGAATTCATAAAAGAATAAAGAAAAAGAAAAAAAGAACAATGAAAGCCCTTTTAAGCTAAGTACATAAGATTTTATAAGATTGAATATTGAATATTGCAGTTGAGAGTTAAAATGTTGAAAAACATGGATCAATGACAAATACATGCCCACTATAAAGAAATACCTGGCTTAAGTATTCAGCCTGAATGGTGGAGACATGATTAACTGATGGATCCAATACTCAGGACCCTTAATGTGTTATATAAAAGACACTGATAGGATTGATTGGAGTTGGGTATCGATAAGGATTTATTATACATTTCTATGGGCACATTAGTGTTTAATGTGCATTAACCATTAACGCACATTAACAATGCTAGCGTGCCTATAGCGAACCTTAGTAAACATAGGCTTTAATCTGAAGTAGTCAAAATACAAAATATCCCTCAAATTCTATATATGGCACCTTAAGTTGATGCACAATTTAATTAACAAGCCAATCAGCGCCAATAATTGATACTTAGCAACCAATTAGCGGCGCTAATTGGCTTAAATTTGAATTTACGCGCACAATTTTCTAGGCTCTTCTATAATGCGGTACACGTAAGTTCTCATGGGTGCAGCCAAAAAGAGGGCATGGAATGGGTGGGTTGTGGGTATTTCAAAAACCTACGCGCACTATTATAGAATACACCCGATCTGCGCCTAACTTAGGCGCAGGTATTTAGGCCTGGTTTTAGGTGGCCTAAATGGGTGCACCTAAATTTTAGTCATAAGAATGACACATGAGCGTATTCTATAAACTACGCCTAACTTTAGGTATAATTTATAGACTCACGCTAACCACGTGATTTTACGGTGCTGATTTTTAAGGCGCCATATATAGAATTTACCCCTTATGAATATTGGCAACAGTGAAGCGCTTCTAAAGTTTTTGTTGGGACCATGGATTAACCATTGAAATTATTTTCAGCTGAAGAACTGGGCTACTGGAGTTAGCTCAAAACACAATCGTGTCAGTAACTTGCCATCCGGATCGTCTGCTGTCTGGTAATTTGCCATTGAAGTGACTAATTAACCTTTGCAACTCAAGCTGCAGCTAAGCATATATATATTTTTTTTTAATTTGAACTTCCAAGTTTAGAAAATAACTTTTTGGATGTTTGAGCATGGACTATTTTTCTATAAAATTTCAAAGCACTTAAATGAACTGAAGATTAAAACGGTAAAAGGATATTCTTTTAGAAATGCTTTATGGACGATGGGCCATAAAACTTCTTCTTAATTATAAGTGACTTGAATCTATGGGGCTGATTTTGATGGCCTTTAAAAAAATAGGCATAAAATAGACATATTTTTTTCCAGTTTTTAAGAGGTGCTGTGCTATAAATTAACCCCTTTATGGGAAAGAAGCAAAGAATCTTAGAACCTTCGTTTGCCTCGCTTTCCAAATCACGCTGTGACAAATGTATAATGCAGAACATGCAGCAACGCTACTAAGACAACATCACGAATGTTCACATCTTCTCCTGAACTGTCCATTTAAAAAAAAAAAAACACAATGGTGCTCAAATTTGGGTGCTAAAAAAAATATGAGCTAAGTGCTTTTCCATAAATCACTCCATGTTGGGTTCTGTTAATAGAACAGTGCTTAGCAGAGGGATCTGCACCCAATTTGGGGTATGAGGATTGATGCCAACTGAACCCTGGTGTAAATCGCCATGTCTAAATTAGGTGCAGATCCCCTTAAATTTGATAACACGGCATGGAAATTGTCCAACCTGCCCATGCCCCTCCCAGGGACACACCCCTTTTTAATGTCCCTATGGAAATATTCACACACACACCTCTTTATAGAATAGCAACTATAAAGATATGCACATAAATTCCAATTATTGCAAATAGCGCCAACAATTGATTGTTAGCGCTCAATTATCAGTGCAAATTGGCTTGTAAGCAATTAGATTGTGCATACAATTTGGGTACATGCCCAAATTCACAAGTAAATATGTGGTTAACACTCATTGACTTGTTAAGAGTTTTTGAATGGAGTGGCTATATCTAACCCTGTTTTGATTATCAGTAAACCTCCGTTCTTGTCGTCAGATTGAGAAGCTTTTCAGTACAAATACAGAATAGTCAGTGGCGTAGCAAGGGCGGCTGCCACCCGGGGCGGTTCGCCGCTGTGCACCCCCACTCCGGGTGCAGCATGACACCCCCCTCAGTGCATCAACCCAAGCCTCCCCTCTGCGCATCAAACTCCCCCTCGGCGCATCACCCAACCCCCCCCCCCCCCCGAATGCATTCTTGCCTGCCTTGTGCACGCCGCTGTGGGGGGGGGGGGGTTGGTTCCGCTGGTTCCTTGCTCCCTCTGCCCCAGAACAGGAAGTAACCTGTTCCGGGGCAGAAGGAGCAGGGAACTAGTGGAGCCGTCACCCCCCCCCCCAGCGGCGTGCACCTGGGGTGGACCACCCCCACCACCCTGCCCTTGCTACGCCACTGAGAATAGTTTAAGTCTGTTTGTTAGGATCTCAAAGAAGTTGACCGAGGGGCCCTTTTATTAAGCCGCGTAAGCATCTACGTACATGCGCCCAATGTGCGCCAAAATGGACTTACCACACAGCTACCATGTAGCCCTTGTGATAATTTCATTTTTGGCATGTGTACGCTACATGCACACCCAAAAAATATTTTTTTATTTTCTGCTGCTCATCAGCTACGTGCACCAAGTGGCATTTGGCGCTCGAAGGTCATTACCGCCCGGTTACCATGTAAGACTTTACCGCTAGGTCAATGGCTGGCGGTAAGGTCTCAGACCCTAAATGGATGTGCGGCAATTTTCATTTTGCCGCACGTCCATTTTTGGCAAAAAATTTTAAAAAACATTTTTTGTACAGGTGCGCTAAAAAATGATTCTACGCACGCCCAAAACACACATCTACACTACTGCAGGCCATTTTTCAGCACGCTTTTGTACCTTGCTGGAAGTCTCATCTGCTTAATGGGATTCATAGAACAAGAATTTGCACTAGAATTAGCAGGCCAGCTCTGTTGGCAAGAGCACAGACTCAAGCCATTCAAAAATGGGTTAAATGAGAGAGAGAGAGAGAAAGAGAGAGAGATTATATATAAAACAGAAGAACAAATAACAGTTTAGTAAGGGAATCAGCAAGGGATTTCTCTTGTGCTACATTTCTATGAAATGAAAATCTTGTACCTAATATAACCCTAAGCTAATTAATCCACAGTTTCATCTAGTTTACACGTTAAAAGCAGGTACCTGCACTGTAATTTCATATACTAAAACCATTCTAGAAAATGGATTTTTCTAAAGACGTTTCTGGATAAAGGAAGTACTATATTAAAAGAATTTTGGATAATGGAAGTTTTCTGGATAATGGTTCATATGATGCCGACAAATTTTCAGGAAGTAGAGATTTTTTTTCCAGATAACAGAACGAAGCAAGCAACAGTCAGAAAACGAAAGCTTTCCTGGATAATAGATACTAGTCTAAAGACTATGATTTTGTTTCTGGAAATGAAAATTACCAATTAATTATATTTGGAAAAATGATATTCCATTATACAGTATATGTATTGTTCTCTTACTAGGAGAATCTCTGGCTCTTAAAATCTGGCAACCGTCACCTGCTTCCAAGCCCAGCACCTCCGAGAGGAAGAGGAATCAGGCCTGTGCCAGAGACGCCTTCACTTCAGTACAGAAAGGAAAAGAGGTGGGGCCAGGCCATGAATGGTGCCATCAGGGCCTAGTAGAGAGAGGACTGGATCCAGGAGGAACAGTATTTTGCATTGATAGGTGTAAAGGAGAAAGACTGAGCCGGGCAAGGCCACGGAAGCTGCGATCAGATCTTGTAGAGACAGAAGATACAATAAGAGAAGCCTGATGGGGCAACAGCCTTCAAAGGTCAGCAGGTGGGAGAGGAGCCCCTGCCACCAAAGTTGTCCCCTGCCACTGGCTATCAAAAAGGACAGGGAAGAAAGGGATGAAAGAGAAAGGAGAAAAAAAATGAGGAAAGAAAGGGAAAAAATAATGCTTAATGAGAATAAAATTAAGTACTACTACTACTACAAATCATTTCTATAGCGCTACCAGTCATACGCAGTGCTTCATAATTGAACATGAAGAAGAGACAGTCCCTGCTCAAGAGAGCTTACAATCTAAATCAGGACAGACAGATAGGACACATAGGGATAAGGGACTATTGAAGAAAGGAAGATAAGATAAAGGTTACGAACAAGTGAAAAGTTAGGAGTCAAAAGCAGCATTAAACAGGTGGGCCTTTAGTCCGGATTTGAAGGTGGCCAGAGATGGAGCTTGACGTAGCAGCTCAGGAAGTCTATTCCAGGCATAAGGTGCAGCAAGATAAAAGGAACGGAGTCTGGAGTTAGCGGTGGAGGAGAAGGGTGCAGTTAGGAGAGATTTACCTAGTGAACGGAGTTTCTGGGAAGGAGTGTAGGGAGAGATGAGAGTGGAGAGGTAGTGAGGGGCTGCAGAGTAAATGCACTTATAGGAGCTTGAATTGTATACGGAAATGGCTAGAAAGCCAGTGAAGTGACTTCAGGAGAGGGACGATATGAGCATAGCGAGTTTGGCGGAATATTAGTCGTGCAGCAGAATTTTGAACAGATTGAAGAGGAGAGAGATGGCTGAGTGGAAGACCTGTGAGAAGCAAGTTGCAGTAGTCTAAGCGAGAGGTGATGAGAGTGTGGATGAGGGTTCTGGTAGCGTGCTCAGAAAGGAAGGGACGAATTTTGGCGATATTATAGAGGAAGAAATGACAGGTTTTAGCAATCTGCTGAATATGTGCAGAGAAGGAGAGGGAGGAGTCGAAGATGACCCCAAGGTTACGAGCAGATGAGACAGGAAGAATGAGCGTGTTGTCCACAGAAATAGAGACTAGGGGAAGGGGAGAGGTTGGTTTAGGTGGGAAGATAAGGAGCTCAGTTTTGGACATATTAAGTTTCAGTTGTGGTGAGACATCCAGGCAGCAATGTCAGACAGGCAGGCAGATACCTTGGCCTGGATTTCTGCCGAGATTTCTGGTGTGGAGAGAGTTCCATAGTTGTGCGCTTAGGTAGGAAAAGCTGGTTGCATAAGTGGATTCTGTGCACCCAGATGCCATTATATTGTGCTCAGCTCAATTTCAAATGACATTTATAGAATTCCCCCCCCCCCCCCCCCCCACTACTCCCAATGTGTACTTTGCACCTATTCTGATGCAGGTCCAACGCACAGGAGTAAAAAAGTGTCCCCAACATTTTTTCAATATATCAACATCAAAAAAACAAACAGAAGGAGGTAGCACTGAAACATTCCATTATGCATACACATGTGAGAACACGGTTTTGCAAGACATACAAACTTCTTCCAAAGATGGGATAAATCAGATAAACGCCATTTTTGTTTGAAGGATTGGTGCCAGCAAACAGGCTGTTTTGAGAGCAAGATAACTCATAAGACCTATAGTTTCCCCCGACGAAGCCAATATTGGTGAAACGGGTCCCCGTTGGGATCAGGCCGGAGAAAGAGCACGTTGAAAGCTAAGTGTATTATTTGTTTTGTGCTATTGGATATCGGTTATCAAGCACATAAATTTATGTTTGCTGCAAGCAATGTGAGCATAGCGACAATTGAAAATGATAATGATATAAAGTTTAAAAAGTTTTTGGGGAGGTTTTTGCTGATGATTGATCTGAGTCGGTAGGGGGGCTGTGGTACTCATGTCAGAACGATAATTCCCAATTTCCACAGCATAAGACCTATGACTGCTGAGGCTTTTTTCCTCCCTTTTGAACAATTTTGAACAATATAGACGAAATAAAAAATTGTGCACTGCAGTATAGTAGAGAAAAGAATCGAATAGTGCAGTTAAAAAAATTGTTTGTAGGTTAAATAGAATTCCACATTTGTTGGTTTAAAAATAAATCAGATCAGAGCCATTCACAGCCGGTTTCATTCCAGTCATGTATGATCCATTTTGAATGGAGCTATTCAAACGTTTGAGCTTAGACTTGAAGCATTCAAGGATTAAGTTTCCAAATATTTCAGATCTAAGTATCTTAAAATACTTTAATGATTCAGATATGCAAATATTGGCCTGAGTCTAAACCAAACTGAATAAATCTAGTTAAAAAAAAAAAAGATTACCAGGTTTCAATCGCTGAATACTGTCTCAGTGAATTTGTCAAATATATGTAAATTCGACACTGGATTCAAAGAAGGAAGTCCATCCGTTTATAAGAATGGCATATACAATATACTACTACTACATAACATTTCTAGAGCGCTACTAGGGTTACGCAGCGCTGTACAATTTAACAAAGAGAGACAGTCCCTGCTCAAAGAGCTTACAATCTAATAGACAAGTGAACGTTCGGTCCGATAGGGGCAGTCTGGATTCACTGAACGGTAAGAGTTAGGTGCCGAACGCAGCATTGAAGAGGTGGGCTTTAAGCAAAGACTTACTAGTCCATATAATCAAATAACAGCAAAACATTAAATGGCAAGCAAAGACTGAAGAAAAAGCAGAACAGAGGGATATCTGGAAAGATGGGAGCACGAATCTGGAGACAGACCAACCCTTAGTGCACAGGAAATGCTGATTAAGGACAGAAAACGAATTATCGGTTTGAATAAGGCACTCTCTTTTTCTCATAAATTAATGACAGAATTTCCAGGAATCTGAACCACTGCAAATCTCCTGCAACCCCTTTCATATCTTCAGATGCATGCCTTCCGATTGCTGTCATTAATCTGGTTGGAAATCCAGTGCAAACCAATTAGATCCAGATCAGAAATACGTGTCACTTCACCGGCAACATTTCCAGTAAGACATGACCGAGGAAGCAATTTTGCCGCAAATACGCATTACAGTGTATGCAAAGCATTTTTATTAACTACTTCATAGCCAGACAGAATAAGACACACAGTGAGAGGCAAGAATACAGTCTACAAAGCAAGCAGGTCAGCATTACCCCAACAACATGTCTTCTACAGGCAAATATTATGTTTTCAAGGAGGGAGGGTTTTTTTTTTTTTTTAATTTGATTTCCAGTACCATTGGAAGGAAAAGAGGTAAAATTTCCTGACCGGCCTTTGTCCTGCTAGTCACCCAGCCTCGGTCGACACATGGCTAAGTTCATGTTTCATTCAGGAGCGCTGCCATGCTTCAATTGTAACAATTTGTAGGCTCAAGCGAGTGACAGAAAGGGATTTTAATCGTTAGCTAGAAACGGCTGTGCTCTCTGTCAAAGGTGCTGAGCATCAGTGGAATTTAACTTTGGTATTTGAGGGTGCTACAGGAAAAATTCAAAGGTCACAAGACAGTTGGTGGAGAGCTTAGTGTATTGGGTTCATATTTGGAAGGGCTTAGGATCAAAGCTCCTGCTCAGTGTTGCCAGGTGGGCGGTTTTCCCGCCCAATTGGGCGGTTTTCTGTGACCCGCCGCGGGAAATTTTTGCCCGCGGTGGGTTGCGTTTTTTTGGGCTTGTTTTGGGGTCTTTCGGCAGTTTTTTTAGTGGTTTTTCAGGCCGCGTGGGGGCGGGGCTAGTGGCGTTTTGGGCAGGGTTAGCGACGTTTTGGGCAGGGTTAGTGACGTTCTGGGCGGGGCCGGTGACGGAAGAGGCGGGGCCGATGACGGCGGGGGGCGGGGTTGATGACGGCGGGGGTGGGGTGTCAGGGGCGGGGTTTGACTTTGGGCGGGTTTTGGGCTGGTTTGGGTGGGGAAAAAATTTTCCACCTGGCAACCCTGCTCCTGCTGCCTCGTTCTAAGAACTCCATTTCTTCATCTGTCTTGTCTCCTTGGAACAATCCTCCAGCAGGTTTTACTTTTATAGCCCCCTCAGGATCTTTCAGGTCAAGCCAGTTGGAGAAGAGAAAACTTTCTCCCCTCTCTTGTCTGCTGGGCTCTAAAGTAAACTGTTGTGTGCTCCCAGGGAAACTCACTGGCCACACCCTCAGGGCCCCTCCCCCAATCAACCACTGAGCCATTGTGACTGGAATTGGTTTCCATTCTTTCTGAACCTAAGGGGCCTGCTGCTTGTCCCTCTCTCATGTGCTGCTCCATTCCGATGCTTCTCTCACCCTCTCAGCTCTACCATAAAATAACTAGTGTACCTGAATGTAACTCACCTGGAGCTACTACTGAAAAAAGGTGTGAGCAAAATCCAAAAAAATAATGTATGTGTCCCCCACCCAGGATCTGCTGAGAATCCACAAGTGTACTCACATAACTGCAAAGTATGCACTATTGAAAATATGTGTACAGTGTGTAGTCACATTATTGCCATATACATGTGTATATGTGCCCATATGTGCATAAATGCCTAGGACACTGGCATAGGCAGTGGTGGCCCTACCATTGGGCCATCTGAGGCGGGGGCTTCAGGCAACACTAATTATGGACCAGGCATCTTTCACCTTTCCTTCCTCAACTCCCGTCCACGGCCTACCTTCTTTTTTTGTTTTTCAAACGTCAGTGGCAGTGGCAGGGATCCCCATACGCTGCCCTGCCGCCGGCAACAGCGTCTCCTCTGTACTGCGGCTCACATTTCTGACATAACTTCCTGTTTCCTCAGATGCAGGCTGCAGTACAGTGGAGACGCCGGTGCCAGCAACAGGGAAGCATATGGGGACACTGACTTTTGAAAACAACCACAAAAAAAAGAAGGTAGGCTCAGGGGGGGGGGGGGAAGCTAGTCTGGGAAGGAGTTGGCAGGGGGATGCAATGCTGGGGGGCCGGGGCACCATTTCATCCCTGCCTCAGGCAGCAGATTGCCTTGGGCCACCCCTGGACATAGCATTTTGCTATCTTTTTTGTTGTTGTTGTTACATTTGTACCCTGTGCTTTCCCACTCATGGCAGGCTCAATGCGGCTTACATGGAGGGTTAAGTGACTTGCCCAGAGTCACAAGGAGCTGCCTGTGCCTGAAGTGGGAATCAAACTCAGTTCCTCAGGACCAAAGTCCACCACCCTAACCACTAGGCTACTCCTCCACTGTTGCTACTATTGGAAATTCTACATGGAATGTTGCTATTCCACTAGCAACATTCCATGTAGAAGTCGGCCCTTGCAGATCACCAATGTGGCCGTGCAGGCTTCTACATGGAATGTTGCTAGTGGAATAGCAACATTCCATGTAGAATCTCCAATAGTATCTATTTTATTTTTGTTACATTTGTACCCTGCGCTTTCCCACTCATGGCAGGCTCAATGCGGCTTACATGGGGCAATGGAGGGTTAAGTGACTTGCCCAGAGTCACAAGGAGCTGCCTGTGCCTGAGGTGGGAATCGAACTCAGTTCCTCAGGACCAAAGTCCTCCACCCTAACCACTAGGCCACTTCTCCACTTCACTAGACACAAAACTTGGGAATTCTCTCCCTCCTGTCCTTAGATCAGAAACGTCATACAAGACACACCTTTTTCCAACTTCTTAACCTCTCTTAGTTGCTTCTACTTCAGCCCTCTTTTCTCCTTTTCCTGTAACTATGTTATGTTCCCATCCTACTCCTACTCTGCTTTGAATGTGAACTGCATTCAAGACTTCTTGACCAGAATGTGTGACATTAGGACTCACAGAAACAGAATCCAGATCAACGAACGCGCCGGACTCGGAGACCAGCGTTGAAGGGGACTTTGGCTGGTGGGGGTTGGGGACCCCCACCAGCAAAGGTACCTGGACCCCTCTCCTGCCGAAGTCTGGCTATGCCCCTGGCTCCACCCCACCCACTATCTGCCACTGAAAATTAATAAATAAGTGATTTATCCATTTATACCCCTAATTCTATAAAAGTCACCAAAAATTGTGTGCACAAATTTAAGTGTGTGCTCAATTTGCACAAGCAATTTCATTGAACCATGAGCCACTTAGTGCCAATAATTGACTATTTAACAAGTTATTATTGGAGTTAATTGAAATCAATTAATATGTACTCATGTAAATGTAGGAGCGTGATCCGTACCTAAATTTTACATGTGTCCTGGAAAAGGGGGTGAAGAAATAGAAGGGTCATGGGAGATTCAGGCAGGAGTGTGGTGGGGGGGGGTGGATTCCAGTTACGTGTGAAATTATAGAATAAGGGGGTTCTGCGTGCAAATTTAGGCAGGGCATTTGCACCACATTTTCACTGGTGCCTAAATTTACACATGACCCCTGCACTTAAGCAATATTCTATAAACCATGCCAATGTTAGGTGTGTTTAGTGGAGGAGTGGCCTAGTGGTTAGATCAGCTGCCTTCACATCCAGAAGTGGCCAGTTCAAATCCCACCACTGCTCCTGGTGATCTTGGCCAAGTCACTTAACTCACCATTGTTTCAGGTACAAACATAGATTATGAGTACTCCAGGGACAGAGAAATACCCAATATAACTCACCTTGAGCTACTACTGAAAAAGGTGCAAGCAAAATTAAAACTTTTTCAGCACCAATTTTTTAGGTGTGATTTATAGAATTCACCCCATAGCAGCAGCCACTACACAGAAAAGTCCTTTATCCAGCCTTAAGTTTATTATTCAAGCAATTCCATTGTATGTGTGTGTGTGTCATTCTTTCTCTATACATAATTTGAAGATCAATACTTAAAGCACCATGGCATTCTGTCAAATAAAAACAAAAATAGCTTAAGTGCTTGAATGCTCCCATTAAATGTTTTGTGAGATCTTAAACTGCATTTCTCTTTATATTGGCCAAAAAGATGATGAACATTGAGAGCTTGAGAGGGAGAGAGAGAGAGAGAGTGAAGGGTGGGGTACAGACAGGACAAGGGAGGAAGGAGCAGTCTCGTGGAATTTTAAAAAATCATGTTACTGAGACACGATCATTTTAGAGACTCCTGAAGCAGACTGAGCGCCACGTCACAATTTCATTCTGAGTGGGATTTCTTCCTGGGAAAATGTGCGTGGTTGAGCATCAGAAAGAGGTAGAAAGCGAAAGAGAAGAACTGAGCGTTATTTCAAACAAATGAAATACAAAATCCCTCTGCCCCACCACAGAAGACAAATCCAAACAGGCACAAGAAATTGTACTTCATTATGTGAAAACAGAGAGGGTTGAAATGGAGCAGTTCACAGAAGGATAGGGGGCAGTTTATCTTCATGGTTGTGGTATTTCATACCTGCGCTCAGCCTGGGGGATGAAGGCGAATTTGTGAGCTTAGACCAAAAATAGAAACAGCAGCAGATGTAGGTTATTTTGTCCTGAGAACTGCCAGGCTTAGCTACATATACTGTGAAGGAGAAACATAGAGGAGATGACACAGGGAGAAAATATATTCAGTTAGCTGCCCAAAAATATATATCACCTTTTATGTTTTTGTTTTGTTTTGTTTTAATTTATAAATCTTTATTTCTGAGAGAGGGAAAGAAACAGGCCGAAGAAGAGTCAGAGACGGAGAGAAAGAAAACTTCATAGTCCTTTGGCTAAAGTGTATTAAAAATCTGCGGACACTGTGCCTTACCTGCAAGAATTTACACAGAATAACTGCAACAACGCCTGTGCGTTAACTGATGGAGGGCAAGCTTGGCATCTTCCCATACGGTTAACATAGAGTTAATCCCCAGATTCTACAAAGGTCACCAACAATTTCATGCCAAAATGTGAGCGTGCAGGGCAGATGTACGCTCAAATCAACGAATTAACAAGGGGTTAACAATCAATAACGTACAACATAAACTACAAACGCACTACAACACTTTCTCACTGAGAAATACTACTGTAACCTCCCCTTAATGTAAATTGCAAGTCACTTTGAGCCGAAACTTTTGGAAAATACTAAGATACAAGGAAGCATAAATAAATATAGGGGGGTCTTTTATTATTTATTTATTGCATTTGTACCCCACATTTTCCCACCTATTTGCAGGCTCAATGTGGCTTACAAGCACCTGTTATGGCATCGCCATTCCAGGAGATGAATACAATTGGTGTTACAGGAAGATTCTGGATGAAGAAAGAAAAGGTCTAAGCAAAGTTATAGAAAGATAAATATCGGAATAGGGTGAAGTGGGATCCCATTGTAGGCCTTGTTGAAGAAATAGGTTTTCAAAGATTTACGAAAGGTAGTTATGTCGTTAATCGTTTTCAAGTCAGTTGGTAGTGCATTCCATAGTCGCGTACTCATGTAAGAGAATCTGGTTGCATGTGATAGCTTGTATTTTAGTCCTTTGCAATTGGGGAAGTGCAGATTAAGGAATTTCCGGGCTGATTTTTTAGCATTTCTGGGTGGCAGGTCTACGAGGTTTAGCATGTAGCTCGGGGCTTCTCCGTGGATGATTTTATGAACAATCGTGCAGATCTTGAACCCGATACGCTCTTTGAGTGGGAGCCAGTGAAGTTTTTTTCATAGAGGTTTCGCACTTTCATATTTTGTTTTGCCAAATATGAGTCTGGCTGTGGTATTCTGGGCAGTTTGAAGTTTCTTGATAGTCTGTTCTTTGCAGCCAGCATATATTGCGTTGCAGTAGTCACGTTTTTGCGCGTGTTAAAATTGGGAGCATGCTAAACATCAGAGACACCCATAAGAATGAATTAGCATCTCTAACGTATAGCGTGTGCCCGATTTTAGTGCACGTAAAAACATGAGCACGCCTTAGTAAAAGGGGGTCATAGTTAATTGGGAATCATTTGCATTTATGCACCCATCTGCCCTGGTCACTATTCTATAACATGTGTGTCTACATTTTCTAATGCACAACTCAAAAGGGACGTGACCATGGGAGGGGTATGGGCAGATCAGGGGGCATTCCTACAAGTTAGGTCGTGATGTTATAGAATGCTGTCATTTGCACACTACAGGAGCCCTTTTACTAAGCTGCGATAAAAGGGGGCCTGAATTAGAGTCAGCGTGTGTTTTTGATGCGCACTGAGGTTCCCTTTTACCACAGCGGGTAAAAGACGGTCTTTTTTTTCCTGAAAAGAAATGGCCGGGCAGTAAGTGAACCACTTACCGCGTGGCCATTTCGGGTGGAGCACTTACTGCCACCCATTGAGGTGGTGGTAAAGGATCTCACGGTAAACCAGTGGTAACCGGCTTGTTGGGGGGTGGGAACTACTGTCAGGCTCCTGCAGTAGCCCGGTGGTAGTTCCAGAATAGCAAGCGGTAAGCCCACAATGGATAAAAGGGTCCCTGAATTTCCTAAAATTGTATCAACAGATGTAAATTCTGGTGCCCTAAGTTGAGCATGGGAACTCGCTCTAGATGCTATTGAATAAAGGGTGCTCTGTGCGGAGTGCCTTTTATACAAAGCTAGCTTAACGCAGATCTTCCACCGCCGATTTTTGAGTGCTATTTACCGAGTTGCGCTCAATATACTTACAGATCAGTAACTCCTTCATTCTATAACATGGTGCTGAAATTTAACATAACATAGCATAGTAACATAGCAAATGACGTATATGGTCAATCCAGTCTGCCCAACAAGATAAACTCTTTATACAGAAATCACCAATGAAATCAAACTCAGCTTGAACACCATGAACTCATGGGCAAATGCCTTTCAACTAAAACTCAACACAGAAAAAAAACACACTGTCTCATCCTCCCATCCCAATATAACACGAACAAACCCACCGACTTAAACACCCCAGATTACACCCTCCATATCTCAGACAGCCTGAAAATTCTCGGAGTTATAATCGATCTTTATAGAATAGCACTTAGCAAGATGCTCACATAAATCAAAAATGTTGCCAATTAACGCCAATAATTGATTGTTAGCATAAGTACATAAGTATTGCCATATTGGGAAAGACCAAAGGTCCATCAAGCCCAGCATCCTGTTTCCAACAGTGGCCAATCCATGTCACAAATACCTGGCAAGATCCCAAAAAAGTACAAAACATTTTATACTGCTTGTCCCAGAAATTGTGGATTTTCCACAAGTCAATTTAATAATGGTCTATGGACTTTTCCTTTAGGGAGCCCAAACCTTTTTTAAACTCCGCTAAGCTAACTGCCTATACCACATTCTCTGGCAATGAATTCCAGAGTTTAATTACATATTGAGTGAAGAAAAGTTTTCTCTGATTCGTTTTAAATTTACTACATTGTAGCTTCATCGCATGCCCCCTAGTCCTAGTATTTTTGGAAAGCGTAAACAGACGCTTCACATCTACCCGTTCAACTCCACTCATTATTTTATAGACCACTACCATATCTCCCCTCATCCGCCAAGCTGAAGAGCCCTAGCCACTTTAGCCTTTCCTCATAGGGAAGTCGTCCCATCCCCTTTATCATTTTCGTCATCCTTCTCTACACCTTTTCTAATTCCACTATATCTTTTTTGAGATGCGGCGACCAGAATTGAACACAGTATTTGAGGTGCGTTCGTACCATGGAGCAATACAAAGGCATTATAACATCCTCATTTTTGTTTTCCATTCCTTTCCTAATAATATCTAACATTCTATTTACTTTCTTAGCTGCAGCAGCACACTGGGTAGAAGGTTTCAACGTATCATCAACGACGACACCTAGATCCCTTTCTTGGTCTGTGACTCCTAACGTGGAACCTTGCATGACATAGTTATAATTTGGGTTCCTCTTTCCCACATGCATCACTTTGCACTTGCTCACATTAAACATTTAGACGCCCAGTCTCGTAAGGTCCTCTTCTAATTTTTCACAATCCTCCCACGATTTAACGACTTTGAATAACTTTGAGTCATCAGCAAATTTAATTACCTCATTAGTTACTCCTATCTCTAGGTCATTTATAAATATGTTAAAAAGCAGCGGTTCCAGCACAGACCCCTGGGGAACCCCACTAACTACCCTTCTCCATTGAGAATACTGACCATTTAACCCTACTCTCTGTTTTCTATCTTTCAACCAATTTTTAATCCACATTAGAACACTACCTCCAATTTCCTCTGGAGTCTTTCATGAGGTACTTTGTTGAACGCCTTCTGAAAATCCAGATACACAATATCAACCGGCCCACCTTTATCCACGTTTGTTCACCCCTTCAAAGAAATGTAGTAGATTGGTGAGGCAAGATTTCCCTTCACTAAATCCATGTTGACTTTGTCTCATTAATCCATGCTTTTGAATATGCTCTGTAATTTTGTTCTTAATAATACTCTCTATGATTATTAATACTAATTAGCTTATTAGCCAATTTAGTTGCACATGCATCTCAGAATAGTGCAAGCAGCTAAAAGAGAGGGACCAAAAATGCAAACAAATACAACACAGAAAGAAAACCACAAAAGAGCCTTTTCAGTATTGGAACAATCAAGAGTCTTTTAATCAAAAGACCCAACATAGGCCGTGTTTCGGTGCTCATGTGCCTGCTTCAGGGGTCAAACAGAGGTAGACTCTCTCAAACAGAATTATGAATAGAAACACTTAAATGTTATCAAAAAGAGTTTAAAAACCATGTCTCAAACAAGCGCGCCTTCGATAGTCAATGACAAGCAAAACCCACAGAAAGTTCCGTGCCAGTTATAGAATTTCCCCCATAATTTATAGAATACCAGCACTTATGCACATAAGTGCTAGCTGAGTGCTCAGTGTCATTCTATAAATGATGCACGTACTGCACTTACCCCCAGATTCTATAAGGGGCTCTTTTACTAAGTTGTGGTAGCGTTTTTTAGCTTGTGGTAGAAATCAACTGGCAGTAAATGCCGAGACGCTCATTAAATTCCTATGGGCATCTCGGCAATTACCGCCAGCTGATTTCTACCACAAGCTAAAAACGCTACCACAACTTAGTAAAAGACCCCATAAATGATGCTAAAAATTTGGCCATGAAATTTAATTGAATAACGAGCTTAGTAGAGTCAATAATTGGGCTCTGACAATCAATTATCCGTGCTAATAAGCATTAATTAAAATTTATGCGTGCACTTTTAGGCAGTGGGATCTGTCCGTAAATTTTACACGGGGTTTCAAAAAGAGGACACGGCCATGGGAGGGTCATGGGCGGATTAGGGGTGTTCACGCAATTTATGCGCGCTGTTAAAGAATAATTGGGGATCTGCACCTAATTTAGGCACAAGGATTTACACCAGGGTTTCGTCAATATAAATCCTTGTGTCTGAAGTTGAGCACTGTTTAGAGATTAGTGCTCAGTGTTTTTTGGCACTGATTCTTCGATGCCATTCATAGAATTTAGTCCTCAGTGTGTAAATTTAAGGGGTCATTGACATTGTTGACATTGGTGCACCTAAAGTTAGACACCAACAGTTACATCAAGTCAATGGCAGTTGTAACTGTTGGCGCCTACTTGTGCCCCGAAGTGTGTATAACTTACAATATTTTATAAGTTATGCACATATCTCAGAAACACGCTCATGTCCTGCCCATATTTATGCCCCCTCCCATTTAGGCATTAATTCAACAAAAAAAAGCAAAACAGTGGAGGTGACCACACAAACACAAAATAAAAGAAGCCATCTGCACCAAGGAAACTCCAAAATCTTTATTGATCTTCAATAGACTCAACACGAATCATGTTTTGCCCGAAAAGGCCTGCATTAGTCTGAAGACCTAACAGAAGTTTGTATGCTCACTGTGTCTTGCATGAAGCAGACTGCAGTGACTGTTGATTAGAGACTTTGGGATTTTTTAAAAGGAACCTGCGGACACTTTGCAGAATGATTGTTGACACCGGCTCCATACAGGACACAGTGGTTTTTTTTCGTTTTTGTTTGGTCACCTCCACTGTTTTGCTTTCTTTCTGTGATGCCCGTGGAGGGTAGTTCTTTGGTTTCTTTTGCTCAAAATTCAACACCATTAAAAAAATCAGTGCTAGGTGTAACTCTATAAAGAGTGTATGCCCAATATAGGATTATGCTTAGCCCCAGACTTACGCCTGTTGAAACCTGGTGTAAAGGTTGGTGCTCAGGTTAGATGCTCTGAGGCAGTATTCTGTAACTACGCGTGTAACGTTTCAGATTGCCTCTGACACACCCATGACCATGCCTCCTTTTGAGTTACATGTTAATAGAGTTAAGCACCATCTCTTATAGAAAAGTACGCAGCAAGATACGTGTGCAAATTTTAATGAGAGCCAATTAGCACCAATAATTGGTTGATGTTAATTAGCTTGTTAGCCAATTAATTTGTGTGTGCATCTCAAAAGCATGCCCTGATCTAGGCACTGTGTATAGAATCCAGGGATAAAAGTGATTCTGGAGTGTATGTTATAGAATAGTGACTAGTGCTTACACGCACAATTGGTCTCTAGCTTTTGGCATCATTTTATAGAATTTCCCCATCAAATATATAGTGTCTAAAAAATCTGCGTGGAACACATTTCCAACTAAGTGTATTCTATAAGCTGCGCCTAGATTTAGGCACGATATAGAGAATACTCTTAGTCGATATCCCAGCACCTAAAACTATGCACTTTCATTTACTCCAATAAAAACATGGCACGTAGATTTAAGTGCAACTATGTGGCATAAATTCAGAATGCCCATGGAATGCCCATGAAATGCCCATTTCTCCACCTATAACCATGACCCTTTTTGCCTGCACGCATTAGAAGTTAGGTGCACTTTGTTATAGAACACACTTAGCGAGTTGTGCAAGTAGATTCTAATTATTGCCAATTAGTGCTGACTATTGCTTGTTAAGTGCAGCTATCAACACTAATTAGCTTGTTAAGCCAATTAAGTTATGCGCAGTGTTATAGAATCTGCCTGGATTTCAGAACGGATCTCTAGGCATGCTATATAGAATCCGGGGGCAAATGGCTTACCCAAAAGCAGCGGCGTACCAAGGGCAGGGCGATGGGGGCGGTCCGCCCCAGGTGCACGCCGCTGGAGGGGTGCAGAGAGCAGCCGCGCATGCCTTTCGGCTCCGCTGGTTCCCTGCTCCCTCTGCCCCGGAACAGGTTACTTCCTGTTCCGGGGCAGAGGGAGCAGGGAGCCAGCGGAGCCAAGAGCCACGCAGCTGCTCCCAGCAGCCCAGAATGCACCCGGGGGGGGGGGGGGGGGTCGTACTGCACCTGGGGGGGGGGTGTGCATCAGCGATCCGCCCCGGGTGGCAGCCAACCTAGGATTGTCACTGCCCAAAAGCACAAGGAGGGGCAGTGGAATTTGAATCTGGGCTTCCCTCGTGCTCAGTCTGCTGCTCTAACCACTAGGATACTCCTCCACACAATCGTAAATGATAAAAGGCCTGAATTACTAACACAGCATGAGAAAGGTCTTAATAAATCAGACCCCCCGCAATGCAGATCTGAATTAGTTTTCACTATTTTGCTTCAGAAACTATCTTTGATGACCATGCTAGTATCTCAAAAATAAAATGTTTCACAACAGCTCGCGTCACTAACATGTAATACTGTGTTACTGTGTGCTAACCCAGTTAACACACTTTTAATTACGTTGGGACTTGCGGTAAAACAATGCAGGTTAACACACATTAACACAGTAGCATACATTACGACGTCTAGCTATTGACTGGTTAAATAGCCCTGTCTGAAAACTGCTCTCCTCTGAGTGGGGTTTCATACCACATATATTTTTAGCTGTGTCTGCGGGAGCAGGGGGCAAAGACAGGGGATGAAAATAGTGAATGCGCAGGATATTTTCAAAAAGCACACATGCGATTTTACACCACACCGCACCCTGCCCTTTGTCATCCGCATGAACAATGGGTGCAAACTTTATTGGTGTTTTTAGCACACACAACCTGTAGCTAATTTTCTAAGGGAAACCACTCAGGTACTCTCTTTTTAACCAGGTGCACATAGTAGAAGTGACCATGGAATTTGCAATCACACAGTCTATTTGCTAATAATTAGAAATAAAACATTACATAAAAAGATGATACCTTTTAATGCATTTTTTGATTAGCTTTCGAAGGCAATGCCTTCTTTTGGGTCAGAATGAGCATAAAATGGCAAACATCAGAATATATAAGTGAAACATTGAAGCTAGGGATGGGGGGTGAGAAACAGGGAGAGATGGATGGGTGATCAGAGGGTGACAAAGCAGTATATTATTATGGTTTATAATGTGACTAGCCTTTGAGCCCGTAAAAATGGGCTATTATAGGAAGGGGGGTTGAAGGGCCCGCCCCCGCCGCCGAGTTTGCCGCTGCCTCCCCCCCCCCCCCCCCCCGAGCCGTCACCACCCACCTTCCACCCGGCCGGGCCCTCGCTCCGCTATTGAAACAGCGAGGGTCCGGGAACGCAGCGCTGAGCTGCCGTCGTCGGCCTTCCTTCTTCTTCTCTGCCTGTCCCGCCCTCGTGTGACGTAACGTCGTCGAGGGCGGGACAGAGGCAGAGAAGAAGAAGGAAGGGCGATGTCGGCAGCTCAGCAGAGCTCAGTGCTGCGTTCCCGGACCCTCGCTGTTTCAATAGTGGAGCGAGGGCCCGACCGGGTAGAAGGTGGGTGGCAGCGGCGACTCGGGTGGGGGGAGCGTTAGACGGCGGTGTCCCTCCCTCAGAAATGCGCAGTACAGACCCTCTGTGTTCCGCCCCCCGTCATCACGTATTGACGCGGGGGCGGGGCAGAGAAGGTCTCTACTGCGCATTTGCGAGTGAGTACGGTCACTCGCCGTTTATATGTTTGAAAGAAACACAAACCTATGGGAACACTGGTCCTCTAGCAACCTCCTCCCTGGGTGTTCATTCATGTGCTTCTAGTGTTTATATATATACTATATGCAACAGCCATAGTGCAAAACATTACTGCCAAACACAGCTACTTAGGAAATCCAGATCTTTGTTAAATCCTTTCTGGTTCAGTCTATTTGAAAATTGACCCTATGTTAATCCTTACACAGGTAGAGGAGACAAGGAACTATTTCAAGACTGATTTCATCTACCACTCTACGTCTCCACCTTTCATCCCCCCTACACATCCCAATTCCTCATCCCATCATCACCAGTTTTCCAAGCGGAGTCACCTACACTCAGGTGGAAAAGAATGCAAATAGACTTTTGAATGCCCTGCCAAGTTTATTGACCCTACTGAAGTAGAATGAACTCTGCTGCCCCTTTGGCTAAAGACTGGATAGAGCTAACCTGAATGTTAGTATCTTATCTGAATGGACAAAAGCAGAATTACAGACTAGTCTCCAAATTCTTCATACTATTAAGACAATATATCACAGTAACATTTTCTGACTAAGGCCACCATGTGAATTTTACACAGTAGAAGGAATGCTTATCACAGTGAAGTTAGAAGAAAAGAAACCCTATACCTAAATACAACTGGACTTAATTTATTAAGCTTTTTTGTTTGGTTTGGTTTGTTTGTTTCTTTTTTGTCTAGGGACACAGAATGTGGAGGATCCAAAGGGTTCCTTTTACCAGGGCCCTGCGGTAGCAGTGGGGGCCATTTTCCACAAACGTCAGGGTCCTTTTCACCACAGCGGGTAAAAAAGCCCCCAAAACAAAATTACCATGCAGTAAGAAAACTCTTACCGCGTGGCCATGGGGTGGAGAGCCCTTACTGCCACCCATTCAGGTGGCGGTAAGGGATCCTGTGGTAACCCAGCTGTAACCTGGCAGCATGCAGCAATGCTTGATTACTGCTGGGTTAACCCCATGCTAACCATTTCCGGGGGGGGGGGGGGGTCTTTTTCCCTGGAAATGGCATGTGCTCGACCCAGAACTACTGCCGGTGGCCACATTGGGCCAGCGGTAGTTCCGGAATACTGCCGCTCTCTAAAAAGACCCCTTAGTAACTAAGCCCCAGGAAGCCTTGCAGTGTAATCCGTAGGTCACTTGCCTACTGTGCCCAAGACCTGAGATCAGATCCCACACTGGGATTTCTGCCAGACAGCTGGCCTCTGGCTAACTGAGCTATCCATCTACTTTTGGTCTGTAAATGGGGGGGGGGGGGTGGGGGGAGTAGAGATGACTGGGGAAGGCAGTGGTTAACCACCCCACTAATAGTCTGCCAAGAAGCCATGCAAGATGCAGCCCCCGTAAGTTGCTCACAACTTGGTATTTTCGCATCATATCACTGAGGTCAAATGCGAGTTATCATTTCTATCATTTGCAAGATTGCTAAGGGTCTGTCCACAGGGGTAGCACAATAGTCTAAGTGATGCTTAAACCAGGGTGGTTCTTGCAGCTATTAATTAGTTGCTTTCCCTGTGCTGTCCATAAACCTGTCTTGTAACCATGGCTCCCAATCCTGCATCCTGATGATCAGCTGACTAGTTGTTCTACTAACCCTAAGAAATCCTTGCTTTATCATTCCTGAACAGACGAGGTTCTAAAATCTTCAACCAGCAGCAAGGGAAAATAAAAAGAAACCTCTGACTAGCAGGAGCTCTGCAGAGATTTACCGTTTCCTTCCCCGGTCCCCATTGTCACTCTATCAGTTTACATACTACAGATATAAATAAAGAGAGAGTACAGAATTACACAGACACCATGGCGTCAAAGGATCCATAGAAGCGACAGAAAGAGGGAGAGAAAAACATGGTCCTGCTCATACAAAGAGCATAAAAGCACAGCCAGGAAAGCAAAGAAGCAATGGGAGAAAGCAAAGGGCGAGGAAACAAAAGGCAGGAGGTAGCACCATGTGGCAAAGGGGAGCCATGCCAAGAGCCAGGTGCCAGCTTGCAAACTATTAAGGAGAATTTGTATTCATGTGTCCCTTGTGAACAATCCACGGCGCTGAATGAAAGCCTTCCCCAGCCTTCGCAGACAGTACGCTGCATTCTGAGCTAGCTCATATTCAGCCCATCTCGTTCAACCCACTCATTCTTGACAGCAATACCCAAGGTAGAGGAAATAAGAGGGGCAGAATAAATTTCAAGAAAAAGGCAATGCACCCCACATTTCACATGGCAAAGGATCAAACGCTGTCACCCTGCCTTCTACCTCAATTTTCTTCGGTTCCTCTGTCCTTATCAACCACAGCTGCAAGAGAACCTTATATACTGCAGCAGTACAGTTTGTACCAGCTGCTTCCAAGCTCAGAGATCCCCTCCTACTGAGCCCTGGCAAAGCAGAGCATGTGTGGCAAAGCTCTGTCCCTGACGTCTATCTGCGACATGGGAGAACGCACAAAAGCTTCAAACTGCTCTGAGTGCAGAATATGCACTGTACTGAAGCAGTGAGGTCTGTCCTTTTCTGCAAGTGATGAAGGCTCTTATGGTAGAAACAACTTCACATGTAAATAGAAGCATTTAAATGTGTAAATAGTGGACCTGATATTATGTGTTGTATTTATTTATTCATGACTTGTATATCCCGCATTAGCCTGAGTAGAACTCGGGTTCAATGTGGCTTACACAACAATTAGAAAAGCATGAACGTGTTCACGATATATTAACAGAAAGTAAAATACATCGTATAATGTTAGACCAGTAAAACTTGAGTTAGGAGCAGATGTAAATAAATACTAAGGGCCTTTTAAACAAAGCCGCGCTCCCAATCCTCGGTGCGGCAAATGAGAGGAAGCCCATTCTATTCCTATGGGCTTCCTCTCATTTGCCGTCTGGAATCACTAGTGCGGCTTTGTAAAAGAAGCCCTAAGTGATTTAAGCTAGATAATTGAAATATGGAGGAAAAAAGGTAAGGGCTAGGATTAGTTGGGATAGACAGGAGTAGTGGAAGGTGAGATGAGGTAAAAATTAATGTCATGAGTTTATCTGAGAAGAGTGCTTATTCCCTTAAAGGTTAGACTGAAGAAGTGAGTTTTCAATAGACTTCGGACTAACAAATAATCATCAGTGCATTTGATGGGTTTAGGTGAGGAGTTCCAAATTTTAGTGCCTTGATATGTAAAAGTTAGCAATATGGATTGATTTGTAGGTTACTTTCTTACAATCTAGAAAATGTAGGATAAGATATATTCTAGATGATTTAGAGGCAAAACGTGAGGGTAATTCAATGAGGTTGTTCATGTATATTGGGGCCGAACCATACAACATTTTGTAAATGAAGGTACATTGCTTGAATGATATGCTATCTTTTATTGGCAGACAATGCAAATCGTACAGAAGGGGGGTTGCTTTGACGAAGGGTGGTATTCTGAATATGAGACTATGGCAGTGTTTTGAGCGGTATTTAAAATGATTTAAACATCCAGGAGAGACTAACCAAACATATTTAGTGACACTTAACCAGATAGTGCCTTCTAGAAATGTCCAGTTAGTGCCCAAATCTGTCTATTCTGGGGGGGTCTGGCTGCAGAGTCAGCACTTGGCTGGTTAAGTGTCAATGTTCAGAATGGAGCCCAGACTACCTAGCATTGAATTTCTGTCCCTACAGGGCTTACAATCTAATGTGTTTGTACCCAGGGCAATGGAGGGTTAAGTGACTTCCCAAGGTCACAAGGAGCTGCAGTAGGAATTGAGCCCTGGTTGCCAGGCTAAAAGCTCACTGCACTAACCATTAGGCTACTCCTCCACTCCTACAAGTAAGGTTTGTAAAAGAGGCAGCTATGCATGGAAGTAAAACTGCTTCTGCCTGGAAGGTGCTGTGTTGGTGCCATTCATTTCTCCATGTGCATATTTAAAAAATAGCTGCTCCTGGTGTATAAGCCAAAACATTCACATGCATTCCTGCAGGCATTTTAGAAAAGGCTCTGTGGGAATCGAGCACATCCCAACCTGGACATGTCAATTCCAGTCTCTACATTCCATATAAATTATGGAGTCACAAATTTTAAATATGATAACTGTATCTGTGGATCGCTGTCTGCAACTTGTTTTTTTAAAATCCGCCTTTAATTAAAGGTTTCTAGGGGGAACGCAGACCATTTTTACTTTGTCTGTTAATTCCTTTATTTTCCTATTATTACCAGCAAAGTTGGAAATGTTTCTGGGTTCCAGGCACCAGGAGTCCTCATTTGCAACCCACCCAGGTATTTTACCCCTATTTTTAATGGACCCACAGCTCCTAGTTTGCTCATCCTGGAATCAGGAACCATGAACTAAGAACACCCGAGTCAGTACGTCAAACTCCATCTCTGGCCATATTCAAATCTAGGCTAAAAGCTCACCTTTTATGAGGCTGCTTTTAACTCCTGGCTCCTATTGCCCTATTCAGTATCCATGTCTGTTTTCATCATTCCCACCATAAGCAATTCCCAATCCCTTATTTGTCCTGTTTCTCTGTCTTGATTAGATTGCAAGCTCTGTCGAGTAGGGACTGTCTCATTTGTGTTTAGTGTACAGCAGGGGCGTAGCCAGACTTTGGCGGGAGGGGGGGTCCGGAGTCTGAGGTGAGGGGGCACATTTTAGCCCCCCATGGCACCGCTGAACCCCCACCCCCGCCACTGCCGACCCCACCGCTGCCGCCGCAGCCACCACCAACTTTGCCCCCCCCGCCGTTGACCCTCTCGACCCCCCTTCCGCCGTCGCCTACCTTTGCTGGGGGGGACCCCAACCCCCGCCAGCCGAGGTCCTCTTCTTCTCGCAAAAGGCTTCCTTCTGTTTCTGACGTCCTGCACGTGGTACATACAGGACATCAGAAACAGAAGGAAGCCTTTTGCGAGAAGAAGAGGACCTCGGCTGGCGGGGGTTGGGGTCCCCCGCCAGCAAAGGCGGGCGACGGCGGGTTGGCGGCGGGAGGGGGGGTCGAGAGGGTCATCGGCTGGGGGGTCCAGACCCAAATATACGGGAGCCCAGGCCCCCCCTGGCCCCACGTATCTACGCCACTGGTGTACAGTGCTGAATATGTCTAGTAGAGCTATAGAAATGATAACTAGTAGTAGCAGTAGC
This sequence comes from Microcaecilia unicolor, assembly GCF_901765095.1. Lineage (NCBI taxonomy): Eukaryota > Metazoa > Chordata > Amphibia > Gymnophiona > Siphonopidae > Microcaecilia > Microcaecilia unicolor. The sequence goes on along the minus strand of NC_044031.1, from coordinate 737,069,286 downwards.
ACTTCAGGAATCCTATACCAGGGGTTCTGAATCCACCACCAGATGTCATGGAGATGGGAAGGCAGTAGAACGAGAGGACATGAAATGAGATTGAAGGGGGGCAGACTCAGGAAAGATGTCAGGAAGTATTTTTTCACGGAGAGGGTGGTAGACGCTTGGAATGCCCTCCCGCGGGAGGTGGTGGAGATGAAAACGGTAACGGAGTTCAAACATGCGTGGGACATGCACAGAGGAATCCTGTGCAGAAGGAATGGATCCTCAGAAGCTTAGCTGAAATTGGGTGGCGGAGCAGGTGGGGGGAAGAGGGGGTGGTGGTTGGGAGGCAAGGATAGGGGAGGGCAGACTTATACGGTCTGTACCAGAGCCAGTGCTGGGAGGCGGGACTGGTGGTTGGGAGGCAGGAAATACTGCTGGGCAGACTTATATGGTCTGTGCCCTGAAAAGGACAGGTACAAATTCAAGGTAAGGTATACACATATGAGTTTGTCATGGGCAGACTGGATGGACCATGCAGGTCTTTTTCTGCCGTCATCTACTATGTTACTATATGTTACTATGTTAATATTATGACTCTCTTCTGCCCCCTCCACCACACCCTCAGGGGGTGTGAACCTATCTCTCCAGCTAACCTGCAGTGTAAACAGTCCAATCTAGGAATTAAACCAGGGATCTTCCACATAACAGTGCACCGTGCTACCACTGAACCACCAAGCAGGCTCCACTGCTAATTTCAGATCACCACAGATTGCTGCCTGTTTATATTTTCTGGTGCACTTTTTTTTGGGGGGGGGGGCACCTAGAATTTGTTTGAATTCAGGACCTTCTGCTATGCTGATTGCAGCAGAATCACACCGACTCACAGGCAACAACAGATTGTGAGGGCAATTTTCTGAGCTATTTTGCAGCTAATAATGATTTACTTGCATCAACAAGCTGTCTGAAAATCATTCTCCCGCAGACTGTTCAAAAGTACGCGTTCCATAACGCACATTTTTTCAGCCTCTAGTATTCCCAGGGATGTGTTTTGGGTGGGACTGGAAAATAATACATGCACCTTTTGTATTCAAATCTAGGGCATTACATTGCATTGAAAGAAAAAAAAAACAAAACACTGGTGTGAAAAGCAGGTGAAAAAGTCCAAGATTTTCAAAAGAAACAAACACACACATACATTTCTTTTGGAATTCAACACAAAGACTGTGGGTAAAAAAAAATACCTATGGATTTTGCATAAAAGCCCAGTTTGCAAACTGCTCCCATGGGCGTTTCATTGTAGAATCAATTGTCCACCATTATTATTAATAAGGGATTCTCTCATATGTTAACATTTTCCTCTACTGAGACCCTTAAACTGAAGGCCAGAAAATGTTCATTTGAATAGCAAATCTGCTATAACAGAGTTCCAGCCAATTTCAGTTTTAGGGTGTTGAATTCTGACCTACATAGTAAGCTGAGAGCTCCAACATGAACCCGCCACGTAATGACATATACAATATTCACTATCGATTCTGAGTGAAGAATTGCATAATGTGTGAATATGCAATTTTCAAAAGCGCAGTGACACTCCGTACATGTTACCATGCTACAGAATGTGTGTAATTGCTTCTCTCTTCCCATTTTGACGAGGGGAAGGTGGAAGCCTGTATCTGTGTTTTGCCATCACAGATTTCCAACACAACTCAAACGGGGAAAAATGACCTCCATGCATGACTGAAACACTAAGCTGTAGTGAGCAAAATAGAGCTTGACGTTTTTCTCTGCTCTACACTTTGGTAGTGACCAATCATTTCATTTGCTAGCAAGTCAATAACAAGACCATAGAAATCAGTACAGATTTTCAATGTGAAAGCAGTATGAGAAGATGAGAAAAGAGGGAAGGTTGGGGGTCTATTTGCAAATAGGAAGCAGAGTAAAGCAATACAATACCCACATCCCCCATTAAAACACACACACACAAAAGTCATTATCTTGTACATAATAGTCTGGAATTTCTATATCTTCTGCTGACAAACAAAGAGAAACCTGACTGCCTGGGCCTGTGGTGGTCCCATAACCAGAGGTAAGCATGAGATGGTACCGATGCACCTTACCATGCCGCATAGCTGACTTCTCCAGAGGTTTTATACTCTCAATCTACAGCTCAATGCAAAAAATATTAAAGGGACCTCATTCTTTTCAGGGAGCATAAAGATCCGCTAAAATGAAGCTGAATCTTAGAATAAATGGAGACATCTGGGTAGTATATTTGCTTGTTTTCACCGTTGAGAATATTGGTAGTTGATACCTTGCCAGTCTTAAAACTTCTAGATAAAATTCTTAACTAGATCTGACGGTCTACTTCAGAACGGTCAGCTTTTCCTCTGCACCTCAGCAGAGCCCCCAAATCCTTATCCTTTGATCTGCAGAAGATCCACGTGTAATACAATTCAATATATTTTAGACCTTCTACCCAAGATCAGTCAAAGTCAGAGAACCTGTCAGGGAAGTTTCATCTTTCATCTGACAAAACTTAGGGGGGTCTTTTCCTAAGGCATGCTAGTGATTTTAGCGTGCACTAAACGCTAGAGACGCCCATAGGAATACATTGGCATCTCTAGCGTTTAACTTGCACCTATTTTTAACACATGCTACCAACGCTAGCACGCCTTAGTAAAAGACCCCCTTAGATTCTTGATCAAATTTTGGCTTACTGGGGATGATATTCAAAGTGATTTAACCGGCCAGAAATGGTTCCTGGCTGGTTAATTCACTTGTGCAGGACTATCCGCTGGTTAGTACTGCTGAATATCACCACAGACTGATAAACTGAAAACAGGCTGTTTTGTGGGCGGTCCAGGGGTGGAGTCGGCACTTATGCGGTGATTCAGCACTTAACTCCAAAGTTAACTGGGCAAATCAGACCGCATAAAACACAAGCCTATCTTTATGCAGTGTCGCTTAGGCAGCGCCGAAAAAACTTCACCTAGGTGTAGTCTATAAAGTACACCTACATTTAGGCATACTTTACAGAATACGCTTAAATTTCCATGTGGATTATAGAAAATGCTAAGCACCCAACCACGCAGCTAAATTTAGTCACAGACAGTTATGCCAAGTTAAACATGGTGTAAATGCCGACAGATAAATTAGGCGTGGACCGAGTGTGTTTTATAATAATGCACATAGGGACCCCTTTACAGAGCCCAACACCGGCTTACTTCTCGCTCTTCTGGGACTACCACAAGCCCAACGTGGCTGCTGGCGGTAGTCCCACCCCAAGTGTGCACCATTTCCAGGGGAAAAAGAAAACCCCTGTAAATGGCTTGAGCAATGATAACCAGGTAGTAATTGGGCATCTGGGTTAGCGTGGGAGCCCTTATTGCCACTTCAATGGGTGGTGGTAAGGACCATGTGTATATGGGGGCTTTTTCACCCACTGCACTAAAAAGGGCCCTGGTGCATGGGAAAAATGGCCCCCACTGCTAGTGTAGGGCCATTTTTCCCGCCGCTTGGTAGAAATGTCCATGACTTGCCCATTCCACACCTATGATCACGTTACCCTTTTACCTATGTAGCTTAGAATTTACACACATCGCATTACAGAATACACTTACCCCCCCCCCACCCCACTTGTTTACAAAGCCACACTAGCAGCTGCTACGTGGCAATGCCAACACAGCCCATTCAAAGTGAATGGGATGTGTCGGAATTAACGCACCTGCAGCTGCTAGCACGGCATTGTAAACAGGAGGGTTAGGCAGTTCTGCATGTAAATTCTAATTAATGCCAATAATTGCTTGTTAAGTGGCAATTATCAGTGCTTATTGGCTTGCTAACTAGTTAAATTGTGCACAAATCCAAAATACACCTCGATTTGCGTGTAGAATATAAGTCGCGCAATATAGAATCCGTGGATAAGTGCTGAATACCTTAACTGCATATGAGATGGCTGGTTTCATAAATCCAGATATCGAACACCTGTGCCAGGACATGGCATAATTCTGGAGGTGACCAAAAAAAAATCATTCACTGCTACCAGCTGAATATTTATCCTACTGTGTCTAAAATGTGAACTGGGACCCACAAGCCAAGGTTCATCTGCCATGCTCACTTCTAGTGTAACAACAGCAAAAATAACAAAAGTGAGGTAACAAAAGACAAGGATACCAAGCATAGAGTATCAAAAGTTTTTATTCTGTATCTGTAATTAAACTCTAGAATTCATTGCCGGAAAATGTGGTGAAGGCGGTTAGCTTAGCAGAGTTTTAAAAAGGGTTGGACGGTTCCTAAAGGACAAGTCCATAAACCGCTACTAAACAGACTTGGAAAAATCCAAAATCCCAGGAATAACATGTATAGAATGTTTGTACGTTTGGGAAGCTCGCTAGGTGCCCTTGGCCTGGATTGGCCGCTGTCGTGGACAAGATGCTGGGCTCGATGGACCCTTGGTCTTTTCCCAGTATGGCATTACTTATGTACTTATGTACATCTTAAAGCCTATTGTGGTAAGACTTGACACGGCCATGTTTGGTCAAATGAGCCTGCGCCAGGAGTCATGATCCCTTACAAAAAATAAAATGACAAATAAATACAACATATAGATAAAAACAATATAAACACGAAACAATACATAAATGGTAAAGGGTATGCAATACTGCATATATAATGGATTCACAATTGAATACACAAAAAGGACCTCATGAAATGATAGACTAAAAGTGTGAATATTTTTTTTTTTTTGTTACATTTGTACCCTGCGCTTTTCCCACTCATGGCAGGCTCAATGCGCTTACATGGGGCAATGGAGGCTTAAGTGACTTGCCCAGAGTCACAAGGAGCTGCCTGTGCCTGAAGTGGGAATCAAACTCAGTTCCTCAGTTCCCCAGGAACAAAGTCCACCACCCTAACCACTAGGCCACTCCTCAATGAAGTAATTAAATGAAAGAACCAAAACACAAATGACAAAACAAATAAAAAAAATTGACAAATGCATTAAAAACTGAATAAGATAGTTGCAAATTAAAAAAAAAAAACCATGTAAAAATCATATAAACCAATAAAAAAAGTATTGATATAAAATGAGAACAGACCACTAAAACGTATGGATGTATACCTTATCAATTGTCAGTTCAAGATGAGCAAAGCAAATGCAGGATAAGTACAAATTGCATCTAAAAATGTAAACAATAAGACGAATATCTAAAATAGCAAGACATACTATACATTTGAAGCTGGACCTTTGTAAATTAAGTGAAACGTACTTGTAATAAATGTCAAACAAAGAAAAGTGATATGAGTCAGAGCTGTAAATAAACATGCTGAGTGGTTGTTAAAAACATAAAGAGAAAAAGCATTTCAAGAGAATCGGAATGAATATGGTGTCTGCGTGTGAAAATAAATAGTGTCAATCTAGCAGTGCTCTGTGCGAATGCAGATAAAAGCAGTGTCGCATAAAAGATGACATGAACAAAGTGAAAGTACGGTACGACTATGACAAAAAATAAGCTACTATGGAACGTAAGTAATCTAGGTCAAGGCGACACTGTAAAGGTGAAAGAGCTACCGAATGCTAAGCATACAGTGTCCCTATAGAAACAGAACGCAGACGCTGTGAGAAGACTATTTCCTTTTTTTTTAGTTTGGTTTCACATCTAGTGTAGACATGTCAGGGACACATCGGCTATGTTTCTCTGAATTCTTAACATGGCAAATCCGATCACTGAGATTCAGGTCTGATGAATGATCTTTTCCCTTACAAAATGTTTTATTTCATAGTAATTAGTAGTATGGAAACGCATGAAAATTGTAGCACACTTCTAAACAATAAGAACTATAGGGTCGATTTTCAAAACAATTTAACCAGGCAGGAGATCACCTGTGCAGGGCTATCTGTCAATATTCAGCTTAATCAGTTAGTGTCGCTGAATATCAGCAATAACCGCTAAAGCTATAAGCCTGTGATTTTTTGGGCGGAGTCAGCACTTACGCAGTTAAGTGCCAATATTGAGCACGTAACCGCCTAAGTTTGTGTGACAAATCAGACTGCAAAAAACACAGTCCCATCGCTGTCCGGTTTAATTTAGGCAGTTAAGAGGTCCTTTTACTAAGATGTGAGGGCTGCTTATCCTATGCACCAGGGCCCTTTTTACCGCAGTTTATTTATTTATTTATTTATTGCATTTGTATCCCACATTTTCCTACCTATTTGCGGGTTCAGTGTGGCTTACAATACATAGAGGGGCATAATTGAACGAAAACGCCTATCTCCATGGGCGTTTATCTCCAAGAACGGGTCCGTGAAGGGATGGACCGAACCGTATTTTGGGAAAAAATAGACGCCCATGTTTTATTCAACAATGTGTGAGCTGGGCGTTTTTGTTTTTCAGCGATAATGGAAAATGAAAGCGCCCAGCTCAAAAACGAATAAATCCAAGGCATTTGTTCGTGGGAGGGGCCAGGATTCATAGTGCACTGGTCCCCCTCACATGCCAGGACATCAACCGGGCACCCTAGGGGGCACTTTTACAAAACCAAAAAAAAAAGGTAAAAGAGCTCCCAGGTGCATAGCACCCTTCCCTTGTGTGTTGAGCCCCCCAAATCCCCCTCACAACCCACTGCCCACAAGTCTACACCATTACTATAGCCCTAAGGGGTGAAGGGGGGCACCTACATGTGGGTACAGTGGGTTTGGGGGGGTTGGACGACTAATAAGCTTTAAGCAGCACAGTTGTAACAGGTAGGGGGGATGGGCCTGGGTCCACCTGCCTGAAGTCCACTGCACCCCCTAACAACTCCTCCAGTGACCTGCATACTGCTGCCAGGGAGGTGGGTATGACATTTGAGGGTGAAATAAAAAGTTGTGAAACCATCATTTTTTTTGTGGTGGGAGGGGGTTAGTGACCACTGGGGGAGTCAGGGGAGGTCATCCCCGATTCCCTCCAGGTGGTCATCTGGTCATTTAGGGCACTTTTTGGGGCTTATTCGTGAAAAAACAGGGTCCAGGAAAAGTGTCCTAAATTCTAGCTAAAAACGCATACTTTTTTCCCATTATCGGTGAAATGCGCCCATCTTTGTTCGGCAGATAACCACGCCCCAGTTCCGCCTTCGCCACACCCTCTGACACGCCCCCATCACTTTGTCCGCATCCGCGACGGAGTGCAGTTGAAAACGTCCAAAAATCGGCTTTCGATTATACCGCTTTATTCGTTTTTGTGAGATAAATGTCCATCTCCCGATTTAGGTCGGAACTTGGGCGTTTTTCTCGTTCGATTATAAGCAGGATAGTGAATGATGGAAGTACAATGTGTTACAGTACAATTATGGGTACATTATGAGGAGTTATGGGAAGACAAAGTCAAGTCAAAATCGGTTTGGGGCGTAGAAACCCTGGAATGTTACAATGGGGAAAAGATAGGGCGATAGAACAATAGTAAGAGAACATAGGGTATAAATTTTTATCTGTGGGTGGAATTTTAAGTGTTGTGAAAATATGGGGTAAGAGAATTCAGAAGAGAGTGTATTGAATGCATTTCTATTAGTGTGTTTGGACTTCATGTGTTTTGATCCTTGCAATAAATTTTCTCAAAGAGATAAGTCTTCAATCGTTTGCGGAAGTCGGTTAATTCGTAGGTCATTTTCAGGTTGCGTGGTAGTGTATTCCAGAATTGCGTGCTCATATAGGAGAAGGTTGATGCATGCAGTACTTTGTATTTTATGCCTTTGCACTTAGGGAAGTGGAGATTGAGGAAAGTTCGGGGTGATCTTTTAGCGTTTCTGGGTGGCAGGTCTATTAAATCAGACATGTATGCAGGGGCTTCACCGTGAATGATTTTGTGGACTAAGGTGCAAACTTTAAAGGTGATACGTTCCTTGAGTGGGAGCCAGTCTAGTTTCTCATGTAAGGGTTTTGCACAGTTGGTAAAAAGCCCCTAAACAAAAATGGCCATACGGTAAGATGACTCTTACCACATGGCCGTGTGGGGGGAGCACTTACCGCCACCCATTAAGGTGGTGGTAAGGGCTCCCGCGGGAACTCGGCAGTAACCGGGCAGTGACCGGATTAGCTTCACACTATTAAAAAAATGGAATATTTTGACACAACACCAGTGGTAGCCAAAAATACACTGACTACCCCTGGCTGAATATTTATCCTTAAGGGTGCACTTGAACCAAAATGGCTTTCTTTCCTTTGAATCTAAAGAAAATAAACAGAATGCATTTTTATCACTGTATAAAATCTGAAAAGTACTACGGGCATAAAACAACTGAGACAAACACATTCCTGGTTCATATTAAATTATGTTCTAACTGGAAAAGACAGCGCTCTGACAGAAAAGTCAATCATCAAATCATTTGAACTAGTTTTCAGGACATTCTATTATTAAATCAAGGGTTTAAACGGCACAGGCTGTTGTGGCTTAATGGCTTTCACCAAATATTACCACTAAACCAAAAATAATAACCTCAATCTACTACCCTCTCTCATCTTTCAAACATGAGCCCAAGCCAAGTTACAGGGGACGAGTTCAAGCCCCTCTATGATAGATGACGCAGCCTGTGAGGCCAAAGTTTGACCTAGTTTGGCTGTCGCATCAATTTTGTCATGGATGCACATTTAAATGTGCTGCTTGGCTATGCATTTTGGATTTGATGTTGTGTTTCCACAGTAATCTATCCCTTTGCTACTGTGTTGTTCTAGTGATGCGTACAACCAAATAAAATGTCATTTTTAGATTTTCTGATCGGCTAACATTCAAAACAATTTAACCGGAAATGACAGCTGACTGGAAAAATCATGTGTTCATGGCTGTCCGATCATTTTCAGTGGCACTTAACCGATTATCTTCGCTGAAAATGAAAATAAAAAGCAGCAAACGTGGGCATTCCAGGGACACAGTCGGTCCATATTTATCCCCTCACCACATACGTGAACTACTTAAATTGTGCCGCATTAATCGCAGTCCTGTCTTTAAGCAGTTTGGATTATGCAGCTGAAGACTGAATATTGACTTAGGGGTCCTTTTACTAAGGTGCACCGAAAAGTGGCCTGCACTGGTGTAGACGCTTGTATTGGACGCATGCAGGTCCATTTTTCAGTGCACCTACAAAAAAGGCCTTTATTTTTGGCCAAAAATGGATGTACAGCAAAATGAAAATTGACACGTGTCCATTTTGGGCCTGAGACCTTACCACCACCCCGTTCACTTAGCGGTAAGGTCTTACACGTTAACTGGGTGGTAATCGTCAGCGCGTGTACAATGCCAATTACTGCCTAGTTAGCGCCCTGTGCCGGAAAATTTCCAGGGCACATAGTGGGCACACGTAAAAAATGAAATTACCACCCAGGCCATGCGGTAGCCAGCCGGTAGTTCTGAATTGGCACACATTGGGCATGCGTTGGCACCTACACAGCTTAGTAAAAGGGCCCCTTAGCTGGCTATACATTAGCCAGCTCAAAAAAAATGGATATTCAGTGTCAAAGCCCAGACAGGGCCTGGCATTGAATATCCAGGAATAACACCGGCAGTGGACAGCAAAATGCTCATCACTGCTGGCTGAATATCAGGAAGTGAATTTTTACTAAGTATACAGTTATTTTGGGGGGTTTATTTATTTATTTATTTGCTGCATTTGTACCCCACATTTCCCACATATTTGCAGGCTCAATGTGGCTTACACTATGTTGCAAAAGGTATAATCATAAACAGAGTAAGAGGTATGGTCTAATTTAACATATTACTGTGTAAGAAATTAGGTAGATAGGTCAGCAGAATTATTTACATAACACAAAATAAAACAGGTAAGATATAATGACCAATAGTGATAATGTGATTAACATAATCAAATTAGAAGGGATCAGTATTAGTTGGTTTAGATGTAGAATGGAATCAAGTCATTAAGGAGGATTTTTATTGTTAGTCTCTTCGAACAGGTGCGTCTTCAATAACTTCCGGAAGGTTGTCAAGTCATGCATTGTTTTTATAGCATTCGGGTTCATTTCACACAATGGTTTTTAGTGCATGCATTGTATTCTCTTTAGAACTACTAATGCATGCCAATCATGCATGCAAGCTGCAGTAAAAAGGGGGACCTGTGGTAGCAGCGGCAGCCGTTTTTACCAAGCACCAGGGCTCTTTTTTTACCACAGCAGGTAAAAAGCCGAAAATCAACATGGCTATGCAGTACAACTGCATTTACCGAGTGGCCTTGCGGGGGGAGCCATTGAGGTGGCAGTAAGGGCTCCCATGGTAACCCAGCACTGCCCGATTACTGCTACGCTATAAATTAGACACATTTTTTTCTGTTGTGCCGGAAATGGCACATGCTCGAGCTCGAATGACCACCAGAAGGGCGGGTAGTAATTATGGGTTGCTGCGGGGCAACCTTTTTGCAATAGGGCACCTTAGTTCACAGATTTGCATATGTACAATCGAGTTTGCATACTCTTATAGAGGTTTTAAGGTTCCTAAACAAACTGAATGTACACTAATGTACGCAACTCCCTATTGTGTTCTTTTGCCACATTACAGGTGACATCATTTTGCTTAAGTTAAGTCACATCTTTGGGACCCACCAAATGTTTAATGGAGTTCAGTCTTCTTATCCCAATGACGATTGATATTCTGAGTTGACACACAATTAGTGTGAATAGATAAATAATCATGGCCACGTCATTCTATTAACTAGTCATACCAAGCAGCATGTTATCTCATCTCCATTCTGCTATTAACAGTCCCAAAGATAAAGCATTTAGTACATTACTACAGATAACCAACTCATGGAATCCCACAATTTATTACCAGACTAGTAAAAGAGGCCCGTTTCAGAGCAAATGAAACGGGCGCTAGCAAGGTTTTCGTCGCCAACACCCCCTCCCTCCCTCCCTAGCCAACCCCTTCGTTGTTCTGCCATTGCTCCGCCCCAACATCATGATGTTTGACGTGAGGGCGGGGCCCGGAGCGATTCCCCCCCCCCCCCGCCTCCCTCCCTGCCAACCCCTTCGTTGTTCTGCCATTGCTCCGCCCTCGAGGGCGGGGCCCGGAGCGATTTTGGTGGCTTCACCACCACGAACCTTCGAACCTTTTTGAAGGAAGTCAGGGCTTGGCTTCACTGATGTCAGTGTCCTCAGAACGTTGAGGGTGAGTTTTATTATAGTAGATGTATAAATGGCAACATGTCTCTTATGACATAGCCCTACTGACCGTTCCATTTCTCCTTCCTTTCTATCTTTTTCAGTTCAGAAATGGCTAGTTGAACAAAACGAGCTCCCAGGGCTGTGGTTTGAGAGTTTTCCTGGGAACAGAGATGCTTCTTGCTAGGAGTTTTTCTGGCATTTATTTCCAATGTGAACCACCTCTGCCTTGTGATTGGAAGCCATTTTTGTTCGTTGTGGCATGTTGGCAGAGTTGCTAAGCAAAATACAGGTGAAGATTTCCTCTCTTCATCTGTCATTAGCAGGAATAATTACAACAACATGTTGTTGATTCAAAGTAAGGGACAAATGAACACCTACACAGCCAACAGAAGCAGGAGAATACGCATGCGAACGCACTTACAGACTCAAAACATGTCACAGCTACCTGCTCGGCACACTGCAGAAGCCCACAAATATAATCTACAAGCATAAGAATGAACACAAGACAATGAAGACTGATAAACAGATTGAAGCATGCATATGAAGAGCTCTCTACTCTATAACAGACAGCCAAAACACAGTCACAGAACTGTTTATCCGGAGAATTCAATTGATAGACATTCCAAGAACAGTGAACTGGATGCACAGTGTTAAAAGTATAAGCACTTATTTATATCTTTATTCAGTATAAAAGATTTCAAACTGTCTTACAATGGCAGCTGACTTCATTCATGGCACAGCTAAACGGCTTTAAATAAATGTAATTAATCAATGATCTAGCAGACTGACTGAATTCATTAATAATATAGGGCATGGTTACATTCATGTTTATGAGTACAAACTAGCATTTGAGCTCACTCTCATAACATAAAACTGTACTCTGTTTTCCAGCAGGTCTTTAAATAAGCTTCATTACGATTACCATTTCAAAGATTATGCTGCTTTATAAAAACAATTTGGGCTGGTAAACCAAAAATGCATTAATCTAGCAGATTCCTGGTGAGGATTCGGTTTTTAAACACATTTATTAAACTAGGGTTTATTCTTTTATTAGATATTCATTTCAACAGACTCTCTCATCTCTTTGAATCTATTGTAGCTTCTTCCAGAAATGCATTATTTTAATATTTTAACTGCTATTTTTACAATCAAATTTTATGTATCAATGTACTGTATCTTCCTGCCTTGAAAGCTGCTTGGAATACTTTGGCTGATATCTAACCTCTGTCCTCTCACGCACTGATGTCACATCCTGCTTGTAAGCCCCTTTTAACAAAATCTTTAGGCAGGAGGGCTGTGATTGCAAATCCCTCCCTTCCCTTTACTCAACTAGTAGCTTCCATTTCTCTCCTTGCTGGAATCAATGAGGTTGGGGATTGCACTGAGTATGCTCACGCCATTCTATTCATGTTAGTAGCACAGGGAAAGCCAAGGAAGAGGAGGAGGAGGAAGAGAAAGAGGTTGAAGGTTGGACAGTGAGCATCTTGTGGTATTGTACCCAAAGTCAAGCACAACACACACTCTTCCGTGAACAAATTCAAGAGTCCTAATCGCATGGAAAAGTCATCTTTACCCCTTTGTATTTTTTTTAAATATGGGATCTTCTTTTTCAGCAAACATTTGGAGTTGACCAATACAACAGTAGTAATGCACTTTAACTATTCAAGTGGTTTTCTATCTTGAATTACTAACCTATTACTATGTCAGTAGCTGAAACATACCAGAAGGAACAGCTGGGAGGAGCAAAACCCAGTCTTTCCTCATGACAGGGTACAACACACCTACTGAGTCACCCTGCTGGCCCCTCCTGTTTACTAAGGTGCGCTAGCGTTTTTAGTGTGTGCTAAACGCTAGAATCGCCTATATGTTCCCATGGCGACTTAGCATTTAGCGTGTGCTAATCATTAGCGTGCGCTAAAAACACTAGCGCGCCCTTAGCGCAGCTTAGTAAACAAGGCCCTAAGTCTTTCAAAAGTTTGTTGCATAGCATTTATTAGTATGTCCGGAATTCAGTAAAAGATTGATAGTATTTACACTTTTAACTGATAAGTATGCTCTAGACCTCATGGAGATATCTGAAAATCACTCCAGAAAGAGGGATGACGGTGTCTCTATCAGGGAACTGTTCCTTCTGTTATTAGGACACTAGTATATTCACAGAACAGTAGCAATAATATCCCATTAGTACATAAGTACATAAGCACCGCCATACTGGGAAAAGACCAAGAGTCCATCAAGCCCAGCATCCTGTCTCCGACAGCGGCCAATCCAGGTTACAAGAACCCGGCAACCCCCCCCCCCCCCCAAAAAAAAAATGTAATAATGTTCAATGGACTTTTCCCTCAGGAATCTGTCCAAACCCCCTTTAAATTCCGTAAGGCCAGCTGCTGTCACTACATTCTCCGGCAACGAGTTCCAGAGTCTAACTACACTCTGAGTAAAGAAAAACTTTCTCCTATTTGTTTTAAATCTACCATATTCTAGCTTCATCTTGTATCCCCTGGTTTTGTTGTTTGAAAGTGTAAACGCACGCTTCACATCTGTCCGCTCTACTCCGCTCATTATCTTGTAGACTTTTATCATATCACCCCTCAGCCGCCTTTTCTCCAAGCTGAAGAGCCCTAACCTTCTTAGCCTTTCCTCAGAGGGAAGTCGTTCCATTCCCTTTATCATTTTCGTCGCCCTTCTCTGCACCTTTTCTAATTCCTTTATTCCTTTTTTTGAGATGTGGCGACCAGAATTGGACACAATACTCGAGATGCGGTCGCACCATGGAGCAATACAACGGCATTATAACATCCTCGTGTTTGTTTTCCATCCCTTTCCTAATAATACTCAGCATTCTGTGCGCTTTCTTAGCCGCCGCAGCACACTGAGCAGAAGTTTTTAATGTCTTATCAACGATGACTCCCAGATGTAACTCCTAACGCGGAACCTTGCATGACATAGCTGTCATTGTTCTTTTTATCTCCCGCTGAAGGTGTCAAAGCAAAGTACGCCAAGGTGAAGATGGATGGTCCAATGAAGAAAAGAAAGAAGTAACCAATAGTCCTAGAGAGTGATGGGAATTTGATAATAAGGGGCTTCAAAAATGTGATTATGGCACCTAGTTTATGCTTATTTTGTCAAGAAGTGGAATTAACACATCAGGATCGTGTTCAATAAAGGTAAACTATAAGTTATCAGTGGGAGTGTTTATCGTAAATCAAAATTATTATGAAACTCAAGTACTTTTTGCATATAATTAATTCAATGGAACCAATGATTAAAATTTAGAGGGTTGGAAATTGCAAACATTTTTCATGTTGCAACAAACACTCTCTTTTATGATGGTCCACAAATATTAATGCCTTATATTGAAAGTTTATCTGGGATTGGAATTTTGTAAAGGCAACATGGGTGCCTATGGCCATTGTTTTAGAAACATATTTACATGTAACTAGCAGCAGTTACACATGCATATTGCATACATTTGCAAACAACAATTCCAGACAACCGTTGCTTATATATGGAGATCCACCCCCACAGAGATTTCAAGGGGATGTGCTTTGGACAAGACCTATGTATTCCCTATTTTTACACAGAGAATATATGTCTATGTCAAAATGAGGAAAATGGTTAAAAAGAAGCTGAAAGGGTTGGTCACAAAAGCTAGGACTTTAAATCAGGCATGGACATTGTTTAAAAATACCATTGTGGAAGCCCAGACCAAATGTATTCCACGTATTAACAAAGATGGACAGAAGAGCAAATGACAGCCAGCATGGTTAAAAAGTGAAGTGAAAAAGACTATTAGAGCCAAAAAAGCATCCTTCAAAGAATGGAAAAAGGATCCGAATCAAGAAAATAAGAAGCAAAATAAGCAGTGTCAAGCTAGATGCAAAGCATTGATAAAGAAGGCTAAAAAGGAATAAGAAGAAAATCTTGCCGTGGAAACAAAAACTCACAGTAACACCTTTTTCAAGTACATTAGAAGCAGAAAGCCTGTGAGGGAATCCGTGGGACATAGATCATGAAGGATCAAAAGCAGCACTCAGGGAGAACAAGGCCACAGCAGAAAGACTGAATGAATTCTTTGCTTAGGTCTTTACGGAAGAAGATGTAAGAGATCTACCTGTACCGGAAATAGTTTTCAAGGGTGATGATGCGGAGGAACGGAAAGAAATCTCAGTGAACCTGGAAGATGTACTGAGCAAAACTGACAAGTTAAAGAGTGATAAATCACCTGGGCCGGATGATATACACCCCAGGGTACTGAAAGAACTCAATCATGAAATTGCAGCTCTAGTGTTAGTGATCTGTAACTTGTCAATAAGGGGCCCTTTTACTGTGCGCCAAATTGGAGTTACCACCCAGTTACCACGTGGCCATTGTGGTAATTTCAATTTTGGAGTGCATTTGCTACACAGGTCCGAAAAATATTTTTCATTTTCTGACGCGCGGCAGCTATGCGTATCAAGTGGAATTTGACGTGCGTAGACCATTACCGCCCGGCTACCGCATGAGACCTTACCACTAGGTCAATGACTTGTGGTAAGGTCTCAGACCCAAAACGGACACACGGCAATTTTCATTTGGTCGCATGTCCATTTTCGGCAAAAATTTAAAAAAGGCATTTTTGTAGGCGCGCTTTGAGCGCACCCAAAACACGCTTCTACACTACTGCAGGCCATTTTCAGCACACCTTAGTAAACGCTGATTTTTAAAAACGGTTCCAGGGTAATCCAGGAAACTACAGACTGGTAAGCCTGACTTCAGTGCTGAGGAAAACAGTGAAAACTATTATAAAGAATAAAATTACGGAACTCTAGGCAAACATGGTTTAATGGGACAGAGTCAGCTTGGGTTCAGCCAAGGGAAGTCTTGCCTCACCAATTTGCTTTATTTACTACTACTACTACTACTACTATTTAGCATTTCTATAGCGCTACAAGGCATACGCAGCGCTGCACAAACATAGAAGAAAGACAGTCCCTGCTCAAAGAGCTTACAATCTAATAGACAAAAAATAAATAAAGTAAGCAAATCAAATCAATTAATGTGAACGGGAAGGAAGAGAGGAGGGTAGGTGGAGGCGAGTGGTTACAAGTGGTTACGAGTCAAAAGCAATGTTAAAGAGGTGGGCTTTCAGTCTAGATTTAAAGGTGGCCAAGGATGGGGCAAGACGTAGGGGCTCAGGAAGTTTATTCCAGGCGTAGGGTGCAGCGAGACAGAAGGCGCGAAGTCTGGAGTTGGCAGTAGTGGAGAAGGGAACAAGTGTAAATAAACAGGAGGATAAAGGTGAGCCAGTTGATGTAGTGTACCTAGGTTTTCAGAAAACATTCAACAAAGTTCCTCATGACAGACTCCTGAGAACATGAAAAAGTCATGGGATAGGAGGCAATGACCCTCTGCGGATTAGGAACTGGTTATTGGACAGAAAACAGAGGGTAGGGATAAAGGAGGAGGGTGAATAGTAGAGTGCCGTAGGGATCTTTACTGCTACCAGTGCTATTTATAACATATATATAAAGGATCTGGAAAACAGAACAATGAGTGAGGTGATTAAATTTGCAGATGACACAAAACTATTCAGAGTTGTCCACACATGCGGATTGTGAAAAATTGCAAAAAGACCTTAGGAAACTGGAAGACTGGGCATCCAAATGGCAGATGAAATTTAATGTGGATAAATGCAAAGTGATGCACAATGGGAAGAATAATCCGAATCATAGTTACCTGATGCTAGGAGTGCTGACCTTAGGAGTCAGCACTCAAGAAAAAGATCTAGGTGTCATTGTAGACAATATACTGAAATCTTCTGCCCAGTGTGCAGCAGCAGCCAAAAAAGCAAACAGGATGCTAGGAATTATTAGGCAAGGGATACAAAATAAGACCAAGAATATTATAATGTCTTTGTATCGCTTCATGGTGCGACCTCACCTTGAGTATTGCTTTCAATTCTGGTCGCTGTATCTCAAGAAAGATATAGCGGAATTAGAAAAGGTTCAAAGAAGAGCAACCAAAATGATAAAGGGGATGGAACTCCTTCTGTATGAGGAAAGGCTAAATACATTAGGGCTCCTCAGCTTGGAAAAGAGACTGCTGAAGGGTAATATGATTGAGGTCCATAAAATCCTGAGTGGTGTAGAACGGGTAGAAGTGAATCGATTTTTCACTCTTTCAAAAAGTACAAAGACCAGGGGACACTCAATGAAATTACATGGAAATACTTTTAAAACAAATAGGAGGAAATATTTTTTCATTCAGTTAACCTCTGCAACCTCACTGCCGGAGGATGTGGTAACAGCAGTTAGCATTTCTGGGTTTTAAAAAGATTTGGACAAGTTCTTGGAAGAAAAGTCCATAGTCTGTTATTGAGATGGACATGGGAGAAGCCACTGCTTGACCTGGGATTGGTATAATGGAATGTTGCTAGTAATTGGGTTTCTGTCAGATACTTGTGACCTGGATTGGCAACTGTTAGAAGCAGGATACTGGGCTAGATGGACTATTGGTCTGACCTAGTAAGGCTATTCTCATGCTCTTATCTTCTTAAAATCATGCACAGGTTGTTTTTTTTTAAGTGCTCATTTCAGACATACCTTTATTTGAGGGATTAAGGAAGCCATTCTCCTTAACCCCTTGTAGTTTACTTCCTCTTCCAAAATGGAACCATGCAAAATTGTGGCCTCATTACTTAATTGGAACACTTACATATATTCTAAAAGGATTGTCAAATGGGGCAGCTAAACATGGAACTGGCACCATGTACATGTGGAAGTTACAAACAAATCGCCACTTCCTCATGTAAATGCTGATACTTCCACATGGAAATTGTATACTGGAATTGAACATGTCCTAACCTAGATATCTCAACTGAGATCTCTACCTATAGGACTAGATTCAGTAAATGGCACCCAGATTTGGGCACTGAATAAATGAGCGCCGATCACTATTCTATAAACAGCGCTCCAAGTGGGGCACCGTTTATAGAATAGCGGGTAAAGCCAGGATTGGTGCCCAATTTTGGGCGCAAGGATTTACATCAAGTGAACCCTGGTGCAAAACCCCATGCCTAAATTAGACTTGGATTCTATAATAATGCGCACATCTTAGAGAATGCCCCTACCCCTCCCATGCTCCTCCTAAAGCCATGCCCCCGCTTCAGCTGCACGTTAAAAAAAGTTGCATATGTATCTTTATAGAATAGCGACTAGCAAGATGCGCATGTGAATTCAAATTGTTGACAATTAGCGCAAATAATTGATTAGTGCCCAATTATTGGCACTAATTGGCTCATTATTCAATTAAATTGCATGTGTAAATTGGGCATACGC
Organism: Microcaecilia unicolor; assembly: GCF_901765095.1. Taxonomy (NCBI): domain Eukaryota; kingdom Metazoa; phylum Chordata; class Amphibia; order Gymnophiona; family Siphonopidae; genus Microcaecilia; species Microcaecilia unicolor. The sequence goes on along the minus strand of NC_044031.1, from coordinate 737,050,854 downwards.
CCAAATTTGCATGTACAATTTTTAGCACCATTTATAGAATTTGGGGGTTATGTGAAATGGGATTTCATGCGTCTTTACAAAATAAGCATCCAGAAGAAGCCTCAGTTGCACAAATTTAAGCACTAATTTCCATGTGCTTTGAGGCAGATGTGTATACATATTCTATTGCATATATATTATATGTTATAAAATATGTATATATATATGACAACTCCACTCCAGGAATGTCTATGCACTGCATGATTTTAGAATGGAAAAAGTCCTTTTTCCACATGTCAAAGAGTCTTTACACATGAGAAAATCTTTCTAAAATAACCCCCAAAGAGTAGAGCATGGAGCAGTGGGGGGTAAAGGATTAGTACATTCACAATTTTTGAAATTTGTCCAAACCCTGAAAAAATCGTCTGCTATTTATTGATTATAATCTTTTCTTCTCTTCAATACAACAATCCTTTATGCCAGATAGAAAATCAAAATGGAAAATGAAAGAGGCAGAGTGTTTCTGATTCATAGGGACTGGTCACTCTTTACCCCTGAAAGGTCATGGGAAGTCTTCAGGTTAAACCAATACAGTCAGGGCTTTTTCATATTTTTCATTTTCAGATTGAGTTTTGAAGACAGAATTTACAAATACGCTGCTGGATGACGTATTTATATTTACAGAACATTACAACTATATTAGAAATGGAGTAAAGGAGTAGCCTAGTAGTTAAGGTATCAGGTTGAGACCCAATGAACTCAGAGTTCAAATCCTGCTTCTCCCACTGATCCATGGGCAAACCATTCCACCCTCTGTTGTCTGAAGGACAATTTAGATCATAATGCTACATAGACAGGAAAAAAAACCCCTATACATCTGTTTCCAGTTCTTCAAGTAATTAATTCCAAGAAGCAAAAAACATTTCTTATCGATCAAAATAAAGACATAGAAGAACATGGATGAATGTGAAGGGGAAAAAAACCAAATAGTTTGTAGGGGGAATAATTACTTACGATGCATCTGACATGCTAAGACTTTTTCCCAGTTTGTCTTTATGGGTCTTGAAGTCGTCAACGTTTAATACTAGTTTCAGATTTGGTTTCTATTATTTTTTTTGACTGAGAATGGGGAACGTTGTTTAGCTAAAAGCACATCTTTCTGTATTCAGATTCAGTTTCAATAATATCTCTTAGTCTCCTCCACACAAGTCTTTTGAATTCATTTAAATATTGGTAAGTGTATGGGAAGCCTTCTTTGTTAACGAGGAGAGAGTAATCGCAGATTTTTTTAACACCTTCATTTTGCAAATTATAATTACAAGAAGACCCCCATGTGATACTTGAACTCTCTTGGGCACCCAAACATGTATTTCTACCTCTGACTAAAAAGGCAACAGAAAAGGCAGTAAAAGTCTAAGGGTCTTATTGCCAAATCCCTTATGAATTGTATATCTGTTCTATTCCATTAAGGATTTTTGCATGCGCAAAATTAACAAAATGCAAATAAGCATTCAACACAAGCTGAATGAACACAACGAAGGGAGGAAAAAAAAAAACTCCAGAAAAGGCGAATTAGAAAGTATGTTAATTCAATTAATATCAAGGGCAGATTTTCCGCATGAGAAAGGAGGTGGCAGACGTAACTGGGTCATGCCAGCTTCATTTATTGTTCCGCTTTCATTACTAATTAGTGAGATAAGAAGATGGAGGGGATGGGGGGGCAGTTGTAAGGTATAGATTAGGCAGCACTACAACTTACCTCATGCCAATGCGGCCATCTTAAAAGCATCACTCGATTCCATCAAAATGGCTTCCCAGCATGCAGCAACCGACAACTGCAAAATGGAATCTGGCAGGGTGGAGGATGTGGCAGACTTTGTCTTCATACACTGCATGCCTCTAGCTATCACTAGCTTTCTCCTGCATCTCTTGTTCTGTGGGGGCACCACATGGCATCAAGGTTCATAGTGCAGAGAGGGTGGCACAGCTGGGGAGGAGCCCTCTCCTTCTTTGTATGCTGCTTTCATGCAGGCAGGACAGTTTTTGGTATTCTCTGCAGAAGATCTGTGCAGGAGACAATCAGGCAGAGCCATTACTCGCTGTGTATCGTGCATGGGCACAACGCCATGGTTACACAAAACAGATCATTTAGTTAACTGATTCATTACTAGGTTACACTGACAGATGGTGCCATCCAGTTTTAGGTTCTAGAGAACAAAGAGCACTTTTTAAAAAAGAAAATTAGAAACAAATCATTGGAATGAAAGTGACTGTAATATTTTTATCTGTAACTTACTAAAATGATAAATCAGAACTTAGAGAACCTATTCAGCCCCCCCCCCCCCCCATCTTTCTCTCCCTTTCTCTCTCTCTCTCTCTGTATCTCATGCAGCATTATGAGCCTATCCTAATAAAAGCATGACCAAAAAACATCAATACATTGGTTTAGTTCATTTGTGACAAGATTTAAGGCTAGATTTAAATTTCAGCCAGAAGTAGAACAAAATTCATAGGTAAAAGCATTTGCAGGTCAGTGTGCTTGATCAATTTGGAAATAGCATGACCATTGACCAGTGATTTAAATTCCTGCAATTTCCGGAAGGGGAAATAAGTTTCACAGATATATCACGAGCAAACACTTGTGCAAAATGAACCCTGTAACTTTTCCTTGGCGCTAAAATGCATTCATCCTGGTATTCAGCACTGCAGTCAGTGTTTTTTTTAAACCCTGTGGCAGCAGTTAAAATCCAGCTATTCAATACTGAATAATCAGATAGAAAGGATGTTCAAACTGATATCTAGATGGTTAACTGGTTAAAGTTAGGACAACAACTGGATCATTATTGGGGACCCCCCTCCCCCGGGCACCATCCATGCACTGTTCGGAAAGGTAAGCAGTGGTTCCCAAACCTGGTCCTGGAGACACCCCAGCCAATCAGGTTTTCAGCATATCCACAATGAATATTCATGAGAGAGTTTTGCCTGCAACGGAGGCAGTGCATGCAAATCTCTCTCATGAATATTCATTGTGGATATGCTGAAAACCTGACTGGCTGGGGTACCTCCAGGACCAGGTTTAGGAACCACTGAGCTAAGAGAAATATCTGGATAATTGCAACAGTTATCCGGAGATTTTTGTTTGAGTAATGACCCAATTACTTTTGAGGGATGCTTTACTGTGCTTTTTGGCAGATTTTGCTTGCTCATTAGTTTCTGTGCCATTTCTTTCTTCTCAAAGTTTCAGAAAATTAAATCTTTGGACAAAAAAAGTGCCCAATCAAAATCATGCAAATACCCTCACTTCCAAGCTTTTTGCACTTTTTAAAATCCTACTTTTGCCCAAAACTTATATTTACCCTTAGACCAGCACTTAAAACTACACATCAAATCTCAGGATCCAATTCATGTATGTAAAAGAACATGTTGAACATTTACTCAGACATCCGTAACATAACTCAGCACAATTAAAAGATTATGGGGTCAATGTTCAAAGCGATTTAAACAGCCAGAAGAGGCTCTGGATCTCCAGCCACCCCAAACTTGTGTCGGGGGGGGGGGGGGGGGTTGCGGGAACCGGAGGTCTGCCTAACCTCCATCCCCGTTTCATTTGGCTCGGGGTTGGGGCAGTTGGGGTCTGGTGGTCCCATGGACCTCCAGCCCCTGTGTTTGACAGGTCTGGGCTTTAGACAGCCCAGGCCTGTCAAACAAGTGCAGGAGGATTGTGCCTGAGCAATCCTCCCGCACTTCTACCCCATGATCATAGAGAATAGCATGCTTAAATTTGCATGCTATTATCTCTTCTCATAGGGGCGGTAAAGCTATTTTTAGAGCGCTGTTTGGAACAGCACGGGGCTTTTGATCATCTGCCCATGAGAGAGATCTCAACTTCTGACTCCCAAGATTTGGGACTGTTTCCTAGATTACAAGAAAATTTGCCAAAGCCTATGATGATCAATATTTTCAACCGGTCCATGTAAGCCTTCCAGAAAACAGAACTAAGCAGGAGGGAAGCACTTGCATGGTATATCTGTATCCCAATATGAACGATTAAAGTGGATTCTGGCACACAAAACATTTCAGGAACGGTGACCACTAAAGTGTAGCAAGTGTATTTCCGAACAATGCATTGCTATGGGTTAACGCACGGAAAACACAAAGTATTTGCATAAATTAAAAGTGGCAAAAATACACACTTCCACATACGTTAACAGTAATGGTCTCTTCAATTTCGTTTTGCCCTGCAATGCCAAGACACACACTGGTTGGTGTTATTTTAGCTGGCTTCAGTTTTAAGATGTATCACAAGATTACGTAATAAAGTCCAGAGTTGATGCTCAAACAAATATTTCATGATTGATCTGTCAAGTCATGATTTTCAAAATGAAGGGAAGGAAATGCATAGGAGAAATAGAAAAGATGGTTGACATTGGAGGTAAATAATGTTTTTACAATCAACACATGGGGTGTTCAGGCTTTTAATAATTATGGGCCTCTTTTGTTAAACCACGCTAACGATTCCAGGCATGGCAAATGCTGCATCGCTTAGGAATCACTAGCGTGGTTTAATAAAAAAGGCCCTTAGTTTTATTAGTCCAATTGAATATCTAGAAGTGGTGTTGAACTAACAAAAAACAACTGTTTCTTCTTATTTTGGTATTTACAGAGTTTTCTGAAGTGGGATGTACCACAACAATTTACTGACTCAAGGGGCTGGAGGTCCAAGTGGGTACCTGAGGTAATAAAGAGGTAAAAGGGCCCTGCCCAAAGTCAAGACAAGTAAGAGAAGCAGGATTTCAACACAGATCTTTGATTCCCCATCTATTATTCTTAACTAGGTGTAGACATCACTGAAAATGACCGATAACTGAGTTAACCAGTTGGCGGTCATTCCCAGCCAGTTAACTAGATTTGAATATCAGCCGGTTTGTTTATAAAGTATGTAAGTCATTTTAGAATAGCAGTAAAAGATGTGTTGCATCCTGGCAACAAGAATGCACAGATCTAAGGGGTTACAGCACTCAGCTGGACTTTCTGGTTCTCCCCTTAAGATCTGTGTCATTCCAAAACTCATGCGTACGTGTATTTATTTATTTATACTTACAGTGCCCACTAATGTATCCAGGGGCAGACTGACAATGGTTAGGGCTCCCAGGCATTAAAGGTCATTGGGACACCCTCGACCACTGCCTGCCACACCACCGCTGCACTACCATCCCCCTCCCACATACTACAGACCCCTGAGCCAAAGTGGGCCCTCCCCAGTCCTTCTTTGAAGGGCCCTGGTGGTCTAGTGGTTTCTTTGGAGCCAGTAAAGAACCCAACTCTTTCCTAACTTGCCTGGCTAACTTACCAAGCAACCTATTAACCAGCCTTAGCCAAGCCACTTTCCAGGACACCAAAAGGGAGAGCTGCTACTACTACTACTTAGCATTTCTATAGCGCTACTAGATGTATGCAGTGCTGTACACTTGAACATGAAGAGACAGTCCCTGCTCGACAGATTCATGTTCAAGCGTACAGGCCAGACAAACAGGACAAATAAGGGATAAGGAAATTACTAAGGTGAGGATGATAAAATAAGGGTTCTGAACAACTAAGTAAGGGTTAGGAGTTAAAAGCAGCATCAAAAAGGTAGGCTTTTAGCCTAGATTTGAAGATGGCCAGAGATGGAGCTTGACGGACTGGCTCAGGAAGTTTATTCCAGTCACACGGTGCAGCAAGATAAAAGGAATGGAGTCTGGAGTTAGCGGTGGAGGAGAAGGTTGCAGATAATAGAGATGTACCCAGCGAATGGAGTTCCCCGGGAGGAGTGTAGGGAGAGATGAGAGTGGAGAGGTACTGAGGAGCTGCAGAGCGAATGCACTTATAAGTCAATAAGAGGAGTTTGAACTGTATGCGGAAACGGATAGGAAGCCATTGAAGTGACTTGAGGAGAGGGCTAATATGAGCATAGCAACACTGGCGGAATATAAGGCGTGCAGCAGAATTTTGAACAGATTGAAGAGGAGAGAGATGGCTAAGTGGGAGACCTGTGAGAAGCAAGTTGCTATAGTCTAAGTGAGAGGTGATAATAGTGTGGATAAGGGTTCTGGTAGTGTGCTCAGAAAGAAAAGGGCAAATTTTGCTGATGTTGTAGAGAAAGAAACGACAGGTTTTAGCAGTCTGCTGAATATGTTCAGAGAAGGAGAGAGAGGAGTAGATGACCCCAAGGTTATGAGCTGATGAGACAGGGAGGATGAGAGTGTTATCCACATAAATAGAGAATGGGGGAAGGGGAGAGGTTGGTTTAAGGGGAAAGATAAGATGCTCCCTCCTGACACAGAGCAGGTCCTCTTGGGCCTACTTTTAAATGTGCTGGTGGTCTAGTGGCCTCTTCTAGGCAAAAACAATCCCTAGTCACTCTTGCCCCTGTTGATTCCTCAGCCAAAATGGCTGCTGGGACTTCCCATAGCAGCCCGCGAGACTGCTGCAGGCGGTCCCAGAGGCCATGTTGGGATTGGAACCAGTATAAGCAGGAGTGACTGGAGATTGCTCCAAACCCAAGTGAAAACTTTCTTGGGTTTGGTCAGCTATTACAAACACTTCATACCAAATTTTGCTGACACAATTACATGCCTCTTACAGAAGAAAGTACCTAAAAAGATTGCATGATCAGCCAAACTGGAAGAAACTTTCCAAATATTGAAAAATACTCTGTGTTCAGAACCAGCTTTTATAAGCCCTGATTTTAATCAGCCATTTCTTGTACAGGTTGATGCCTTGAGGCCTGAGTGCAGTTCTTGCTCAGGAAAAGGATGGTGAAGAACATCCCATTGATTTCATTAGCAAGAAGTTACTCCCACAAGAAAAGTATTATGCAGTGACTGAAAAGGAGATACTGGATTTCTATATCGAAAGAGAATGGGATCAAAATAAACTTAGTGGTGCATAGCAACTCCAGTAATTGGGAAATAAAACCAGTCCCGGGCAGACTTCTACATTCTGTGCCCTGACCATGTTTGAACAGATCTGGATGGGCTGGAGTGGGGCTTCAATGGCAGCTTCAGTAGTTGGGGAACAAGGCCAGTGCCAGGCAAGCTTCTATGGTCTGTGCCTTGAAAATGGCAAGAGCAAATCAAGATCAAGAATGCCTTTGTAGTACTGTATCATACCTTATGCTATGAATTTATCTTGTTGGACACACTGGATGGACCATCATCTACTATGTTAGTATGTTACTATGGAAATTAAATGGTCTCTGGATTAATTCCAAGATTACCTGCTAGGATGCTGGTTCACCCTGATAATTGACCATCAACCCCCTCAATGACTGATCAAACACAAACAGACACAGAAGAACACTGGTCTTCGCACACTCAAAATCACGCAAGACACAACAAAGATGACACACAAAAAAAGTCGGGCACTAAAAATTCTAGTGTGCCTTTGTAAAAGACCCCCTGTATGCTGAATATCTGCACTTAACTGGCAAAGCATTGACTTCACCCCAGAACTCCCCCAACATATCCGGTTGTGAGTTTGGCGTTAACTAGTTATTTTGGTTTGACTGGCCAGTTAATTATGTTAAATATCAACTCCAAAATTTACAATCCATACAGAAATCTTTGTCAACCAATATATTTCACGTACATTGTCTGAGTCTTCCTTCTGGATCAAACTCTGAAGACTAGTGTATGATTACAAACCATAGAAAAATCCATTAATTCATAGCCTCTCCCCCCCAATTTCTTAGGATGTGTTCAAGCGAGGCTGGGAAACTGAACATGGATTCATTTTTGAGATGCAGAATGGTTTGGCATCCTATCTTAATAGAGGGCCTGAGGCCACTTGCAACCTTAACCCGGAGTTCTAGGTTGAGTTTTCAATGTTTGCTTTCATGATGAATTCACTTTCCTATTTGCATGTCCAGGTACTTTTTACTGAGGCCCCATTTCTTACAGGATTCTCTGACTATGTACTACAGTGCAAAGTATAAACGTTTGCACAATGAAAGGTCTTACACAATTTGTTTAAATTTTTGTGTAAAATGTATTCTTTAATGATTTATTGTACTTTGTCTAATACTGCAAGAATTCAATACAACACAGTATAATACAGGCAAATACCACTGGGCAGATTCAAGGACTTTTTACTAATGTGAAGCAGGTCTGGCCAATGCAAAAAATTCACCTGTTTCAAAACCTAAAGATCATTTAAGAGGCAGAATTTGCAAAGTTCTCTTTGGAATACCACTTTAAAAACGAGTTTCCGCTGTCATTCTATCCTAGATTTCTGTTTATTTTCCTTCTTGATGCCTTTCAAGAAATGTTGTGGTTGAAGAGTGAAAAGGAAAGTGACAGAAATGAGGAAACAGAGGTGGAATATTTTCAGCTGAAGTTCACACACTGTCGCATGCCTGCGGTAAGGCTGTAGCCTCCACGTCAAGGTCATTCTGACCTTGTTTTCTTCAAGCGCTGTAGCAGGGCATTATAATCCTTAAATGCTGAACACTTTCTCTTCTTTTTTTTTCGTCTAAAGAATGCCATCTATTTTTTTTTTATTGATAAGTTTCTTTTACTGGTTGATGCTTAGCACCTGCTATCTCCAGTGAGAAGAAAGAGTTTATTACTGAAAATAACACAGGTCAATGGAAAGGTGACCTGGAATATATAGCAAACATCTATCCTACACTTACTATATATATCCGAAGCCTTTAATAGAAGAGAAGGCAGCAAAATTGCTACTTAAAAATACTTTACTGAGGATTTGCTAAATTTATTGTGTGGTATGGAAAACATTAGTTGAGCAGATGTGATAAAGGTTCCAACATCTGTTCCAATAGCAACATCCAAGGTGTTAGTGTTTTCTGAGCTCCACACCTTCCATCAGCGGATCAGCAATTACCAACCTTCTCCTCACCTTCTTACAATGTCCCTGAAATTCGGATCTACTAAACCACCCATACCCAATAAACTACTGTCCCCCAAACCATTCCTGGAAGCACATCCAACTAGTCTGATCTCCAAGTTACCCACAATGAATGTGCATGAAATAGATTTGCTCATACTGCAAATCCAAGGTATGCAAATATGTCTCATACATAGGGGGTAAAAGTTGGTTTGCTACTTTACAATATTTTTTTTTGTTACATTTGTACCCCGCGCTTTCCCACTCATGGCAGGCTCAATGCGGCGGGCAATGGAGGGTTAAGTGTCTTGCCCAGAATCACAAGGAGCTGCCTGTGCTGGGCATTGAACTCAGTTGCTCAGGACCAAAGTCCACCACCCTAACCACTAGGCCACTCCTCCACTGTTGCTACTATTTGAGATTCTACATGGAATGTTGCTATTCCACTAGCAACATTCCATGTAGAAGTCGGCCCTTGCAGATCACCAATGTGGCCGCGCAGGCTTCTACATGGAATGTTGCTAGTGGAATAGTATATATAATAAACAATGCTTAAAGAGAGACAGTAAAAGGTACTGCTATTTGCAGGCATCAAGTTCAGATCTTTGGTTTTGTAGTTCAGCTAGTGGAATAGCAACATTCCATGTAGAATCTCCAATAGTAGCAACATTCCATGTAGAATCTCCAATAGTATCTATTTTATTTTTGTTACATTTGTACCCTGCGCTTTCCCACTCATGGCAGGCTCAATGCGGCTTACATGGGGCAATGGAGGGTTAAGTGTCTTGCCCAGAGTCACAAGGAGCTGCCTGTGCTGGGAATAGAACTCAGTTCCCCAGGACCAAAGTCCACCACCCTAACCACTAGGTCACTCCTCCTTCTCGATTGATTTTGTGAGTCATAATCAACCACACACATGTGTAGATCAGAAACATAACCTATGCAGAATTTGTCTTCTTTAAGGGCTCCTTTTACTAAGGTAAGCCTATTGGATTTAGCATGTGCTAATTTATTTGTAAATTTATTTGGATTTGGATTTTGTTCATGCCTTTTTCAGTAGTAGCTCAAGGTGTGTTACATTCAGGTACACTGGGTATTTCACTGTCCCTGGAGATCTCACAATCAAAGGGCCTTGTTTACTAAGCCATGCTATAGGTATATATAGGAATATATGGGAATATATGGGTGTGGGTGTCTCTAGCGTGTGCTAAAAATACTAGTGCCCTAAGGGGCCCTTTTACTAAGGTGCGTAGGTACCTATGCACGTACAAAAAAATGGAAAATGTAGAGTAACGAAAACTCCTCACAGCTGATGTTCAAACAAAATTTATTCAGAGTTCTTCTAAAACATAGACGACGACCCGACACAACTCGTGTTTCGGCCTAATCGGCCTGCATCAGGGGTCTAGGAAATAGTAAACCAATACGTATTTCCAAGACTAGTCATCAAAGGTTAAAAATCCAATCCAACTGAGTTCTCAAAACATGGATATAGTATTAAACTATATCCATATTTTGAGAACTCAATTGGATTGGATTTTTACATAAGTACATAAGTAATGCCACACTGGGAAAAGACCAAGGGTCCATCAAGCCCAGCATCCTGTCCACGACAGCGGCCAATCCAGGCCAAGGGCACCTGGCAAGCTTCCCAAACGTACAAATATTCTATACATGTTATTCCTGGAATTGTGGATTTTTCCCAAGTCCATTTAGTAGTGGTTTATGGACTTGTACTTTAGGAAACCATCTAACCCCTTTTTAAACTCTGATGACTAGTCTTGGAAATACGTATTGCTTTACTATTTCCTAGACCCCTGATGCAGGCCGATTAAGCCGAAACACGAGTTGTGTCGGGTCATTGTCCATGTTTTAGAAGAACTCTGAATAAATTTTGTTTGAACGTCAGCTGTGAGGAGTTTTCGTTACTCTACTTTTTCCATTTTTTGGTGCCCCCCCCCCTTTTAGTAGAGTATTTTCCTTCTGTTTGTGACTGCCTATGCACGTAGAACACCCGTCAAATTGGAACTACCACCCAGCTAACATGTGCCACGGGTGGTAATTCCATTTTTGACACACATCCAAAACACACAGTGGAAACTTTCTACTATGTGGCGCTTACCCGGAGGTAATCAGCAGTGTACACCCACTGATGATTACTGCCCAGTTAACATGTGAGACCTTACTGCTAAGTCAATGGGTGGTGGTAAGGTCTCATGCCGAAAATGGACGCGCGCTGGTTTGAATTTTGCCGCACATCCATTTTCAGCAACAATAAAAAGGCCTTTTTTGCAGGTGCACTGAAAAATGGACCTGCGCATGTCCAATACATGCACCTTCACTAACGCAGGCCATTTTTCGGTACACCTTAGTAAAATGGCCCCTAAATTTGTAAGGGAGGAAATGGAGGGTTAAGTGACTTGCCCAAGATCACGAGGAGCAGCAGTGGGATTTGAAGCAGGCACCTCTGGATGTCAAGACCATTGATCTAACCACTAGGCCACATCTCAAGTCCTCCACTTTAGCACACACTAAATGCTAAGAAGCCCATAGAAATAAAATAGGCTTCTTAGCATTTAGCATGCACTAATCATTAGCGTGCAATAAGGGTTTTTTTTTTACTAAGAGGCGGTAAGCCCAATGCGGGCTTACCGCTCACTAAACAGGAAGTACCACCAGGCTATTGCAGCTGCCCAGCGGTAGCTCCCACCCCCAGTGCACGCCATTTCCGGCGTTACAAAAATATTTTTATTTTTGTAGTGTTGATGTTTACCCAGCAGTAATCGAGCAGTGCCACGTGCTGCCCGGTTACCGCCGGGTTAGCACGGGAGCCCTTACCGCCACCTCAATGGGTGGTGGTAAGTTCTCTCCCCCAAATGGCTGCGTGGCAAGTGCTTCACTTGCCGCACAGCCATTTTAAAAAAACAGCCTGTTACCCGCTGTAGTAAAAGGGGCCCCTGCGCATGTCAAAAACACGCACTGACGCCAGCGCAGGCCCCCTTTTGCTGCAGCTTAGTAAAAGGACCCCAGAGTCCATTAGTGTACCTTAGTAATAGGAGCCCTGAGGAATTCATTGCTTTCCTGATTTTACCATACATTTTCTTTCTTTATAAGGACTTCAAATATGAGATTAAAGCTGAAATTTTCCCAAAGCGTCTTCAAATGATTCAAAACTTCTGCAGTTAGTATTTCAGTGTTCATCCCCGAGCCCTCCCAAATTATTTTGATGCGTGTTTCTCTGCCACTTCAAAATTAACCATGCTCAAAATCCACAATTTGAATGCAGACGAGTATTTAAAATTTCAAAATGCTTTGAACAAATGAAAGGTAAAGGGCTGAAAAAGGCTAATGCATTAGTTCATACATGTGAGGATAAGTCATCCAAACTCCCTCAAGGTTTTATCTTTAGTGAGTTATGACTCTACCCTTCAATAGCAGAAAAAAAAACTAATAGCACCAGTTGACTGATCTTCTATGTATTCCAGACAGATAGATAGATGAATAAATCTGTCAATGTCCTTAATAAATCCTTGTGTATCAGCAACGTACGCTGCAGGACTTTTATCAGGAATATTCAAATAATTAGGGAAAATTAAAAATTAACGAGTGGAGCTTGTGCAGAATGATTTGTTCTGATGGGCATGAGACATTTACTGTGTGGGTTCGTATGGGCTCTTGTATCATGAACCTAGTGTTTCTCAGCCTGACGTTCAAAAAACGTTTTTGGCAGGCATACCTGTACAGTGTATTAGTTGGATCGAGTCTCTTAAAGGGGAACAAATAACAGAGAATTTTAGAGAGGTAACCTGGATGCCAACAATGTGCAGAGCTAGACTCTTGCTCACTTAGGGCATGTTTTACTAAGGCGCGCTCACATTTTTAGCACACGCTAAAATTGTGGGCACGCTAAATATTAGAGATGCCCATAGGAATGCATTAATGGTATAATACCAGAGAAAAATCTAACAAGGAGATCAATAAGTGAGGGAGTTGACCTAATATAGCTCTGAGTAACCAAACAAAAATATATCTAATGTTGTTATATGTATTACATAATAGAGATGTTCTCAGAGTTGTAAACTCACCCAAGTGAGGCACGAATTTCTCAATCATAGAACTTCTCTGGAGGGTATTTTTACTAAGTTTTTTAAAAACAAAAACACCCGTGTTTAAATTAAATACTACTCAATGTGTGTCTTGATACCCTCACATTGCATTGGCATCTCTAACATTTAGCGTGCCCACAATTTTAGCGCAGACCAAAAAGTGAGCGTGCCTTAGTTAAAGACCCTCTTAGAGGACCATGCATTAAAATCCATGATTAAAAAATGTTTTGCATGCTTAAGCTAAAAATTGAATTTGATCACCTATGCACTCAATTTTAACTTTCACCCACAAAACTATTGTCTACAGAGTGATAATACATGATACCAATGCAGACTAACACAAGAAGTGTAGATTGCAAAGCCTCCTATGCCATTTGACCCTAAGTGCTCACCCCCAATCTCCCCATCAATATTGACCCCAAAGGCACAGCTCCTCAACATCAAGGCCCCTTACCTCCATATTAAGGACCAAATTCCCCTGAGCATCAAGGATCAAGGACTTCCCCCTCTGAAATTTAAAGACCTCCAAAAAATCAAGAACACCCAGGATGTTTTTACCCCCTCTATGATGGTAGGTCCTGCCCAAGAATTCCCAACCCCTCATGAAAGCAAGACCATGCAAGCCCAAACCATCTCATGAAAGTAAACTGTACTCAATAAGGAACTTAAACCTTCCTCCCATTCCTCCAGAATATTGACTTACTATTCTGAAGAGTCCTGAATCCTGATCTTTGCAAGGGTATTAGGTGCCCTTGGCAAAACCTCAGCCTTACACCCTTTCTCAATTAACTTTCAGGATTTTAGGCCTCCATGAGATTTTGATAATTAAACTCAACAATCAGTGAAACACCATGAAGAAGCCTCATTTCAAGGTCTGAGAAGCTCCGAGAGAAGAGGACATTTCTCTGGTAAATGAACACTATTTGCTTTGTGCTTTGGGAACTTAATGATTGGGGGTTTAAAGGTGGAATTGTACGTTAGTGTTAGGCAAAATAAAAATATAAAAAGCAAATTTTATCAACTAATCTCCATAGTCTTTTCTACTTAGTTTTAAAAATTTGGACCACAGCATTAACAGATAGAATCTAGCAGGCACTGTAGGATCTAGTTTAGTCTTCCCTCCCACCTCCCAAACACCCGCCCACCCCTAGGACAGCTCTTCATTTATAGTCAGTTATTGTAATGAGGGTAACAAGCAAGGAGTGCTCTTACAGAGTTTTAAATACATTTCATTACCATCTAAGAAGGAAACACTAAATAAATCATACAATATACTATATAAACTAAAAGACATTTTTATATTAGGCTAATATCTTTAATACTGTAGTAAGCTTTATATTATTGAAAAACTCAAAAACACCAAGATGGAGTCTGCAGTCCAGCAGCGAGGGGGGTGGTAAACAGTCTTTTGCATTGAGTGTCACATTTATAATTATCTCCCAGTTGGTCAGATGTGATATGTGTGTGCCCAATGTAAAGAGCTCCTAGCTCTCAGAGAACGTGTCCGTTCTCTTGAGGCTAGAGTAGCAGACTTGGTGGAGCTGAGGGAGACAGAGAGGTACATAGAGGAGACCTACAGGGATGTTGTAGAGAAGTCCCACCTCCAGTCTGGTAGCCCCTGTGCCACCTTAGTGAAGGGAGGTCTCCTAGAAGGAGAGCATCACCCTGGTGAAGTAGGAAGTACTCCTGTAGCCAGGACCTGCCCACCAGGGGATGTACTATCCCCCTGATGGCGAACCTATGACACGCGTGTCAGCACTGACACGCGTAGTCATTTTCGATGACACGCGGCGGCGCCGCAGTGTGGTCCACCCTCCCTCCTCGCTCCTGGAAACTAACCTTAAAGCCTCCTTTCACGTCGCAGCAAGCAGCAGCAGGGCAGGCCACTCCTTCCTTCCGTGTCCTGACCTCGCCTGACGTAACGTCCGCGAGGGCGGAGCACAGAAGGAAGGAGGAGAGGTCTGCCCTGCTGCTGCTTGCTGCAACGTGAAAGGAGAATTTAAGGTTAGTTCCGGACCCGGTAGCGGGTGGAGGGGGGGCCCGGCGACCTCGGGTGGGCAGCGATCTCGGGTAGGGGGGGCCCGGGGGCGGTCCTAGTAGCAGTGATTTTTCTTGAAGTGACACACCACCCGAGTTATGCTCGGTTTTTTGGTAAATTTTGACACACCAAGCTCAAAAGGTTGCCCATCACTATACTATCCTCTTGCACTGAGGATATGTCTCCAAGTGCTGCCCAGGAGGGAGGGAAGGGTTAGAACAGCTGTTGTAGTTGGCAATTCGATCATTAGGCATATAGATAGCTGGGTGGCTGGTGGACGTGAGGATCACCTGGTGACTTGCCTGCCTGGTGCGAAGGTGGCGGACCTCACACGTCACCTAGGTAGGATTTTAGATAGTGCTGGGCAGGAGTTGGCTGTCTTGGTACATGTGGGTACCAATGACATAGGAAAATGTGGGAGAGAAGTTCTGGAAGCCAAATTTAAGCTCTTAGGTAGAAAGCTCAAATCCAGATCCTCTTGAGTAGCATTTTCTGAAATGTTACCCGTTCCACACGCAGGGCCCAAGAGATAGGCAGAGCTCCAGAGTCTCAATGCGTGGATGAGATGATGGTGCAGGGAGGAAGGTTTTAGATTTGTTAGGAACTGGGAAACATTTTGGGGAAGGGGGAGCCTATTCCACTGCTTTTTAACATATTTATAAATGACCTAGAGATGGGAGTAACTAGTGAGGTAATTAAATTTGCTGATGACACAAAGTTATTCAGTCGTTAAATCACGGGAGGATTGTGAAAAATTACAAGAGGACCTTACGAGACTGGGAGACTGGGCGTCTAAATGGCAGATGACATTTAATGTGAGCAACTGCATAGTGATGCATGTGGGAAAGAGGAACCCGAATTATAACTTCGTCATGCAAGGTTCCACGTTAGGAGTCACAGACCAAGAAAGGGATCTGGGTGTCATCGTTCATGATACGTTGAAACCTTCTGCTCAGTGTGCTGCTGCGGCTAAGAATGCAAATGCAATGTTAGGTATTATTAGGAAAGGAATGGAAAACCAAAATGAGGATGTTATAATGCCTTTGTATCGCTCCATGGTGCGACCGCACCTCAAATATTGTGTTCAATTCTGGTCGCCGCATCTCAAAAAAGATATAGTGGAATTGGAAAAGGTGTAGAGAAGGGTGACAAAAATGATAAAGGGGATGGGACAATTTCCCTATGAGGAAAGGCTAAAGTGGCTAGGGCTCTTCAGCTTGGAGAAAAGGCAGATGAGGGGAGATATGATAGAGGTCTATAAAATAATGAGTGGAGTTGAACGGGTAGATGTGAAGCTTTCCAAAAATACTAAGACTAGGGGGCATGCGATGAAGCTACTATGTAGTAAATTTAAAACGAATTGGAGAAACTTTTTCTTCACTCAACGTGTAATTATACTCTGGAATTCATTGCCAGAGAATGTGGTAAAGGTGGTTAGCTTAGCAGAGTTTTAAAAAGGTTTGGACGGCTTCAAAAAGGAAAAGTCCATAGACCATTATTAAATTGGCTTGGGGAAAATCCACTGTTTCTGGGATAAGCAGTATAAAATGTTTTGTACTTTTTTTTTTATCTTGCCAGGTATTTGTGACCTGGATTGGCCACTGTTGGAAACAGGATGCTGGGCTTGATGGACCTTTGGTCTTTCCCAGTATGGCAATACTTGTGTACTTATGTAGATGGTGTGGGAGATGGAATCTCAGGTCCTTTTTTGCTGGTGAACATCAGGATTCCAGAATAATAAGAGCTAGAATTAATATGTCACAGTTGACAATATTTAATAGCGTGTGATCATAGGCACTCGTTCTGTGGATGAAGTGGGTTCTTAGTACCCCCAATATTGAACAAACTCTTTTACTGAGTTCATGGGGGGTGGGGGATCTGTGCTGAGTTTAGGACCCCAATAGTTTTGAAAATGTAGTACCTCTTCATGAAATTAGAATTTCGTGTCTATGAGCTTTGATTGCAGAAAGACATCACCTCCTTCTCCTGAAACCTAACAGATTTGAAAAAAGAGTTCTTTGTTTTTATGTGGATGGGGCCTAGTGAGAATGGGAAAGAGCTTACAGCATGGTGTACTAATTAGAATCCAGAGCTGCAAACCTGGTCATCCCAGTTAAGTCTTCTTCACAACAGCATGAGCTTCATAAAGTCTCTTAGCACTTGCACTTTCCCTCTCACACCCTGATACTCATACGTTTGGCCAGTTGAGACTTTGGCAAATGAAGTATCTTGTATTGAGCAATAAGAAGGCAACTCTATAAGTGGACTCCTCCCTTTAAGTATCCCCAAGCCATACAGTAGGAGTCTATTCTATAACGTAACTTAGTTTCCATTATAGAATACTACCATCACTCATCCGCAGTTATCACAGCCCTAGAGCTGGCATAATTGAGGGTGCCTAAATGCATCAAGGCAACGTGTAACTGCAAATATTTATTTATTTATTTATTTATTTGTTGCATTTGTATCCCACATTTTACCACCAATTTGCAGGCTCAATGTGGCTTACATTATGCCGTAATGGCTATCGCCATTTCCGGATAGAGAATTACAAGTTGTATTGCATTGAGGCACATAAATGGTAAACTAGTGTACAAAGTGGTATTGCATCAAAGTTCCTGAATGATAGAGTAAATTATACAATAAATTAGATAATCAACTATGGAAAGTTCGTTTCTGGCATGAGAAATAACGTGGTAGTACCTATTGCGTAACTTTCAGTAGTAACAACGGAGGTTATCAGTCTTGTGTAAAGAGTTCGGTTTTGTCTAGTTCACGTAAGTCTAGTTGTCTAGTGTTTAGGATGGATCATTATGTTGATTTTCAGTAGTTTTCGGAAGATTGTTAGGTCGTGCATTGTTTTTATGGCCTTTGGTAGTGCGTTCCATAGTTGCGCGCTTATGTAGGAGAAGCTGGATGCATATGTGGATTTATATTCTATAAGTTAGCTGCATAAATGGGAGCTCTGCCTAAGTCCCGTCCATGCTACTCACTTGCATATGCCAGCTTGCAAATACATGCTATGTAAGTGTACACATACCCACATAAGCTCTAATATTCTAAACATTTACCCACACTACCCCGGATTCCATATATGGCAACTAAAGTTACATAGAGGGGCATAATGGAACAGAAACGCCTATCTCCATGGGCGTTAATCTCCGAGAACGGGTCCGTGAAGGGGCGGACCGAACCGTATTATCGATAAAAAATAGACGCCCATGTTTTATTCGCCAATGTGTGAGCTGGGCGTTTTTGCTTTTCAGCGATAATGGAAAAGGAAAGTGCCCAGCTCAAAAATGAATAAATCCAAGGCATTTGTTCGTGGGAGGGGCCAGGATTCGTAGTGCACTGGTCCCCCTCACATGCTAGGACACCAACCGGGCACCCTAGGGGGCACTTTTACAAAAACAAAAAAAACAGGTAAAAGAGCTCCCAGGTGCATAGCACCCTTCCATTGTGTGTTGAGCCCCCCAAATCCCCCTCAAAACCCACTGCCCACAAGTCTACACCATTACTATAGCCCTAAGGGGTGAAGGGGGCACCTACATGTGGGTACAGTGGGTTTGGGGGGGTTGGACGACTAATAAGCATTAAGCAGCACAATTGTAACAGGTAGGGGGGATGGGCCTGGGTCCACCTGCCTGACGTCCACTGCACCCCCTAACAACTGCTCCAGGGACCTGCATACTGCTGCCTGGGAGGAGGGTATGACATTTGAGGGTGAAAATAAAAAGTTGTGAAACATCATTTTTTTGTGGTGGGAGGGGGTTAGTGACCACTGGGGGAGTCAGGGGAGGTCATCCCCGATTCCCTCTGGGGGTAATCTGGTCATTTAGGGCACTTTTTGGGGCCTTATTCGTGAAAAAAACAGGGTCCAGGAAAAGTGCCCTAAATTCTAGCTACAAACGCATCCATTATCGGCGAAGGGCGCCCATCTCTGTTCGGGTGATAACCACGCCCCAGTTCCGCCTTCGACACGCCTTCGACACGCCCCCGTCCACTTTGTCCGCATCCGCGACGGAGTGCAGTTGAAAGCGTCCCAAATTCGGCTTTTGATTATACCGCGTTATTCATTTTTGTGAGATAAACGCCCATCTCCCGATTTAGGTCGGAACTTGGGCGTTTTTCTCGTTCGATTATAAGCTGGATAGTAACATAGTAGATGACGGCAGAAAAAGACCTGCACGGTCCATCCAGTCTGCCCAAGATGAACTCATGTGTATACCTTACCTTGATTTGTACCTGTCTTTCTCAGGGCACTGACCGTATAAGTCTGCCCAGCAGTTTTTCCTGCCTCCCAACCACCTGTCCCGCCTTCCATCACCGGCTCTGGCACAGACCGTATAAAAGTCTGCCCTCCCCTATCCTCGCCTCCCAACCACCAACCCCTCTTCCCCCCACCTGCTCTGCCACCCAATTGTA
This sequence comes from Microcaecilia unicolor, assembly GCF_901765095.1. Taxonomy (NCBI): domain Eukaryota; kingdom Metazoa; phylum Chordata; class Amphibia; order Gymnophiona; family Siphonopidae; genus Microcaecilia; species Microcaecilia unicolor. The sequence goes on along the minus strand of NC_044031.1, from coordinate 737,031,420 downwards.
GCTAAGCTTCTGAGGATCCATTCCTTCTAAAGTTGTACACGCATTGCCGATTTGCACATGCAACTTAACTTGATTAATGAGCCAATCAGCGCCAATAAATAGCTGCTAACAACCGATTATTGGCAGTAATTGGTCTTACATAGTAACATAGTAACATAGTAGATGACGGCAGAAAAAGACCTGCACGGTCCATCTAGTCTGCCCAATAAGATAAACTCATATGTGCTACTTCTTGTGTATACCTTTGCTTGATTTGTATCTGCCATTTTCAGGACACAGACCATAGAAGTCTTGCCCAGAACTAGCCCCATTTTCAGGACACAGACCGTAGAAGTCTTGCCCAGAACTAGCCCCACCACCCAAACACCAGCCTCACCTCCCAATCTCGGCTAAGCTTCTGAGGATCCATTCCTTCTGCACAGGATTGAGATTTACACGCAGATTGCATTTTATAATGCTCCACTGCTTTAAATTCAAGGGGGGATGGCCAAAATTTACACACATTGTTACAGAACAGACCCCATCGGCATCTAATTTACGCACCAGCATTTACACCTGCTTTCAGTAGGCAGAATTGCCACCTTCTTAGGTTAGTCGCTATTTATGCACTTAGGGCCAGATTCTATACATGGCACCTGAAAAATCCACAGGGAAAACATTTCTGCCTTAGAGTATCCTGTAAGCGGCACCTAAATTTAGGGGCGGTATATAGAATACGCTTAGTTGATGTCACAGCGCCTAAAACTATGTGCATCCAATTACACCAAGGGAAACATGGTATAAAAGCTGGCGTGCAGATTTAGAAACACAGTGCCAGATTCTATAGCAGTCTGTGTAAATTTTGGAATGCCCACGAAATGCCCATTACCCCGTCCATAACCATGCCCCTTTTTGGCTGCACACGTTAAAATTTAGGCACAGTGCGTTAGAAAATATGCTTAGCGAGTTCTGCTTGTAAATTCTAATCATTGCCAATTAGTGTTGATTATTGCTCGTTAAGACCTGTTAGCAATGCTGTTCAGCTTATTAAGCCAATTATGTTACGCACTTTGATATAGAATATGCTTGGATTTCTGCGCAGAACACTAGACGTGCTATTTAGAATCAAGAGGTTAGCGCTATTCTATAAAGCAGCAACAATTTTTCGGCACCATTTATAGAATCTAGTCCTAAATGTACAACATCCTCAGGCAGCTCTTGGCATCTTATCATAGAATCATAGTAACATGACGGCAGATAAAGGCCATATGACCCACCCAGTCTGCCCATCCTCTGTTACCCCTAATTCTTCCTGTTCCTAAGCGATCTCAAATGCTTATCCCATGCCTTTTTAAACTCTGGAACAGTCCTCGACTCTACCAACTCCACCAGGAGGCCATTCCACACCTCCACCACTCTTTCTGTGAAATAATACTTCCTTAGGTTACTCCCAAGCCTATTCCCTCTTAACTTTATCGTATGCCCCCTCATTCCAGAGCTCTCCTTCATTTGAAAAAGGCTCTCTTCCTGTACATAAATGCCCTTGAGATATTTAAACGTTTCTATCATGTCTCCTCCCTCCCTCCTCTCTTCCAGTGTATACATGTTGAAGTTCATAAGCCTGTCCCTATAATTTTTGCATTCAAGACCGCTTACTAATTTCGTAGCTGCCCTCTGGACCGACTCCATCCTGTTTATATCTTTCCGTAGGTGCGGTCTCCAGAACTGCACGCAGTACTCCAAATGAGGCCTCACCAGAGACTTATACAACGGCACTATCACCTCCTTTTTCCTGCTGGTCATGCCTCTCTTTATGCACCCAAGCATCCTTCTGGCTTTGACCGTCGCTTTTTCTACCTGTTTGGAAGCTTTAAGGTCATCAGACACAATCACCCCCAAGTCCCGCTCTTCCTTCGCACACTGAAGCACTTTACCCCCTATACTGTACCGTTCTCTCGGATTTTTGCGACCCAAGTGCATGACCCTGTATTTATAAACATCTTTGCATTATGATACTAGAAAGAGGTTTTTGCTTAAAATTCTGATTTCAGATTCTTCAAAGAGCTCAAAATACATGACTTTTTCTTATTGTGACAATGGACAAGAAAGTAAGGGGGGGGCAATAAAAATGAATCATCGAACCGTAGATTAAGAACTGATAAATGCATATTCAGACCGCGGGAGTTTGACCAGCTAACTCCTACGATCGGCGCTAAGCCTGGATATTCAATGCCAGGTCATTGCCAGTGACCAGCATTGAATGTCCGGTTTTTTTTTTTTAGGTAACCAGCTAAGTCAATAGTCTGACTTAGCCAATTATCTTTAAACCAGTCAAAGAAATACCAGGTTTTCAATTGGCCAAATATAGCCGCTAAACCTGGTTTAAAAATTGGCAAATAGCCATTTATATCATGTGATATAACCAGCTATCCGCTAACTGTGGATATTCAGTGGGGGATAGCCGGTTATCCCCCTGCTGAATATCATCAGGTAGCCGGTTAAGCGCTATTTATTTATTTATTGCATTTGTATCCCACATTTTCCCACCTATTTGCAGGCTCAATGTGGCTTACAGAGTCCTGTTATGGCTTTGTCATTCCAGGATGTCAGATACAATTAGTGATGTAAAAGTATTAAATAAGGGAAAGAAGAAAAGATTTAGGTGGATAGGTATAGAAAGTAGACTTTCATAACTGGGTGGGTTGGCAAGGTGAGTTGGCGCGGTGATTTAGTAAGGTTGTGGGTTCTCTTTGTAGGCCTTGTTGAAGAGATTTAACTGGTCAGCAGCCTTTCTGGCCAGTTAAATAGCGCTAAATATTGGATAGAAAGTTTATTATGATGAAAAAGACCGTAGGTCTACATAAAACAAATCCCCAAAGGATGGTGGCAATTCAGAAGATAGACTGAGACTCGACACAGTTCCATGTTTCAGCACTAGGCGCCAACGTCAAAAGTCAGCAATGATCTGAATGATTTAAAACACAAATGACTGTGATTGGGGGTTGGTAATCTCCTAGCACAGAAACACGGAACAGTGTAAAGTCTATCTTCTGAATTTCTACTATCCTTTGGGGATATATATTATGTAGACCTATGGTCTTTTTCATCGTAGCAAACTATCCCCCTGCTTACTAAGCCATGCTAGTGGCTGCAATGTGCTAATGCCGACACAGCCCATTTACTTTGAATGGGCTGTGTCGGCATTGCCACGCAGCAGCTGCTAGCATGGTTTAGTAAACAGGGGAGTTTGTGTTTTATCAGTTCTTATTCCAAGGTCCCACAATTCATTTTTATTGGTCTACCCCTACTTTCTTGCCCTGTAGCATTTCTTCTGGACTTTTCTTCTTTTTTATTTAATTTGTATTGTGATAACAGATTCAAAATGTTCTTAGAGCCACTGGATTAATGGTTCCTGATGTTTTTCTTATAACTCTAATCATTGGTATTTAATGCAAGCAAGTTATATTACTGAATTGGAAAAAAAATGAAGTAAAGAGAACATCAAATGCAGCTAACAAAAAGAACAGCGAATGTTGCCTGCCTTGAACATAACTGACATGTAAAGAAAATAGCAACTGTTGCCTGCCTAGAACGTAGTTGACAAGCAAAGAAAACAGCAAATGTTGCCTGCCTAGAATGTAGCTGACTTGTAAAAAAAAAAACAACAAACATTGCCTGCCTAGAACATAGCTGACAAGCAAAGAAAACAGCAAATCAGAGAAAATATTTCTTCAGTCAACATGTAATTAAACTCTGGAATTCGTTACCAGAGAATGTGGTAAAGGTGGTTAGGTTAGCAGAGTTTTTAAAAAGTTTGGACGGCTTCCTAAAGGAAAAGTCCATAGACCATTTTTGAATTGGATGTAGGGAAAATCCACTATTTCTGGGATAAGCAGAATAAAATATTTTGTACTTTTGGGGATCTTGCTGGGTTTTTGTGACCTGGATTGGCCACTGTTGGAAACAGGATGCTGGGCTTGGTGGACCTTTGGTCTGTCCCAGTATGGCAATACTTATGTAATGTAAATGTTACCTGCCTAGAACTTAGCATATGAGTAATGAAAACGTAAATTTTGCCTGCCAAGAATGTAGCTGATAAAGAGAACAGCTAACGTTGCCTATCTAGAACACAGCTGACAAGTAAGAAAAACAGCAAATGTTGCCTGCCTAGAACATAGCTGGTAAGTAAGAAAAACAGTGAATGTTGCCTGCCTAGAACATAGCTTAAGTAATGAAAACGCAAATTTTGCCTGCCAAGAATGTAGCTGATAAAGAGAACAGCAAATGTTGCCTGCCAAGAACATAGTTGACAAGCAAAGAAAACAGCAAATGCTGCCTGCCTAGAATGTAGCTGACATGTAAAGAAAACAAACATTGCTTGCCTAGAACATAGCTGACAAGCAAACAGCAAACATTGCCTGCCTAGAACATAGCTAATAAGCAAAGAAAACAGCAAATGTTGCCTGCCTAGAACATAGCTTACAAGTAAGAAAAACAGTGAATGTTGCCTGCCTAGAACATAGCTTATGAGTAATGATAATGCAAATTTTGCCTGCCAAGAATGTAGCTGATAAAGAGAACAGCAAATGTTGCCTACCTAGAACATAGCTGACAAGTAAGAAAAACAGCAAATGTTGCCTGCCTAGAACATAGCTTGAGTAATGAAAACGCAAATTTTGCCTGCCAAGAATGTAGCTGATAAAGAGAACAGCAAATGTTGCCTACCTAGAACATAGCTGATAAGCAAACAGCAAATGTTGCCAACCTAGAACATAGCTTATGAGTAATGAAAACACAAATTTTGCCTGCCAAGAATGTAGCTGATAAAGAGAACAGCAAGTGTTGCCTACTTAGAACATTGGTGACAAGTAAGAAAATCAGCAAATGTTGCCTGCCTAGAATATAGCAGACTTACCTTCCCTTGCTCTGTCACTGTCAATTCCAGCTTTAGCTCATCCCCTTGTTAGAACCTTTCAGCCATATCTAACAAAAAAAAGAAAGAACCAACTGGTCATTTATAGGCTGATATTCACATGGAGAGCTACAGTCTTCCATGGATCACTGATTAAAATGACAACACAGTTCTAAATTTCTGATCACACTTGACGTGTTAAAAAAGCAAACATACAAATAAATAAATAAATAAATAAATAAATACAGCTCTTGTAGTCATAGAGGTGTTTATTTTAGAAGTATCTCCATACGGAAACAGCAGCATTTATACATGTAGATCACATATGTGTATAAACTGCAATTTCAGAAAGCAACTATTTACACATGGAAATCTGCACTACACAGAGATTTAAAGGGGATGTGGCTTGGGCGAGTGAAAAATCTACAGATATAGGCTTTACACAAGGGATTAAAGGGTTTTTTTTACTAATGTGTACTGAAAAATGGCCTGCGCTAGTGTAGGCGCGTGTTTTGGACATGCGCAGATCCATTCTTCAGTGCACCTGTAAAAATGTCTTTTTTTTTTTTTTGACCGAAAATGGACTTGCGGTAAAATAAAAATTTTGGTTCTGAGACCTTACTGCCACCCATTGAGTTAGTGGTAAGGTCTCGTGCGTTAACTGGGCGGTAATGGTCTACTCGTGTAGAATGCCTTTTACCGCCCTGCAGTGCCACGTGCCAGAAAATAAAAAGTATTTCCTGGCGTACATAGGGGACACACGGAAAAAATGAAATTACTGCCCGGGCCACACAGTAGCCGGGTGGTAATTCCAAATTGACACGTGTTGGGCGCGTGTAGGTACCTACACGGCTTAGTAAAAGGGTCCCCTTTGGGAGTAATTCTCCTGTTATTCCTGGTTTTTATTTCCACTTCCAAACTAAAAATATAATAAAAATTGTATCCTCACTACTTAATTGGCAATGTCAACATGTTAGTAAATAGGACAGCTACATATGGAAGCAGCATCACCTACACGTGAAATTTCAAAATCGCTGGTTCCACATGGAAGCTACCATTACTTCATACTTCTTCACAAAAAGGGTCATGGAGCGGCTTTCTGGTGGAGATGGTGGAAATGAAAACTGTATCTGAATTCCAGAAAACTTAGGACTGGTAAATAGAATTTCTAAGAGAGTGAAAGGGAAAGTAGTATGGATAGGCAGACCGGATTGGTCATACGGTCTTTATCAGCCTTCATTTTTCTATGATTTTATATTAAAAGAGAAGCAGATAGAGGGCCAAATATATAGGGATTAATTTATAGCAACCTCGCTGAAAAAAGTGGGACTCATTTTCAAAACAGAAAAAAAACATTTAAAAAATGGCAAAAAGCAGCATTTGAACGTTTTCCCCCAAAACATCCAAATCGCTATTTTCGAAACCCTAAATATCCTCAGTTAGCCTCAGAAAATCAATTTAAATGGCCAGGAGCCTCTGCACCTCCATTATTCTGCATCTCCATTACTCTGCTAAGATTTACCTGTTTTTCTTCACACTTTGCTTTGTAATGCTTTTATTATGTACGCCGCATTGAACCTGCTATGAGTGGGAAAGCGTGGGGTACAAATGTAACAAACAAACAATGTTGGTACTATTTGAGATTCTACATGGAATGTTAATGTTGCTATTCCACTAGCAACATTCCATGTAGAAGCCTGCCCTTGCAGCCACGCAGGCTTCTGTTTCTGTGAGTCTGACGTCAGACTCACAGAAACAGAAGCCTGCGCGGCTGCAAGGGCAGGCTTCTACATGGAATGTTGCTAGTGGAGGAGTCGCCTAGTAGTTAGTGTGGTGGACTTTGTTCCTGGGGAACTGGGTTCAATTCCCACTGCAGGCACAGGCAGCTCCTTGTGACTCTGGGCAAGTCACTTAACCCTCCATTGCCCCAGGTACAAATAAGCACCTGTATATAATATGTAAGCCGCATTGAACCTGCTATGAGTGGAAAAGTGCGGGGTACAAATGTAACAAATAAATAAATATGGTAGCTGCAGGCTTCGTGCCACTGTTTTCTATGTGTATATTTGTAAAATGGCTGCTCTCACTGTGCATGCTGGCAAATACATGGGCACGTTCTTAGAAATATTTGATAAAATGCACCATGCTCAGCAGAGCCTTTTGCAAAATAATACTGCAATAGAGCACTTCCAAGCAGTGCCATAGCGAGGGTGGCTGACACCCGGGGTGGGTCGCCACTGCGCCCCCCCTCCCCCGGGTACAGCATGGCGCACCCCCCCTCGGCGCACACACCCTCCCCCCTCCGGCGCGCACCCCCCCCCGGAGCGCATTCTTACATGCATTGAGAAGCGAAGAGTGGGCAGGAGGGCCGATCCGCCCCCGAGTGCACATCGCTGGGAGCTGCTTCGGCTCCGCTGGTTCCCTGCTCTCTCTGCCCCAGAACAGGAAGTAACCTGTTCCGGGGCAGAGAGAGCAGGGAGCCAGCGGAGCCAACACCCCCCCCCCCAGCGGCATGCACCCAGGGCGGACCGCCCCACTGCCCCCTCCCCCTTCCTACGCCACTGCTTCCGAGCTGGATGTCTCAGTTCCGAACTCAGTGTTCTATACAAAACAGGCCTTCACATAAAATACTTGAGAAAAAAAAATGTAAAGTCATATATGTTAATATATACAGTAGGCTGTTGGTATCATTTCCTTTCTAGTGGCTATATTAATCATCACAGTCTCGAATGCATGCTCTTCATACTACTTTTTAGAACAAATCAATAAATGAACGCTGTTATATGTACTATGCTCAACGACAGAGAATTGACAACTGTAAAGGAAGACTCACAGTCATGGCATTGTTTCTTTGATTTTCATTATTCTAGCTCATCCTTGTAGGGTCCAGAATTGTTCTCTTCAGTGGCTTATTCCGGCCTGATAGGGAATGTGAAAAACCATCATTAGAGAGAAAACGATTGAGAAAGTTAATCAGCAACCAGTGGTGGGAAAGAAGAGTGAGTGTAGAGCTCAATGTAGACAGCAACAAAGACACTATTCATTGCGACCAAGGCTGTGGTTTTCATTGAATTAAACAAACACAAAGAGCAGAGGAATTTCTTTCTTTCATATAAGAATTATTATATTTATATAACTCTAGAGAACCTTTAACATACACAAGAGGACAGTGTATCTCGAAAAAATGGACCATGGTAGAGAAAACGATTGTATAGTCAAGGACTGGATAAAAGGTTAACTTGATGGGAGCTATAGGCTTTCAACAATTGGAAACAGTCAGACTTGGCTGTTATGAAACAGAGACAACATGTACCACTACTAAAGAACACCAAAGAACATAAAAATAAAAAAAAAACATCACTTCAGTTTCAGACTGGAGGCCGTAGAGTTATAACACTATATTTATTATCAACCAACACTCTTGTTATTCAGTTACAGGCCCAAGTTTTACACTTCTCTAGCATGGTTTAACACAGGAGTGGACAACCACAGTCCTCAAGGGCCACAACCCCGTCAGGTTTTCAAGATTTCCACAATGACTATGCATGAGATCATTTGCATGCAATGGAAGCAGTATATCCAAATTAATCTCGTGTATGTTCATTGTGAAAACCTTGAAATCCCAGGGGCCCTTTTACTAAGCCGCGTAAGGCTCTACGTGTACCCAACATGCGCCAAAATGGAGTTACCACATGGCTACCGTGTGGCTCTTGCTGTAATTTTTGGCACACAGCCGATTTGCACGGCTGAAAAAAAAGTTTTTATTTTCAGTCGCCTGTAACGGACATGCGCCAAATGGCATTTGGCGTGCATAGATTATCACCGCCCAGTTACCACATGAGACTTTACTGCTAGGTCAATGGCTGGCGGTAAGGTCGCAGGCCCAAAATGGACCCGTGGCAATTTTGATTTTGCCTCACGTCCATTTTCGGCAAAAAGTTTTAGAAAGCATTTTTTACAGGTGCGCTGAAAAATGATTCTGAGCGCACCCAAAACCCACGCCTACACTGCCGCAAGCCATTTCTCAGCACACCTTAGTAAATGAATTGTCATCCTCGTGGACCGTAGTTGCCCATTTCTGGTTTAACATGTCTCCAGAGCTGCTTACGGGTTTGGTGACAGCCTGGAGTTCTGTTTTACAGCTGTTGGTTATGCCCTTCATCAGACATCACACTGAATATATTTCAAGGGGCTTACATTGTTTTCCAATTTAGGGGTCCTTTTACTAAGGTATGCTGAAAAATGGTCTGTGCTAGTGTAGGCGCATGTCTTGGGCGCGCACAGATCCATTTTTCAGCGCGCCTGTAAAAAAAGTCCTTTTTAAAATTTTTGCCCAAAACGGATGTGCGGCAACATCAAAATTAGCACACATCCAGTTTGGGTCTGATACCTTACTGCAAGCTATTGACTTAGCGGTAAGGTCTCTTGCATTAACCATACGGTAATCAACTACGCACATCAAATCAGAGTTACCACCTCATTTTTGCCGCATGCCAGAAAAGAAAATATATTTTCTGGCGCACCTAGTGGACACGCGTCAAAAATGAAATTACTGCACGGGCCACGCGATAGCCAGGTGGTAACTCCAAACTGACACACACTGGGCATGCGTAGGCGCCTACGAGGCTTAGTAAAAGGGTCTCTATGTTCCTGTATTTCCTTCAGTATCAATGTATATGAAAGTTCGTGATTATATGATACAAGACTTTACATAAAGGACCTGGGGAGCTGGTCCTAAACTACCTACAGCAACTCTGATTTTCAAGTTAACCCCAATGAATATGCATGAGATAGATTTGTATACAGAAAAGACAATAGAGGCAAAATTATCTTATGCATATTCATTGCTGGTATCCTGAAAACCAGACTGGCTAATGATGTACTCCAGAACCAGCTTAATAAACTCTGTATTAATACATTATGGCTTTGGTCTTTCTACTACTACTACTACTACACATTTCTAGAGCGCTACTAGGGTTACGCAGCGCTGTACAGTTTAACAAAGAAGGACAGTCCCTGCTCGAAGGAGCTTACAATCTAAAGGGCGAAATGTCAAGTTGGGGCAGTCTAGATTTCCTGAATAGAGGTGGTGGTTAGGTGCCGAAGGCGACATTGAAGAGGTGGGCTTTGAGCAAGGATTTGAAGATGGGCAGGGAGGGGGGCCTGGCGTATGGGCTCAGGGAGTTTATTCCAAGCATGGGGTGAGGTGAGGCAGAAAGGGCGGAGCCTGGAGTTGGCGGTGGTGGAGAAGGGTACTGAGAGGAGGGATTTGTCTTGAGAGCGGAGGTTACGGGTAGGAACGTAAGGGGAGATGAGGGTAGAGAGGTAAGGAGGGGCTGCAGATCCATTTTTCAGCACGCCTGTACCTCTTTGTTCAGCCAATGAAACATTCCCTGACAGCAGATCACAAACAAACAGCGGATACAGCTAATAGTGCCAAATCTCATAAAAGTTTATAAAAACTATATTAACTTGGTTGTTTATTCTTCAATAAATTAATTTACAAATTTGGAATACTGACATGAAAAAAGTGAGTTAACCTAAAAACAAAATGAAATGAAAAAATAATCTCTCTATATAAAAGCCAACCCCAACGTTCTGAAGCCTCCACTGAAGTTGAGGCGCCCGAGATATCCGGTGTGCCCTGGAGTCTCTGCACCACCCTCGCGTCAAAACGTCATGACGTTGAGGGCGGAGCTATGACACTTGAGGCCCGAAACCGAAACGCCACAGCAAACTAACAAGGCAAGTAGCTTGGAGGGACGGAGGGAGGGGGCCCCTTGCTAGCGCCCCTTTCATTGCCCTCAGAAACGGGCATTTTTTCCTAGTAATAATAATAATATGAGTGGATCATATAGCTCAATAAAAATGTATTATTTAAAGAAGAGATGTCAAACTGAAATGCTGATGAGCCACAGAGCAGTCAGGTTTTTTGGAAACAGTATATGCAAATATAGTTCAGGAAAGTTCATTGGGGATATGCTGAAATCCTGACTGGGTTGCAGCCCTTTGGGATTGTAATTTGACACCTGATCTAGAAGATTCGTGGGTAACTTGGAAATCAATACTAATTAACAGGAGGGTCCCGCTCCTTCTTAATAGCCTGTCAATCTATCAGTGATGCTGCTGCTACAACCTGAAAGTATATGATGCTAACTTATCCCAAAGCTCATTAAAGTATAGGGGTAAATTCAATATAGGTCACTAAAAGTTAGGCGCCAACAAACTGGCTGCTAAGCTAGTTTTCAACAATGGCAGATTTATACACCAAATCTGTTACAGAAGACGAGTGTAAATCCACAGTTTTGCGCCAACCCCTGGATTCTGTATAGCACGCCTAGCGTTCTGCGATGAAATCCAAATCTAGGCACCGTTATAGAGTATGATTAGGCGGAAATGTTTTCCAAGTGGATTTTCTGGGCGCCATGTATAGAATCCAGCCCAATATGCGGAAAGAAAGAGGGTACACTCTTTTCCCAATAGGGTACACATCTAAACAGAAGGTTGTGCATGCACAGCAGTTTATGCAGAGGCACACAGAGGTACTATCACCTCCTTTTTCCTGCTGGCCATTCCTCTCTTTATGCACCCAAATATCCTTCTAGTTTTTGCTGTTGCTTTACTACCTGTTTGGTTACCTTAAGATCATCAGATATGATGACCCCTAAATCATACTGTTCTTTTGTGTACAAAGTTACTTTACCCCCATATCGTGCTGCTTCATCAGGTTTGGACTTCGTGGGGGTGGGGGAGTGGTCCTGCTTTCATGAGGGGCTGGGGATTTGGGAGGAGAGCGTGTCTTTCATGGACGAAGTTAAGGCGCCTTGAGTGTTGTTCTTGATTTTTTGGAGGTCCATAACTTTCTCAGGTGAAGTACGTGATTCTTGATGTTCAGGGGGTTTGGGGCTTAATTTGGGGGTATGGAGCCTTGATGTTCAGTGGGTTTGGAGCTTAATTTGGGGGTATGGAGCCTTGATGTTCAGGGGCTTTGGGGCTTAATTTAGGGGTATGGAGCCTTGATGTTCAGGCACATGGCTACTCTGTGCACCCCTGCAGCGGCGTGCACCCGGGGGGGGGGGTGATTCACCGGGGGGTGTCGTGCTGCACCCTGGGGGGGTGCGCATCAGCGATCCGACCCGGGTGGTAGCTGACCTAGGATTGTCAGTGGTGAAAAATATCAACAGTTGGTGTTAACAAGCACTAATTTGCGCTAATTTGCTGTTGTACGGAACAGACTTACGCCTCTACTCTGTAAACAACGTGCCTAACTTTCCTCATCGCAAATTCAAAGGGGGTATTAACATGGGAGGGGCACGGGCATTTCAGCGGCGTTTCAACTATTCGTGTTGCACTTTATAGAATGGTTGGACTCATGTGTGCACATTTAGCACCAGCATTTACGGCAGCCATGGACATGGTATAAGTTGTTACGCCTAACATTTCTAGATTCTATATATGATGCCTAAAAAAATCCATGCGGGAAACATTTCAGCCTAATCATATTCTATAAGCGGCACCTAGAATCCGCTGATATCCTAGCAGCTAAATCTACTGCCTCCATTTATACCAACAAAACCATTGCATAAATCCTAGCACGTAGATTTAGGCGCACAGTGTACATAAATTTTGGAATGCCCACGAAACGTCCATCTCCCTGCCCATAAATATACCCCTTTGTATTACAGAATACGCTTAGCGATTTGTACATGTAAATTCTAATTATTACCAATTAGTGCTTATTATTGCTTGTTAATTACTGATAACAGTGCTGATTGGCTAGTGAAGCTAATTAGGTTACATGCATCATTATAGAATACACTTGGAACACCCACAAAATGCCCATTATAATCACGCCCCTTTTGCCTGTGTGCATTAAAATTTAGGCGCAGTACAATACAGGATACACTTAGGGAGTTATGAGCGTAAATTCTAATTATTGCCAATTAGTACTCATTATTACTTGTTAACAGCACTGATTGGCTTGTTAAGCCAATTAAGTTATGTGCGTTGTTACAGAACGTGCTTGGATTTCAGTGCAGAATGCTAGGCACGCTACATAGAATCCAAGAGATTGTGAACTATTATTGGTGACTGACAAAACAACAACATTGTCAGAAAAACTCAAATAAAACAAAAATGCCCATAAACAACACTGGAAAAAAACATGAAACAAAAATTCTCTGGCTGCCCATCCCTACGTGCTACAATAGACATGGGGAGAGTTATTTCATACAAGGATGCCTAGGCTGTGAAGGCACATAGGCAAGATATGTGCATATCTGCCTTCCTAAAACTAGCCTACCAGAAACAAGGCATCAGCACTTACATTTCCTCTGAGACATGCTTGAATGATCTGCCCAATTCTGAGTGGACACATGTATTTTATAACATATGAATATATCTCACAAATTTGTCCAAGCTCCACCCAACCTCCATGCCTGGAAATGCCTACAAATCCACCACGTAAAAGTGTTCATTTTGGGTTTGTAGCCCATACTTAGGCCTATGTAGTCTATGCTTATATATATGTAGCTTCAGGCAATTGTATAAATGCCTTCGATTGTATATTACATATCAAAATTGCTTCGAACATTACCCCTCCCAGCCTTCCAAGGAGGTAATTTTCAAGAACCTTTTGGCATGTAAAAGGTCTTTAGCCTAAATCTGTATAGGGTATCTAGGTTGGAAAATGGACATCCATGTTGAGATATTCAAAATTTGCAATGTCTTTTACAGCAGGCTTATTGAACACTGAGGCATTTGTAAAATACGTACAGGACTGTGGAAAAACAGGCATGTTTGGCACAAAGCAAGGCAGAAAAAAAAAACATTTTACAAGTGTAAATATACAAACAAAGAACAGCATTACTCGGGCTTTCTCAAGAAGCATCACTCACACATGGATGCAATGATTTTTTTAGCTTAGATTTGAAGATGGCTAGAGATGGAGCTTGACGTACCAGCTCAGGAAGTCTATTCCAGGCATATGGTGCAGCAAGATAAAAGGAACAGATTTTGCTACTTACACCTTTAAGCAGTGCCAGTTAAACAGCAAAAAGACAAAGGCCGTGCTATAGGCATGCTAGCGTTTTTAGCATGCTCTCAAAATTAGTATGAGCTAACGCTAGAGACACCCATAGGAATATACGGCTGTCTCTAGTGTTTAGCACGTGCTAAAAACATTAGTGCACCTTAGTAAACAGGAACAAATTTTGTAAAACCGTACGTCCAAGGGAAGCCAATTAAAGATGGAGGTGCAGAACTGAATGTTTTGGCATTTTGGGGTGTCTTTTAACCCAAAACATGTAAGCACAATTCTCCCTCACAACTTCTTATTCAAAGCCTATGTCCAAAGAAGAAGTTAGCTAACATTTATAGTAGACTAGGAGCAAGTTTAAATGTCAACACAGAGATTTTCCTGGGTACACTTGTATTGCCTTTCTAAAATATAGAATACATGGGTAGTTTGAAGACCTGTCCAAACCTTGCACACAACACAGCTCCTTGAAATCTGGGTATACCACTGACATTTAAGTATCCCCTGTTGTCAAATCCCTATTTATATGTTTAGCCCAATTAGAACATAAGAGTAGCCATACTGGGTCAGACCAATGGTCCATCTAGCCCAGTATTCTGTTTTCCAAACAGTGGCCAAGCCAAGTACCTGGCAGACACCCAAATCATGGCAACACTCCATACTACAAATCCCAGGCTAAGCAGTTGCTTCCCATGTCTGTCTCACTAGCAGACCATGGGCTTTTCCTCCAGGAATTTGTCCAAACCTTTTTTAAACCCAGATACGCTAACCTCTGTTACCACCTCCTCCGGCAAAGAGTTCCAGAGCTTAACTATTCGTTGAGTGAAAAAATATTTCCTCCTATTTGTTTTAAAAGTATTTCCATGTAATTTCCTTGAGTGTCCCCTAGTCTTTGTACTTTTGGAATGAGTAAAAATTGATTTACTTCTACTCGTTCTACACCTCAATCATATCCGCCCTCATCTGTCTCTTTTCCAAACTGAAGAGCCCTAACCTCTTTAGCCTTTCAAGGGGAGTTCCATCCCTTTTACCATTTTGGTCGCTCTTCTTTGAACCTTTTCTAATTCTGCTATATCTTTTTTGAGATATGGCGACCAGAACTGAACGCAATTTACAGAGGTGAATGGCTTTTTCACATATGTAACCCATTTAAAAGCAAAAATAAGCAATTATAATATCGCCTAGGATATTTGCACATAAAAACATGTCTACCTACATACACTTTTGCTGATTTCTAGAACAGAGTTGTGACTCTTGCCCTACTTTATAAAATGCATGCAGAGTCACTTAAATGTGACCAGATTTGCATGAAGGTCAGAGCAGGTGTGGTACTTCCTGTAGGCTTACTTTATAAAGGCAAATAAGTTCCCCTTACAAACCAGAAATAACTTCTATATCTTTCTGCCTCACCGGCTAGACCAGGCTACATGGCCTATGTATAAAATTAGCCTCCACAAGGGGTTGAAGGGCCCTTTTACTAAGCCGCTTAAGTGTCTACGTGTGCCCAACATGTGCCGAAAAGGAGTTACCGCACGGCTACTCTTGTGGCAATTTCATTTTTGCCGTGCATCCAATACACGCAGACAAAAAAATAATTTTTATTTTCTGCCGCGCGTATCGTATGCGCGCCAAATGCCACTTGGCACACATAGGTCATTACCGCCCAGTTACTGTGTTAGACTTTACCACTATGTCAATGGCTGGTGGGAAGATCTCAGACCTAAAATGGATGTTCGGCAGTTTTCATTTTGCCGCACGTCCATTTTCGGCAAAAATTTTTAAAAAGGCATTTTTTACAGGTGCACTGAAAAATGATTCTGCGTGCACCCAAAACCCGCGCCTACACTACCGCAGCCCATTTTTCAGTACAGCTTAGTAAAAGGGCCCCTGAATTAGCACAAATGTGCAAGTTCTGAGCCTAGCATCAAATGCTAAGGTTCAAATTTCAGTAAAACAAATTATTACTACGCTGTAAATGTTGTTATAACACCAAAAGAAATCTACCCCCTATTTCCCAAACTGAGTGAAGGATCAGTAAAGGATAATTTTTAATGTGTGGTGAAAATAAGCCCAACTACTACTACTACTACTACTAATAGCATTTATATAGCGCTACCAGACACTGGACATTTGACATAGAGAGGCAGTCCCTGTTCAAGGAGATTACAATCTAGGTAAAACAGACAGACAAGACATTACAGGCAACGGAATTACAGGGTAAAGAGGAACAGGGGAGGAGGAGGGCCAATGAGTAGCAGTTAGGAGCCAAAGGCAGTAGTGAAAAGGTGGGTTTTCAGCATAGATTTAAAACAGGTAGAGATGGAGCTAGATGTATGGGTTCGGGAAGACGGTTCCAGACATAATGTGCCGCAAGATAAAAGGAACGAAGTCTGGAGTTAGCGGTGGAGGAGAAGGGGGATGACAAGAGAGATTTGTTCAGAGAGTGGAGTTCACGGGGAGGAAATGTAGGGAGAGATGAGAGAGGAGAGGTAGTGAGGTGTCATAGAGTGGATGCATTTAAAGGTCAAATAATGTTTCAATTCTGTAAGAAAACATAACACATTAGTGGAATATGATATCTTGGAGACTGATTTTCAAAAAAAGATGAATGCATAAATTTTGGCTCATAAGTTAGGCTCTTAAATTTGTGCCCTACTTTCAGCCAAATTTAGGACTAGGAGCTTAAAAATAATGCTTATAAATTTAGGACTAGCTGGAAAAAGCAAAAACGGCCTTCAAGAATAGGGTAGCATCAAGATGTAGCTTTATAGAAAGACATGACATAGTTCTGTGTTTCGGCAACCTGCCTGCGTCAGGGTCTTGATCAATGCATTTGGGGGTCCTTTTACAAGAAATACGCTGAAAAATGGTTCGCGGTAGTGTAGGCGTGGGTTTTGGGTGCGCGCCGATCCATTTTTTAGCACGTCTGTAAAAAAGGCCTTTTATACATTTTTGTCAAAAATGGACGTGCAGCAAAATGAAAATTGCCACATGTCCATTTTGTGTCTGAGACCTTACCACCAGCCATTGAACTAGCGGTAAAGGCTCATGCGGTAACTGGGCGGTAATGACCTATGCGCGCCAAATGCCACTTGAAGCACATCCGTTACGCGCACCCGAAAATAAAAATATTTTCCAGTCACACGTATCAGACGCATGCCAAAAATGAAATTACCGCAAGAGCCATGCAGTAGTCGGGCGGTAACTCCATTTTGGCGCATGTTGGGCGTGCGTAGATGCTTACGTGGCTTAGTAAAAGGGCCCCTTGTTTTCTTAACTGCACAAGCTGCCACGAGCTGCCACTGCTTTGCATTGGATGCCTAAATTTAGCACACTTTAGTAAACAGGCACAAACTTTCCAAAGACTGTAATAAAGTTTACCATTGTGACTTATCTGCCCCAGTCCCTGTAGCTATTGGTCCACTTCCCACTTCTTTTTTCTCACAATTTTTCTAAAACCCAGGGGCGTATCTGAGGTTCAGCGG
This sequence comes from Microcaecilia unicolor, assembly GCF_901765095.1. Taxonomy (NCBI): domain Eukaryota; kingdom Metazoa; phylum Chordata; class Amphibia; order Gymnophiona; family Siphonopidae; genus Microcaecilia; species Microcaecilia unicolor. Next base: position 737,014,007 of record NC_044031.1, on the reverse strand, counting down.
TAGGGGGGGCAGGGGCTAGAGTGAGGGGGCACATTATAGCCCCCCTCCGCTGCCACCGGCCCCCCTCCACCACCGTCAACCCCACCGCCGTCACCTACCCCCCCCCCCCCCCGAGGTCCGCTTCCTCCTGCCTGCCGGTGCCTTTTACTTCAGCTGGCTGGGGATCCCAACCCCCGCCAACCCAGCCGAGGTCTTGTTTAAGTTTTCTTCCTCATGCTGTGCTGTAAAAGCTGCATCCCTTCCCTTCTAGTTTCGGACGGAGTCTGATGTCGCAGCAGGACGTCAACGTGCTGTGACATCAGACACTCCGTCCGAAACTGGAAGGGAAGGGATGCAGCTTTTACAGCACAGCACGAGGAAGAAAACTTAAACAAGACCTCGGCTGGGCTGGCGGGGGTTGGGATCCCCCGCCAGCTGAAGTAAAAGGCACCGGCAGGCAGGAGGAAGCGGACCTCGGCGGGGGTAGGTGACGGCGGTAGGGGGGTCCAGGGCGAAATCTGCAGGGGCCCAGGCCCCTGTGGTCCCACGCAGATACGCCCCATGTCCAAGGGAAGCCAATTAAGGATGGAGTTGCAGAGCTGAATGTTTTGGCATTTTGAGGTGTCTTTTAACCAAAACATGTAAGCACAATTCTCCCTCACAACTTCTTATTCAAAGCCTACGTCCAAAGAAGAAGTTAGCTAACATTTATAGTAGACTAGGGGCAAGTTTAAATGTCAACATAGAGATTTTCCTGGGTATTTTGTACACACACAGTTATTATCTCTGCAAAATTGATTTTTTTTTTTTTACTGGCTCATTGGATAATAGTAGATGACAATTCATTACTATCGAGACCCCTGATGCAGGCGGGTTGCCGAACAGGGACCATGTCGGGTCTTTTAATAAAGCTACATCTCAATGCTAACCTATTCCTGAAGGGCTTAGCGTGGGAGCCCTTATCGCCTGGCCATGTGGTAAGAGTTGTCTTAATTCGTGGCCATGTGTGCCGGGGACTTTTTTACCCACTGCGGTAAAAATGGCTCTGGCATACGGGAAAAATGGCCCCCGCCACCAGCACAGGGCCCTTTTCCCCACAACTTGGTAAAAGGGCCCCTCAATAATTTATAAAATGCAAACAAATTAGAATAGCACATAAATATATATAATATTTTAAACAAGCGGAAGACAGATAAAAAATAACACAATAGGTAGTAGTTAATGAGATAGATACAAACATAAATGCATCAGACACAACCACATGTATATAGGACTAAATTCTATATATCATGCCTAAAAAATCAGCATTGAAATGAAATACACCTAGCCGTATTCTATAAAGTACACCTAAATTTAGGCATGCTTTATAGACTAAGCCTAAATTTCCATGCAGTTTATGGAATATGCTGAGCACCTGTCTGTATGACTACACTTAGTTACAGGCAGTTACGCCAAGTAAAACCTGATGTAAATGCCAACGCCTAAATTATACGTGGACCGGGTGTATTCTATAACAACATGCATAGATTTTAGAAACGCCTAAGACCCACCCATTCTACACCCATGGCCAAGCCCCCCCCCCCCTTTCAACTACGTGACTTAGAATACGCTTAGACAGTTCTGCGTGTAAATTCCAATTAGTGTCAATAATTCCTTGTTCAGTGGCAATTATCAGTGTTGATTGGTTTGTCAACTAATTAAGTTGCGTGTGCAAATCCAGAATACGGAATTGCGCACTCAATTTAAGTCAGGCTGTATAGAATCTGGGGGATAATTATCAATAAAGCAGAAAGGGAGAAAAGGGTTTAGGGGCCCTTTTACTAAAGTGCCCCGAAAAATGGGCTGCGCTAGTGTAGGCACGTGTTTAAGGCGCATGCAGGCCCATTTTTTCAGCGCGCCTGTAAAAAGGCCTCTTTTATTTTTGTCAAAAGTGGACGTGTGGCAAAATAAAAATTGGTGCGCGTCCATTTTGGATCTGAGACCTTACCGCCAGCCATTGACTTAGCAGTAAGGTCTCACGCGGTAACCGTGCAGTAATCATCTACACACGTATAATGACGATTACCACCCGGTTTCTGCCGTACGCCAGAAAATAAAAATTATTTTCTGGCGCACGTAGCGGACGCACATCAAAAATGAAATTACTGCAAGCTGGGTGGTAACTGGAAATTGACATGCATTTGGATGCACGTAGGAACCTGCGCGGTTTAGTAAAAAGCCCCTTAACCAGAGTAAATTAAGGCTACACAAAACTTACAGCAGAAAGTCATTAGCTCCACTGTGTTCTATTTCTTAAAATTAATTTTAGAGAGAATTTGCATTTCAATCTTTTAAGTCTTTTCAAATGATTAAACGTTGCTGTGCATAAAAATCCATCTGACAAGTGCACCAACTGGTAAGGACTGTTTCCCAGTTCATTCTATACATCCAATCCCATTAAATTAGTTCTTCCTCTTCAGCAGAGAAATATCATAGACTGCTGATGCTCGATGTTAAAAAGACTATAGGGAATATTTTTGGAAAGCGAATACAGAGATAGCATTGTTGGTGACAGGACATTTGAAAATATGTATCTGTATATGTGTTTTATAGGTGTTGGATAGACATTCCTTCGCCTGCTCCCATGAAGAAACAGTGATGTGATGTACCTTATAATCAGGTGAATTTTCATTTCAACCCGAGTTTCACACTGCAAATCACCTTTCGCATTGTTCTCTACTCTTCTTGAAAAGCTGAATCTGGCGTGGGAAAGTTTCATTTGGGCTTTTCACAAATCCAATAGCCCCCTTCACCCAAAACCAATTAGCCTAGACCGAGGTCCTGGCATTGAAGAACTAGTCCCCTTTTCAAACTCGAAGTCTCAATTGCTCTACGAAGCCTGGAATGAATGAGCAGATCCCACTTAAGACTCTTCTTAAGTCAGGGCAGGGCTAGTAGAAATCGGTCTCTATAGGAACAACAGCTTTTGAATCCAAATAGCCAATGGCCTAAGACTTTGTTCAGTCTGCTTTTTGTTGTTGTTGTACTGTGACTAGAAAGATACATCTAACAATACCAGGGCCCACAAAATAGGACCTAGTCAATACCACTTGCAATATTTCCTTAGAAAATAATTATATTTTAAGCAGTTATATTTTTAAAATAAATGTCTTTAATCATAAATGACTTTAGCAAGGTGTAAACTGGATTCATGCTTAGAAAAAATAATTCTTAATGGGGGAAAGGTAAGGTAGGGCTGTGTCACTGGATGCTCTTCGGTTTGCACAACATGCGGTTCTAGTGGCTTTTTAGGGAAAGAGAGTGATGATGGCAGGTCAGTTCTCACACCTTGTCCCAGCAGCAAGGATTCATGGCAAAGACAGGGCATGTATCTGACACAGGGCTGGTGTATTAGGTATGTATATAAGAACATAGGAGTAGCCATACTGGGTCAGACCAACGGTCCATCTAGCCCAGTATCCTGCTTCCAATGGTGGCCAATGCAGGTCATAAGTACCTGGCAGAAACCCAAATAGTAGCAACAATTCTTGCTACCAATCCTGGGGCAAACAGTGGCTTCCCCCATGTCTATCTCAATAGCAGACTATGGACTTTTCCTCCAAGAACTTATCCAAACCTTTTTAAACCCATTTCCTCCTGTTTGTTTTAAAAGTATTTCCATTTAATTTCATTGAGTGTCCCCTGGTCTTTATACTTATTGAAAGAGTGAAAATTTGATTCACTTTTACCCTTTCTACCCCTAGTGGAGGAGTAGCCTAGTGGTTAGTGCAGCGGACTTTGATCCCAGGGACCTCAGTTCAATTCCCACTGCAGCTCCTTGTGACTCTGGGCAAGTCACTTAACCCTCCATTGCTCCTGGCACAAAATGAGCACCTGAATATATGTAAACTGCTTTGAATGTAGTTGCAAAAACCTCAGAAAGGCAGTATATCAAGTCCCATTTCCCTTCCCTGCTCAGGATTTTATAGACCTCAATCATATCCCCCCTCAGCCATCTCTTTTCCAAGCCGAAGCCCTAACCTCTTTAGCCTTTCCTCATATGAGAGCAGTTCCATCCCCTTTGCCGTTTTGGTCGCTCAACCATTTTGGTCGCTCTTCTTTGTGAGGTCGCATCATGGAGCGATACAGAGGCATTACAGTATTCTTGGTCTTATTTACCATCCCTTTCCTAATAATTCTTAGCATATGAAAACATGTACCATTTCAGAAAAGATGGAGAGCGAATCCAGAAAATGAGCATCATTCCTGAATGGGAGAGGAGGAGTCATGCTGAATTCCATGACGGACAATACCCAATTGCACAGAATCTTTGGCCTTCCTGAAAATAGTTGCTGGCTTCTTCTTCTTTTTTGGAAGGAAAGACCCAATGAGGCTTATATGGGTCTTGTGTACAACTTGTGCTGAGGAAACTTGGATAATTAATGAACCATATGCTCCAGCATAGGTCTAAATGGAGAGGTTTCAACTGAGAGACAATACACAGAAAACACTACTAGGAAATTTACCCCAAATTCGATAAATGGTGTCCAAAGTTAAGTGTGCAATTGGACATGTAGTTATAGAATACAATTGCACAAGTAACATAATTATCTAATTGGCACTATTATTAACTATAATTATATTCTGTTAATATGAATATTATATTAATTATATTATTAACTATAATTGGCTTCATTTCTGGCGGTATTCAAATCTAGGCTAAAAGCCCACTTTTTTGAGGCTGCTTTTAAGTCCTAACTCCTAGTCACCTGTTCAGTACTCACGTCTGTTTCAATCAGTCCCACAAAATAAATAATTTCCCTAATCCCCTATTTGTCCTGTTTGTTTCATATAGATTGTAAACTCTGTCAAGCAGGGACCTTCTCTTATGGGTTCAGGGCTAGATTCGATATATGGCGCCCAAAAATCAGCGCTGAAAAAAAGCGCTATTCTATAAACTGTGCTTAAACTTAGTGCTTACTCCCAAGTGCCACGTGTAAATTTAGATGCTGCCATTTGCACCAATGAAAATGCGGTGCAAATGCCCGTGCCTAAATTTACGTATAGAGCCTCCGTATTCTATAACTGCATGCGTAATTCAAAACCAAACCCCGAAACACCCATGACCCTTCTATTTCTGCACCCCTTTCTTTGGACTAAGTGGAAAATTTAGGCGCAGATCCCATGCATAAATTTACATTTGTAAGTTCTAATTAAATCTAATTAGATCCAATAATTGCTTGTTAAAAAGCCAATTATTGTCACTAATTAGCTCATCTTGTCATTAAATTGCATGCGCAAATTGGGTGCACACCCAAATTTATACACACAATTTTTATAGAATTTAATGTACAGCACTGCATAGGTGTAATAGTACAATAGAAGTGATAAGTAGCATTAATAGTAATAGTAGTAATTGGTGTAACAGTTCTACCCCTATTCTATATGCAGTGCGCTTAGGACCCCTTTTACCAAGCTGCTGCAAAAGGGGGCCTGTGCTGATGTCAGCAGGGGCGTATCTGGACTCCGGCGGTAGGGGGGGCCAGAGCCAGAGGGAGGGGGCACATTTTAGCCCCCCCCCCCCGCCGCCGCCGCCGAGCCCCCACCGCCACCAATGACTCTCTCCACCCCCCTCCCGCCGCCAACCCTCCCCCGCTGCCGTTCTTACTTTTGCTGGCGGGGGACCCCAACCCCCGCCAGCCGAGGTCTGCTTCCACCTGCCGCTGCCGTAAAAACTTCTTCTTCAGCCGGCGGGGGACCCCAAACCCCCGCCAGCCGCCCCGCGGTGTTTAAAATTCATCTTCGGCCTCCGTGGCCGTGCTGCTGTGATAGGCGCTGTTGAAATCCACTTCGGAGTCTGACGTCGCAGCACGTACAACGTACAACGACGTCAGACTCCGAAGTGGATTTCAACAGCGCTTATCACAGCAGCACGGCCACGGAGGCCGAAGATGAATTTTAAACACCGCGGGGCGGCTGGTGGGGGTTTGGGGTCCCCCGCCGGCTGAAGAAGAAGTTTTTACAGCAGCGGCAGGTGGAAGCAGACCTCGGCTGGCGGGGGTTGGGGTCCCCCGCCAGCAAAAGTAAGAACGGCAGCGGGGGAGGGTTGATGGCGGTAGGGGGGTCCAGGGCAAAATCTGCGGGGGCCCAGGCCCCTGAGGCCCCACGCAGATACGCCCCTGGATGTCAGCATGTGTTTTTGACGTGCTGGCATCAGCAAATGTTTTTGATGTGCGCCGAGGCCCCCTTTTATCACAGCAGGTAAAAGGAAAGTCTTTCTTTTTTTAAAGAAATGGCCATGCGGCAAGTGAAGTACTAGCCGCAAGTGAAGCACTAGCCGCATGGCCATTTTGGGCCCGATTATTGCCAGGCACACGTCGGTGCTACAAAAATAAATAGAGATTTGTAGCACCAGATATGACGGCACGCTGGGGATGGGAACTACCGCTGGGCTGCTGTGGTAGCCCGGCGGTAGTTCCTGTTTAGCAAGCAGAAAGCCCGCACTGGGCTTACCGCCGCTTTGTAAAAGGGGCCCTTAACTTCTCTCATATGCATATGCAAAAGGGGCATCAATGTGGGAGGGGCATGGGCATGTCAGGGGCATTCCGACAAGTCTTGTGCACACTTTATAGAATAGTTGTATTTATGCAACCAAAGGTTCAAAGAAGAGCAACCAAATTTATAAGGGGGGAACTCCTCTCGTATGAGAAAAGGCTAAAGAGGTTAGGACTCTTCAGCTTGGAAAAGAGATGGGTGAGGGGAGATATGGTTGAGGTCTACAAAATCCTGAGTGGTCTATAAAATAATGAGTGGAGTTGAATGGGTAGATGTGAAGCGTCTGTTCACGCTTTCCAAAAATACCAGGACTAGGGGGCATGCAATGAAGCTACAATGTAGTAATTTTAAAACGAATCGCAGAAAATGTTTCTTCACTCAACGTGTAATTAAACACTGGAATTCGTTGCCAGAGAATGTGGTAAAGGCAGTTAGCTTAGCAGAGTTTTAAAAAGGTTTGGACAGCTTCCTAAACGAAAAGTCCATAGACCGTTATTAAATGGACTTGGGAGAAATCCACTATTTCTGGGATAAGCAGTATAAAATGTTTTTTTTACATTTTTGGGATCTTGCCGGGTATTTGTGACCTGGATTGGCCACTGTTGGAAACAGGATGCTGGGCTCGATGTACCTTTGGTCTTTCCCAGTATGGCAATACTTATGTACTTATGTAATGAGTAGAAATAAATTGATTTTTTACTCATTCCAAAAGTACAAAGACTAAGAGACATAGGAAGCAACTGCTTGCCCTGGGATTTGCAGTAGGGAGTGTTGCCATGATTTGGGTTTCTGCCAGGTACTTGTGACCTGACTTGGTCACTGTCTGGAAAACAGGATACTGGGCTAGATGGACCATTGGTCTGACCCAGTATGGCTACTCTTATGTTCTTATGTTTCTTATTCTAAATTTAGGTGCCACCATTTATGCCAGTCATAGACATGGTGTAAGTGTTTCACACCTAAATTTTGCCACATAACTGTAGGCTTACACTAGTATCCTATAACCTATTTGGCACACAACTCTGCCATTACAGAATAATAGCTTAGGGCCTTAGTCTATAAACATATATGCTCCTAAATTTACACTCCTAAATTTATGCTCCTAAATATATGCTAAATCTATGAGCGTAATAGGCCCTAAATTAGAAGCATAAGTTTAGGAGCATAGATTACACTCATGATTGAGGAGTATAAATTTTGGAGCATAAATTTAGGAACATAACCTGTAGAGAATAAAGGCCATTAGGGGCCCATTTACAAAGGTGCATTAGGCCTAAATGAGACTACGACCAGGCTACCGCCCTCCCCCCCCGTCCCCCCGGCTGTAATTTTAGATTTGGTGCATACCCATAGCACTTGTATGATTTATTCCTCTCACGTGCGTTGTTTCTGGTGGTAATCAGCAGTTGGCACGCACAGACCGGTCACCGTACATGTAGCACGTGAGCCCTTACCATGGGTAGCAATAAGGGCTCAGGCCGGTTTTGGATGAGTGCCGGTTTCACTTTTACTGCATGCCCTTTTCCTGTCCCATTTTAAAAAAGCCCTTTTTTGTAGATGCAGTAAAAACGGCACGCGCCCAATATATGCGCCTACACGTTTTACCATGGCTTAGTAAAAGGACCCCTTAGTGACCAGTTTTCTGGTGTCTAAGTTTTAGTGACCTATATTGAATTTACCCCTAAGTGTTCAGATTCCTCACTGAAATCTGGTATAGCATTCAATCATGCATATTAATTACCTTGGAAAAAAAAATATCAAATGTGTATTATTTGCATATTTAAGCAGAGTTTACCATTAAGAGCGATTAATTCCTTAGTCTTTAAGACTGTGCACAGTTGAGTACCCCTGGTGAGCACCATTTCTGGAAAATCCGTATGGTTAATTCCAGCACTGCGTGTGAGACCCACCAGCTCATGGGATTAGGACTGTGATTTTGGATTAGTGCCGCTTTCTAATTGGTACTTTAAGTCTAAGCACTCATGCTCCTAAGCATTCCAGCTCACATGGGCTATACATGGGAGCCTGCTTAAGGTATTAGAGAGCCATCTTCACCTTTCAAAGACTTACAATTATGATCATTAACAAAAAATATGCTAACTTTTTTTTTCACTGTATATTAACAGATCGATCCTTGGCACTGCTATAGAGCTGAATTTTTACTGGTGTTCCTCCAGAAGTTATATATGATATAGTTCTGGCAAGAATGGCAGGTTATAATTAGTTATAGTGAATTGTTCAACACTTTGTAAAACTCTTACATTTTAAGAGGTCCTTTTACTAAGCTGTGGTAAAAGTGGCCTTACCGTGCCCCTATGCTGGTTTTTCCCATGTGCTAAGGTTGTTTAACCACAGCCAGAAAACGGCAGATTTTCCATTTCCCAAATTAATGGCCATGCGCTAACGTTGCCATTACTGTGCAACCATAATCAAAAAATTAACGCTTGATCCTTTCCCGCCGCCTATTTTGTAGGCAGTAAGGGCTCACGTGCTAATCCTACACTGATCAGCGTGTGGTAATATGGCTGTGCTAATTGATTCCCGCTGTCACGCCTACTCTCCGCACCTGGGTGTGCTCCCTCAGAGAAAAAGAAAGAAAACTTTTTAACGCGTGGTTGGTGTGCTCATTGGGCTTTTGCCACAGGACATAGCGCATCCCGCGATAAGCCCTTTAAAGCCATGGTAAGCGCACGCTAGCGCTTACCATAGCTTACTAAAAGGAGACCTAACTGTGTTGCTAAAGTCACACCAATTCCCTTCCTTCAGAGAACGCAGCAATCAAAGAGTATACACCGCACAGAAAGTATCTCATTGCCTCCGGATGGGTAGCTTAGATGAGCACTGCCTGGCCAAAAAAAGGACTAAGAACAAAAAGACAGAGCAAATAAATATTCAAGATGTGGATCTGAAGTGTAACAGAGGATTTCAGGTGCGGTCTGACTTAGAAACAAAAGGATCTGCTCTAGTTTACATGAAATGTCTTCCTTGTGAAGTAGGCTGTTGCAGACACCAAAAGTAGATCCCAGCAGCATGAACGGTGAGGGTGCTGTGAATCAGACGGTGAGGAAGAGGGTCAAAAATGGAGGAGATACAGAGAAAGAAACAGGCGAAAGAATAGGTGAAAATGACACAGACGTTTCTAAAAGGAAGGTAGGCCAAGAATGACCAATGAATAGGACCCTTCCATAGGACACATAAACACAGGCTTATGCTAAAGTTCAGATCAAGGGTACTGTTAGTATTGTTATAAAATAGTAACAGTGCACTAGACGGAGAAGCAGAGGACAAGCTAATGATCTGTCAAAATGTCACCTGGTGGCATGCATTCAATTCAGTGAACCATTCAAGGGTGCAGAGAACAAAAACCAGGGCAATCAAAATTTTAAGGACTGGTAGTTTCAAGCTATCATTTGAACATGTTATGAACATCATCTAGTATTCTCTCTCCCTTGATACAGTTCAAACTCCTCTTATTGACCTATAAGTGCATTCACTCTGCAGCTCCTCAGTACCTCTCTACTCTCATCTCTCCCTACACTCCTCCCCGGGAACTCTGTTCACTGGGTAAATCTCTCTTATCTGCACCCTTCTCCTCCACCGCTAACTCCAGACTCCGTTCCTTTTCTCTTGCTGCACCATATGCCTGGAATGGACTTCCTGAGATGGTACGTCAAGCTCAATCTTTGGCCGTCTTCAAATCTAGGCTAAAAGCCCACCTTTTTGATGCTGCTTTTAACTCCTAACCCTTACTCACTTGTTCAGTACCCTTATTTTATCATCCCCACCTTAGTAATTCCCTTATCTCTTATTTGTCCTGTTTGTCTGTCCTAAGTAGATTGTAAGCTCTGTTGAGCAGGGACTGTCTCTTCATGTTCAAGTGTACAGCGCTGCATATGTCTAGTAGCACTATAGAAATGATAAGTAGTAGTAGTAGTAGTAGTAGATAAAGATATATAGGGGCCCTTTTATTAAAGGGTTATCGTAGGGCAACCTGGGACTACCGCTGGCCCAACAGGGTTGCCGGCAGTAGTTCCACTCACAGCGTACACCATTTCTGACACAAGCAGAAATATTAAAACCACAGGGGGTTACCCGGCATTAATCAGGCTGGGTTACGGTGAGAGTTGTTACCGACACCTCAATGGATGGCAGTAAGTGCTGCTCCTGAAATGGCTGCATGGCAAGTGCTTCCTTACCGCACAGGCATTTTATTTTTTGGCCTTTTTACTCAGTGCGATAAAAAGGGCCCTGGCAGACAGCAAACACGGCTACCTCAACTAGCAAAGGGCCCCTTTTACCGCGGCTTAGTCAAAGGGTCCCATGGTGAATTTGAGAAGTGTGGCAGTATATAAAAACCTGAGAGAGACAGGGAGAATTTATATGTCATCTAAGCTTTTATACAATTCTCATAATACATTGTCTGCATTTTGAATTTTTTCAGGGAAAACTAAATTAACCTTATACTATATATGTATATTGATAAACATATATTTTACGTAAAATGTGCAAGTGAAACAATGTAAGAGATTTGACCCTTGATTCTAGAAGGTTGTATATCCAAACGTCCAACTAGCATGCAAATTTGTGTCTGCAACTTATAGAATAAGGTCAGTTCTGCATGCAACTTAGGGGCCTTTTTACTAAGCCATGTAGGTGCCTACATGCACCCAATGTGCGCCAAATTGGAGTTACCATGTGGTCCTTGCGGTAATTCAATTTTGGCGCACATCCTCTATGCACGCCTGAAAAATATTTTTTATTTTTCTGACACGCAGCAGCTCCGCGCGTCAAGTGGAACTTGACGCGCATGGACCATTACCACCCAGTTACCGCATGAGTCCTTACCCCTAGGTCAATGGCTTGCAGTAAGGTCTCAGAGCCAAAATGGACGGGCGGCAATTTTCATTTTGCCGCACATCCATTTTCAGCAAAAAATTTAAAAAAGGCATTTTTTGTAGGTGCACTAAAAAATAGTTCTGCACGCGTCCCAAACACGCGTCTACACTACCGCAGGTCATTTTTCAGTGCACCATAGTAAAAGGACCCCTTAATGATTCAGGGGCCCTTTTACTAAGCATCATGGGCTTACCATATTCCAATCTGGAACTACCACTGAAATACCACAGGAATCCAGTGGCAGTTCCCACCCCTAGCGCTTGCCATTTCCAGTGCTTAACTACCACGTACTGCGGTAAAAGGGGGCCTCACTGTGCATCAAAAACACGTGCTCCCTTTTATGCAGCTTAGTAAAAGGGCCCTTTAATTAGCTGCTAATTGGCCTTATCAATCAATTATTGGCTATAATTGGTCTTAACTGGCACTAATTGAGAGGCTATATAACTGCCCTTAGTCAGTATTCTATAATTTGCGTGCTCAAATTCCTTAGTGTGCAACTTCAAGACAGCATGGGCCTGGGAGGGACATGGGTGACTCAGGGGTATGTCAGGCAGTTATACACATTGAGCTAATGAATTACACCAGCGTTCGGCAAATATTCACAGTGCGGAACGCCCTACTAGGTTCACCTTTGTTCCCGTCCTTTTTTGGCACCTCCTTGTTAAGCTCCTAGTGAACCTGTCTTTTTCAAGACAAGTTTGTTTTCTGTCATTGGATGATTTGTTTCTTTGGCATCAGATATCATATATAGACCCCTGACATAGGCATTTGTTGCTGAAACGCGGACCGTGTCGGGTCTGACCAATAAAGTGTAGCCGAGATGCTCTCAATTCTGAAGGCTCCTTGTGCGTTTGTTGGCTATTAGTTTTTGCTTCTTTGATTTTTGGATTCCCTCTCCTCCGTATCTCACATCTAAAGTTAGGCACCTAAATGCGGACATGTCAGTATTTTACAACAGCATTTGCATGCGCAATCTCCATTATAGAATTTGTGTTTAGCACGCATCATCCCGGCGCCTAACATTATGTGGTCGATAAAGATGTGCCCCCTTTTCTCATGATTCTATATATGGCACCCAAAGTTGGGTGCTGATATTTCGGCACGATCAAAGATGTGCACCCCTGGCTAAGGAGCCAATTAGTGCCAATAATTGGGTACTAATTGGCATTAATCAGCACCAAGTTGGAATTGGGCACAAATTTTGCTCTATGCTATTTAAAAAAAAAATTGTGCCCAAATCCCATAGCATACAACCTAAAAGGGGTGGCAGCCACGGGTGGGTCAGGGGCATTCCTAAAATTTGCACGCAATGTTATAGAATACCAGGGATGTGCACCCGAATTGGACACAGGAAATTACACCTGGTTTCATCACTATTCTATAATAGAGGGGTCCTTTTATAAAGGTGTGCTAGCATTTTTATCACATGCTAAAAAAATAAGCACACGCTAAATGTTAGCGATGGACGTCACTAACGTTTAGCGTGCACTAATCATTAGCATGCACTAAAACGGCTAGTGCGCTTTTGTAAAAGGACCCTTGAGTGTCCATGATAAAATAACACTGAGTGCCTGATTTTTTTTCAGCGCTGCTGTTTAAGTGCCCATTTAATAAATCCAGCCCTTAGTGTACAAATCTGATCTCATGAATATAAAATACACAAAAGGCTTCTCTACTCTAGAAAGCCAATAGTGATAAAAGTGGGAAATTTAAACTATGGGTTTTACCGAAAAAGTGCACATTACAAAGTAGAAATTAATCTAGCAATTAACAGGCAAAAAATTACTCACTGATATCTCTCTGCACTGTAATTCATGAATCTGTTGCACTTTCTGCTCAAAAAAGCTAAACCGATGAAGCAAGGGAGAGTTTTTGGATTGTGGCATTCCCTATTCTGTCTGCAATTTTGTGTGATGCATCTGAATTTGTATTATGAACATTAACTGCTTTTTTTGTTCTAGTAGCCAGTTAATAAAATCCATGTGCATATGACATACTGTAACTCAAACAGTTAACTTGGATATTCAACCAGAACAAAAGAAAGAATATGCAACAAGGATGCCTCAGAAAGGAAATGAGTCTGGTCTAGCAAAGGTGATTCACACAGCCACAGACTAAAATAAATCCTTTCCAAGATCAGGCCCAACTAAGAAACCTAAATTTCCCTTCCAGTGAAGGAAACATCCTTGCACTAAATAGCACTTCTTCAAGAGAATGCCTGGCGGCTAATAATTACCAGGAAATGTTTTCTAAAGGATTTTATTTTTTTTCCCTACGTTTTTCGCTTTCAAGCTGTAAAGGGTGGGGGGGGGGGAGATGCGAATCCTGTTCTTTAATTGCGCAAATATTTGGGATTCTCATCAGTCCGACCAGGCAAAGCACTTTCTTTGCTCTAAATTGGTTGCTAAAATGTGCCAGAGTGCACAGTACTTTGCGTTGCCATGGGAACAGAATGCAGATTTTTCCCAATGGCTTTTTATTTGCTAGAAATTGTAACACATATTACTTTCCCAACTTCACGGATCTGCAGTAGCGGTGAAGAATCCTTTATGAATGTTAACCATTCAGGCAACTTAGGGGGTTGGTGGTGGGGGGGGGAGGGGGGACTTCAAATAGTTCAAGAAAATAGTTTGTATGCAGAAGGGGGTTTCAATGTTAAGGTCTGCCCTATGGAATCCAGCCTTTTCTCTATTGAGAAGACTCCCTTCATTTCTGCTCCACTTCCCTCTTCACAGAAGATCTCTCCCCCCCCCCCCCCCCATTCCCCACCCCAACCAAACACAATGGCAACTGCCAAAGCCCATGAAAAGTGATCAAATTATCAAGAACTTGACCTCTCGGAGGGGCAAAGCATTGGGAGGCCTGAATTCATCCTAATATATTTTCAAGAAAAAATCCAAATGCTAATGCGTTTCAAGGTTTGGCTCACAGAATAATTTGATAAAGGTTGCATTGTCCAAATGAGTTGAGGCTAGGCCTCCACTCCCCTTTTATACTGTCTGATTTACATCCTAAGATTTAAGGAGAGGATTCAAAGCTATACATAACAGATTGTTCCAAATAAATTGATTTATATGGCACCAAAGCATCTAGTTCAACCAGTTTATAAAAGGTTAGCAGGGAGTGGGTTTCTGGAGGGGAAGTGGCTAGAAGGGGGTAACATTCTTTTAGATGTTTGCACGTTAGTCTAGCAACAGGGATAGAACCGTTTCTACTGTTTTAAGTTTAAAAGCTGCAACAATAAAGCATTTGAAACAACAACTACGAGGAGTGGCCTAGTGGTTAGGGTGGTGGACTTTGGTCCTGAGGAACTGAGTTCGATTCCCACTTCAGGCAGCTCCTTGTGACTCTGGGCAAGTCACTAAGCCGCATTGAGCCTGCCATGAGTGGGAAAGCGCGGAGTACAAATGTAGCAAAAAATTAAAAAAAAAAAAAAAAAACATTACCTTTGAAAGAAGAGGAGAAGAATGAGCTGAGGAGTTTGAAGGTGAAGAGCAGTTTCAGCTTCTCTTTCCAGTACGTTCTTCTCCGTGCTCTGGCTCTTTCTTTATTTTTTTTCACTTTCTTCTTTCCTTTACTATCCGAAGCTCTGGAAGTCATTGCTACTTTCGGTTATCTAGCTTTATGATAGCTTATTTACACTCATACAGCTAGATAACCAAAGATAGAAACAGACTCCCTCTTTGGCCTCTCTCTCTCTCTCTCAAGGACCGCCGACGAGACAGAGAGGAGGGAGAGAACCACAAGGGGGTGAATTTTCCATCTGTCACCAAAAAAAAAAGCAATAACAACAACAAAAAAAAGTATAAATAACAAATATAACTAGAAAGGTGATTATTCATTTCAAAAGTAAAGCAGCCTGACCTGCTGGGCATGCTCGTTACCGATAGAAGTGCTTTACACGTTCTGTAAACCACTCTTATCTTTCTGGGGGATGAGACGCCCTAGCCATGAAGTAGTTGCTTTGCATGCAGGTCATGCACTGACTTCCTCAGATGCTGGGAAAGGAGTGAGCTGCTCTGTCTCCTCACTGACCAACTTCTTCTTTCTAATGTTAATTAGGCCCGGGGGGGGGGGGGCTATGACGTAAATGGAAGCCATCCAATAGGAGGTCTGGCATTCAAACCGCAAAGTTCCTTCCCGCTTTTTTTGCTGCTACACTTTTTCAATTTTAGCTCTTTCTTATCCTTTTTTTTTTTTTTTCTTTTTCCAAAGGATTATACAAACTCGGAGCTAAAGTAAAGTGCAGCTTCCGAAAAATTTGTCGTTGGGTTTTTATTGTTTTGTTTTGTTTTTGGAAAAAGAAAAAAAAACAACAAACAAACAAAAAGTGCAACTGTAACCAAAATGCAAGTGAAATTTTGCATCAGCCTGCACGTTTAAAAAAGGGAACGTTTTACAGTTCAGCTGAGGTTCTAATTAAATTATGTTCTGCCATCTCTGTGTTGGACTTCACGAGGTCTTCTATAGGGAAGATCATCATACTTGTAAGTTTAACTATTGCTGTGCCTTGCATGCACAGGTATTTCTAAAGTCACCAGACTAATAAGCTTAACGTGTCTCCTTTATCTCTGAAGAAAGCGAAATCTTGAAGAGCTAGTAAATAAAATGTAAAAAATATAAATCATGCCAATTAATTACCCCAGCCTTTTTTATATAGCTTTTTGAGATATTGCAAATACAAATATGCGTTTGTAGGTTTCTAAAATATACCAAATCAGCACCGTTGCCTCTCATTCAATATTACTGTAAGTGAATGGAAAGTTGAAGCAGCTTATTATTATTATTATTTAAGACGTGGTAAGAGATTCCAAACACCTTATTCTGTCCTATTCTACTCAGTTTTAAACTAATTCTACTTAATATGTGTTCTCACCTATGGATTATTATTTTGATAGCCTTGGCTATAACCAATTGTAAATAACCCTAATTTCTTCTCTCTCTCGTGTGTGTGTGTGTACACACGCTTATCTTTCATTTCAAATATGTCTTATATTACACATTTTACAAATCCACATTATGAAGGGTACTTTGCTATTGGCTTATATTTAAATGATAGATAGATCCTGCAGTGTTAAGGCACCTACAATATTTATATGCACTAGTAAAGTGAATAGCCTTCCACCACAATAGCAATGAAGCACTGGAAAACAACTGCCCATCCATTTCAGATTTGTATATGACCTTTCTTCTAAATCAGTTAAGAGCTCGTTCAGGCTTAAAGGTCAACCTTATCATTCCACATTCAGAAAGGACCCTAAGAGAGGTATTTAAAACAAAAACAACAACAACAAAAAAAAAAGTGGCAGGTGTCAGAATGCACATGACTTCTTTTCTAAATTATTGTCCATCATAAGTCTCATCCACTCCTGGCCACCTGATTTTCATTACAAAAGTGTATTTTTAGAGGATTCACAAAGAGCATAAAAAGTTTGGAATTCAGATACTGAAAATGTCTACTTTGCTTTTCTGCCTCTAACATTTTGGCCACAGACTGGACCTTAAAGAACACTGGCAAAGAATTTAGATCCAGTTTTCCAAACAGGTTCTCCAGATATTCGTTTGCAGTGTTTGAAACTTTGTGATAAATATTTCAGAATCAAGTATTAAATATCCAATTAGACACTGCCAACTCTAAAGTGTAGAAAAGACTTCACTCGTATAGGTGTGATTATTTACACATTATAATTACTCCATTTGAAGGTGTGTCTACTCAGGTCTACTTTCCAAGCAGGGATGATTTATGAAATTATCATTAATTACATTTGTTTCTGTACAATGTGGTGCCTCTGAACTGAAAAGCATAGTACACTCTCACATTTCCCCAGTAGTTTCCTTACAAGCTAAAGGGGAACTGCTATTAAACTGAAATACACCAACCCCTGCTAATATGTTTTGGGAACGAATGGGGAATACTGGCTCCAGTAATTTCTAGTAAAGATAAAACTGTAAGGGTTTACCTTTCTAAATCTTTACTACCTTGCTACTACCTATGTGCTGTTGTCAAATTTTTCATTTTTTTTTTCCTGTACAAAATATTGAGGGCATTTCTTTGCTTACAGCACAAATAGTTTTAGCTATTATTATTATTATTATTATTATTATTATTTAATTGTTCTGACAGCCTCATTTTCTATCTTATTTTGAAATGAAAGAAAACTTTTTTTGCGAGCCAGAGTATGTATTTCAACTTACATTTGTGACTCAGTATGGATGCATGATACATATACAACATGTTTGCAGAGAGCCAGACTCTATACCTGAGTGAGTAATTCATCCACTGAGTACAAATTAGTAAGCAGGCACACAAAATGGCTTCTTCAGATGCTATCCAATAACAGTAAAGAAATAAGCTCAACCAATAAAAATGAGGGAGATTGGTATAATGTATTCTGGGCACAACCAGCACTTATCTTGATTTTTAAAGGATCAAATTTTTCTTGTAATCATAAGATCCTTAATTGAGTTACAATTGATTAAGTATTTGCAAACCAGAAGGAAGGTCTTGAGAGAGAGAGAGAAAGAGAGAGAGAGAGAGAGAGAGAGAGAGAGAGAGATGGGATGTTACTCTTTTTTTCTTCAAAAAAAAAACATTCGTACCAATATATCTTCTTTGCATCCATGTCTGCTATGATGGTACGATAGTGTTTTATATTATAAATATATTTTAGAAAAATTATTTTATCTGCTTCATGTGTGTCTGTGTGTGTGCAAGTGTGTATGTTGTGTACATGTGTATCACTCCAAAACACACACACATACACATACGCACACACCATATTCACCATATTTCTAGGTGAATAGAGTCCTCTAATTTTGATATAGGTGTATATACATCATATGTATTTTGATTAAAACTTTTCCAGTACCCGTGAAAATGGTTGCTTTCTACAAAGTTAATCGATTTAAATTAATGGTAACTATTGCAACTATGGTGCAGCCTAGCTTAATTCATGACCCCTCTGTAAAATGCTGTTCTTTCTAGCATCCAATCAGACCTAGACTCAGACTATACTTCCCAAGGATAACAGTAAATGGCATCTCGCCTACCAAAATAAGTAGACGAACCTCCCTAGAAAACCCAAATAGTGCAAAAAGAAAAAAATAAAGCACGCTGTAAAGTTGTCAGTTTGCTATAGGTGTTCCATTATGAATCAAAAAACCTGAACAATGAAAGGATAATACCTCTTCTTTGCTACAGCTATTGGTTTTCAGTATTTGGAAAACGTCTATACAATTTTTGTATCATATACTCTTGAAACTGCATTTAATCCCACTGAAACTCTTGGGCCTTGATCCTGCAGATTATGGCGTATTCAAAATGGCACTGACCATGGTGCTGTACAATTGTGACGCGGCTGCTTTCAGAGAGTTCTATACAGCAGTGACCGGTATGTACAGTACATGATGAATTAACAGCCGGAATAGATTACAAGAACCTAAAAATGTCAACACAGAATCTGATGTATCTTTCAAGGGGTTGAGTATTTGGTTTCGGTCTCTGTAATCTATTGAAAATACAGACAACCACGAGTTTAACATTTGGTTTCTGTTTCCGGAAGTAAGATTGCCCATGTAGGTAAATGCTCGTTTTACTATGTAATAAGATCTGAACGCTCCATTTCAATGTTCCTGGAATGTGCATTGTTTGTTGCCTGTTTAAAGCTCTCGGCCCTATCCATTCCTGTGGCCACCTTCCTAGCAGTAAATAGAAGATAAAATGTAATACAAAGCAAATCTTAAACGGAGGAGATATTCATTAGTTGTTCTGACTAATTTAATGTGTAACCAGAATCCGTTGTGAAAATGAAATGCTGATGCACACACACACACACACACACACACACACACACACACACACACACACACACACACACACACACACCTCTACCTTGTTTTTCATTTTCTTCTTCTCAAATAAATCTGATAGCGACTACTCTACATAGTGAACAATATTCTTGATATATATATTGAAAAGGAATTGTAAAATATAATAATACAGTATTGCAATTGCACCCATAAAGGTATAGCATTCATTGCACACAGATATCTATATATTCTTTATACATAGCTACATTATTTTACATGCAGGGTCTGTTTCACGCACTGTTTAATATCAGTCTACTTATACTAAAATTCATTAGTGAATTGGGCCCTGCATTTTAAATGTATTGTTATTACAGTATAATTATTACAACAGATATAAAGTAAAAGGATTGTTTATATGACAATATTTACAGATATTTTATATGTACATGAGTGCATGTATGTGCTTACACCAAGCACACACACATTTATACACACACTGTCATATAAACAGTCCTTTTATTTTATATATGCTGTAATAATCATACTGTCATATCAATTAAATAATGCATGAACCTTATCGTCTCTATTGAACTCACTTCGGGAAAAAAATATTAGTTTTCCTCAATCAGCGGTAGTAAAACCATTTGAAAGGTCCAATTCCTATAACCGTGTTACAGTCGGTCAGAACAGGGAACCTAAAATGTGCACTCCTTTAATTCCTAATATGATAATCAAGCTATTATAGAGTTATTTAATTTGATCATCCTCTAAAGAGCCCCTGCCATTTCCCTTCTCTGCGTCCTGGACGTCTGACGTCACTTCTTTAATTAGAGAAGTTATTTTTAGTTAACCCAGAGTAACCCCGGGCAATCTTGAGCAGAGCTCCCATTAATTGCTCTTTTTCTCTCTTTCGTTCTTCCATCTCCATGAATCCTATTGTAATAATAAAGCAGCAGTCCCCAACAGGCATTTAGAAAACATTTTTTTTATTAATAAATGATAGATAAATTATCTTAAGACCAGTAAGTTGAAATGCAAAGCAATCAAGAAAGCAGGGCTGCAGTTCTTGCTGTCTAGGGGAAGGCCCTATCCTACAACCTGCTCAGACTCCAGTTGTCACCCTTTAGTAAAGCTGGTGTAATGCGTATCAATGGAACACTGTATAAAACACTGGCAAATCTAGAAACAATGCAACATTAGCCCTCTTTGAGTTTGTTATTCAAGGCTCTGATATAACACCTCTTCTTCCTCCGGTCACCCCACCGACACACACAGTAGGGACTGTGCAAAGCTAGAGACTGGCAGTGGCAAGAGCAGAACAAAATCAGTACAGCAAAGGACAAGCGGTAACCATAATCAGCTGCTTGCATTCTCTACTTATGTGCATTCTCCATGCATGTACCATACATATGTAAAAGCCAAGTATCATGCTACTGGCCTCATGACACCAGTATATACAGCAGTAAATATAATAAGTCTATTTCGGGCCTTATTTCACATATCTGGGTGCATCTCGTCATAAAAGCGGTTAATAAATCACGATAAATAAATACATATTTGCGTTCTGTATCTATAAAAAAAAAACATTCCCTGTAAATAAAATCTTGAGTGAACCTGTAATTTACAGATTGCTCTATCTTCTATCACTTTCAGGTCAAAAATGCTCTCTCGGATAACAGTCCTTTATAGTTTTAAGCATTTCATCAAATTATAAACTGTGCATTATTATTTGTTACGATTGTACTCCTGATTTTTTTAAAAAAAACTGTTTGGGGTAAAGGTGTCTTTTATCTATTCATTTCCTTCACACCTAACTCTTGAACTATCGTGGTGCTTTCTACAGCTGTGTACTGTAGTGGAGCTGAATGGAATGCAGGTGATGAATTCAGGGTGACTACATTATACTGAGTGGCAGACCAGGAATGAGTTTTGCAACTGTCCCCATTAACTGTGAATTGCAAAGCACTGTAAAAATGCATCTCTTTAGCTATATTCTAGACACATATTTTTTCTGTCGTTGGTATAAATTTTAAAAGTAAATCTGTGTTACAACCCACCCCTTTTTATTTGCCATGAACACTAAATTACATTCTCCTGTTGATCAGAGAGAGAGAGAGAGAGAGAGAGAGAGAGATTAGTCCAAGCTATGTTTTAAAATCAAGGTGTAGTTGTGTCCACAAAATGTATATGTCATTGCCCATAAAGCTGCTTTCTAAGGCATTGGGCACCACTAACTCTCCTAAGGGTAGTCGATTAACTGGAACCACCGAAACAAAAATACTCTGCCTAGTGCTCGGATATTTACACAGAATAATCGACATATAATGTAAACTGTTTTAAATATCGAGGTAAACATTTGAGCACATCAATCACCTAGAAGCCTACTTAGCAACAACAGATACCATTCTCTGTTCTCTTACACTATTTTTCTCAGAAGAGGGTTGTCGAGAGAGAGAGAGAGAGAGAGAAATGCTAGTATTAGCCTCTTCTTGAAATACCAACACAAGATGTAAAATGCCTGCAGAGTAACAGTAAATTTTTTTTTCTTAGGACTGTTTGGCCCTTGGCTCTGCACAGTCTTTATCCCCTTCAGCTCTGTTAGATTTAGCCGTGGAATTGAAGCTTGAACAGTGCAAAGGAAGAACAGAACACTGACCATGGCCTTGTCAAAATACAAGGGTCAACCGAACAGCCAATGTTTCAACCCCCAAACAGATATTCTCCAGAAGGATTCAATTGCAATCTGTTTGACCATTTTAACTAAAGCACAGACACTGATTGAGAATAAAGAAATGTACAGCCACCTTTCCAAGTTTTCCCTAAGTCATTATTGCCGTGGCCTAACTAAAATGTCACAGAAAAGGAATATGTCTAGTTTTGAACTGATGTATACTTTTAGTCTCTCTCTCTCTCTCTCTCTCTCTCTCTCCCTATTTCTGCCTCCATGCACGTACACATCACCTTCTCCTTCCAAGTGGCATGAAGAACGGATTAATTCATAGCTGCTAAGGTCTTTTGGCACGAGCTAAAAAGACTCAGCCCTGTAAATAAGCAAGCACTTACAGTAAGAAAGCATGAATTTCAAAATCGGCAGCCAAGAATGGATGAAAGGAAACCAGAACGAGGAAGACAGCAGCGATTCCTTGGGAGAGAAAAAAAAAAAAAAAGAAGAAAGAAAGAAAAAAAGGTGGGGGCGGCAGAAATCTCCAGCCATGCAATGGTCTTCTGTGGGTCCCCCCCCCCTTTTTTTTTTCCTTCTCGACCGTTCATGGCCCCCACCCTCCTCCTCTTCCTTTGAGAATCTCTACAGATCTCATCATATGCGGGCAGGAGGCTCTATCCGAGCTCCTAGCGTCTTCCCAGACTCTCTAGGCTCCAAGCTCTGGTTCCTCTACCAGAGCTTCCTTTGCCGACAGCCTGAGCCCGCAGTGACGTCAGTCAACAGCATCCTACTCACTCCAACCATTGCAGAGGGGAGGAGGAGGAAGAGGAGGAGGAAACGAAGGGGGCAGAGGAGGAGGAGGGGAAGAAGGGCGATGCCGAGAGGGATGGGTGGCAGGATCCGGCAACAGAAATCCTTTAGTCTTTAATTAACACTCTGAAGGCATCTCAATTAAACCTCACAATTCTTCATCTGATAGGTTGTTAAAAACACCTTTAAAAATGTTCAGCTCTACAATGAGTTTATCCTGCTTCGATTTTTAGCAGCAGACTGTAATGCTGAGATTGTTTTTTTTTAATTGTTAATGTAAATGTGATTAACCCGTCATTATCTGTAATTTCCAGATCTCAAATACACCAAATATAACGTGGGATGCCATTTCTACTGGCAATTGTGTTCATTTATAACATTATTATTTCAGTGTGGATTTACAATGAGATTGTTGTATGTAATGTGTATATGGAATGCCATTTTATTGTTCTGATATTGCACTGCATTTTTACAGAGCTATTCTTTTGATATTTCTAGCTTCCTGTATCCACGTATTTGTGTGTGTGTGTATTTTCTGTATTTTGGAAAATGCTATACTGTATAAACCATTCTTCGCTCACTTGTCTTATATAAATATACATATGTGTAAATGTACATATAAATCAGACAAGTGGAGGAAAAAATAATTATCTAAATTATTGCACTGCACAGACTCATAAGTATCTATAGCTGTTTATAGATTCAAGATGCCTCTGTTTACAGGAAATGATTGAAGAAAGAAAATATTCTGATCATATCAGCTTTGGCCATAATGCCAGTTTCTTTTCACTGTCCTTTAGAGCCTATTCGCACAGGATAGTTATTGCAATATGCGTTTAGTGTACAGCATGATTTCATTGCATAAACGTGTTGCATCCTTTGGAGTCTTTTAAAACAACCCCGATCCCTTTCACCTTTGAAGCCGCTGTCCAAATGCTGAAAATTAACTCAGATTAACAAACTGCAAAAACTTAATACTATCCTATTAGCTAAGCAATGGCCCTATACACAGCACCTTTGAATTAACCTATTACATTATTATGCTATTGAATATTTTTCTAATAAAGGAGAGACCTGAGGGTGGGGGGTTCAAGACTGTAGAATTCATAGCATTTGGAAACTTTCTTTGATGACATTTTTTTTTAATCCCTTGCAGTGGGTTAAAAAAAAGTCTGAGCCGATGCTTGGCGTCAGGGCGAAGCTACGATTCGCAGCCGCCTCTCAGACTCAGCAGCCGGGCTGGAGCAGCAGGGGAGGTCCCCGCCGGTTGAACTTGTCAGCGGGGGTCTATCATCTATCAAAACGCAGACGGACAGACAGCCGGCCAAGTTCATGAGCAATCCCATTAACCCTTTCAGTCCCTTTCCCTCGTGCAACGCCACGGCAGTCGGCTAATTAGTCCTGCCCAGACTCCTCCTAGCACACCAAAGATTGTGTCTTCAACGTCGTCTCCGCTTTACCTTTTTCATTCCATTTCAAGTTTACTTCAATTTCTTGGCCTTTTTTTCCCCTGTCTTTCTTTCCTTCACCTTTTTTCCATTTTGTTCTTTCAGCGGTTTTTCTTGCATTTTTTTCCCACGTCTGCCCTTTTTTTCTCTCTAACTTTACTGGTTATATCTAGTTATTTAGTTTCCTCGGATATTCTAATTATTCCCCCTTTTATCATTTTTATCATTTTTTTTAATGTAAGGGCATGATTTGGTCATATATTAATACAAATTTGCCTCCTGAACGGTCATCCTTATCCTTTAAAATATTTTCATGCCATTCAAATTGTGTGTATTTTCTTGCTTCTCCCTCTCATTTCATTTTGAATTGTATTTGTATTTCAATTTCTTTTTTAAAAAAAATGGAAATACACCAGAAAAAAAACTACAAATTAAATGATCACTGCAACTTATTTTTCCCCTCAAGGGCTTCGGAATTATATTTTTAATGCGGTTGAACCAAGAGCTGTCAAAGAAATGTACATTTTCAAACGTGATTAACATCTTACAATATGATTGCAAACACCATATCAAGAGAGAGAAAAGAAAAAAGACATCTTCCACTATTACTAATAAAAGCTTTCATAAAATGACCACAATCCTTTGCTTATCCTAGAATGAAATATCTCTGTTTCTTTGTTATTAAACGTTATGCATAAAATTGACATAATTACAAAGCCCTCCCTTCAAAGTTTATTTGTCCTAATAATTAATTCACAAGAGCCTAACTTTGCTGTAAGCTTAGAGATCTTTCCATTAGAAAATCCCCGCGTTTCCTATTGAATTATATCTGCTCCATTGCCGCTGAAATAAAGACACCGGTCCAACTTTTAGCCTGAGCATTTTCTCACCAGCCTAAAGAAAAGTGCTCCCTTGTCTTTTCAGTTTTTTTTTTTTTATATATATAATATAATTCAAGCACCCAGGCAGTGGACGTGTCCTGCAATTTAACTACTTCCAAATTCTTTGTTCAGTTCACACTGGGGCTCCATTGTCCTCCTATGGAGAGAGCTTATTGCCAATTCAAGCTTAAATGAACAGAGAGAAACCGCGCCAAGTCCCCGGACTTTCAGTACGATTTATTTTACAAGTCTAGTTCCCGAGTAGGAAATTACAGAATACGCCTTTGAAACATTGTTTACTCTCTATATATACAAGTTCTCTTGCAGAAAACAATTTTCAAAATCATAAAATGCAATGCGGTAGGAAGCTTCATGGCATCACACCACAGTCCTTTCAAAGATTACGATCTGCTTATGAATAACCTTAGCCCTATTTGCATGTTAAACACAGTTTGTCCAAACAACAGTCCAGGTCTCTTTTTTTTTTTTTTTTGTGGCCACACAACATCCTCCTATAACATAGACTGCCACTACAAAAGAATAGGAAATAGAATTAGTTCATGTTACGTGAGAATGCTCTGCTACTTTACGACTTAACTAAGGATTTCTTTCTCCAACAATTGCACAGTCTCACACACACACTCACACACAACGTAGCCAACACTGCACCAGAAATGTTAAGGGGTGGAGGAGGCGCAATTAAAACAGACAGCAAAAGAAATTGAACAGACCCATCGTTTTTCTTCCCCAGGAAAATGATTTCTAAAGTGATGAAGACACTTACCTTTGCCAAACGTAGACCTTGTCCAGCTTCGCTCCCAGACACCTAAGCCCCCAAAGGGACGCCTTTTAAAAAATTATATATATATATATTTATTTCTATAGCCCTTTTTCCTGCCCTCGCCCTCTCTCTCTGATGATGGAAGGCTTTCTGAAGCTCTAGGGCTCTCTCCCGACCAGAAAAGGGCTGCTTTTCAAAAAGGAGAAGGATGAAAACTGCACGGAGATGTCATTTCAGGAGGAAAAGCCTATAAGATGTGGCACTTGAGCAAAGGCAGCCCACGTAGGATCATACGTCACGTATAAAATGCTTTTACAGCCCTTCCAGTTTCTGCTCCTAAAAAAAAATCTGGGCAAACTCTCTCCCCCTCTGGATCCTTATACTCCCGACATAGGAAGCTAATCTCAGAGGTGGAAACAAAAAAAAACAATCACACGTAATTATTGAGGAAAAGAACAGCCACACCGTATCCACCTGAGCTTAAAGTTGTATAGCCAGCTCTCACACTCCAGAATCAACGTTCGAAACGTATGTAAGCTCAGCTCTCTAGAGAACTTTCACTTCAGAAAAATAGTAAAATAAATTAGACCTTTTGGATTGGGTTTTTGTTCTCCAGCTTTTCTTCATGGCTTGATGTAGGTTTTGAGTTTAAACGTTTTATTTCTGTTTAGAGCTCTGTTGACTGAAGGACATGGTTTATACAAAACCTCACTCTTTTTTTTTTCACGAATTCTTCTGGAGCAGCCAAACTGATGTCCTAACTGAACTGAACTGATTTACAGTATTAATTAGACATCTAATCTGCAGGGAGGGGTTTTGGTTTTTGTTTTTAGGACCTTGATCTCTACAATGGAGACGAATATCTCAGCATTATTAGTCTGAATATGTGACGTGGTGTTTCCTCTCTTGAATTATTTTACTCTATTATATGTGAATTTTTCTACAGACAGAAGTTCTGCATTGATTCATGAAGGTACTGGATTCTCTGGAAACCAATAGCTGCCTGATTAGAAAAACGTTTCAACGTAAAATGTATTCATTTGTTGGCAAGAGCTTCAGTCGTGTTTTTTTTTTGTTTTTGTTTTTGTTTTTTTTTAACTTTTCGAAATATTCCTGCAACTAAACGCATTTGAAAAGACTACATGCAGAATTATACTTCGATTCAAAAATAAGAAAACCCTTCCATCAAAACAAGTTACCAGCTCTACTATTTTTCTTTTTACATAGTATCTTTGTCGGTTTGCTTTTGCCAATGAAATGTATATTTTCTCTGAGAAGAAAAAGGAGCCATGAATTTTTTCTTCGGATTGTTTTGCGTTTTCCTTTGCTGGATTTCTGACGTTGTGGCTAACCCAATCAATTCTCAACTGCACCGGGCAGGGGACTCACTCAGAATTTGAGAAAGAACTGTAGAAATATGTCAGTGATACATAATTACACTGCAGGGTGATTCCTTCTGTTTGTTTGGGGTTTTTTTTTTTAACTTCACTATAAAGTCAACTCTTTGCGGCTTCAGCTGCTGCCTCGTGTAGCTAATTCAGCGTATTTACAGAACTTCTGTTTCGTGGTGAGAAATAATCTTTGTCTAAGAAAGACAGATTTTTACCTTATTCTCTGTTAAATATTCACCTTTCTTTTGTTCATTTTTCTCTATATAATAGACACAGTAGAAGTTAACTCATTAACATTTATTTCCAGAAAACTGTAAAAATCTAAGCTATTTGAATAATTATTTCCAATGCCAATGTTCACATTTGTATTATGTTTGTGAACTGTACACCTCTCTGCCTTTCTCGCCAAAGACAGGCTGACACTTGTTTTACTATATGATGTGCTTAAGCTTAGTATTTATAATTTTGATGTTTAAATAAATTGCAGTCATTCTAATTAGTATTTTATTTCATATTTTATACTAAAATCACGATTTAAACTGTTTGGTCGCCATCGTGTTTCATATATTTTGGCCTAAAAGTAAAACCATTTTCGACTGCTCCATGCACGTTTCGTGGGGAATGAGGGGTTGGTTTATTATGCAATCACACACACATAAGAAAATGGTCAAAAAATCATTTACCTTTTAAAAAATAAAGGGTTGCATACCACGTTAGAGCTAAATTTAGTCATTTTGTTTATGGTTATGGTTATATTGTATATCCATCTATAGAGTTGACAGGTAAACAAAAATATAAAAAGAACCATATGTTGATAAACATCTAGATACAGATATAAAATTCTGCATTCTGACGTCCTTACGGATAGTATAGGAATTCACATAGGTCAAAGGGTGACCTCTTTTATGATCCGCCAAGTGCAAAGGGCAGAGAAATAAAAGGCGGAAGAATAGACAAGTCCTTGACCCCTGGCCTTAGGGCTTTGTTATTTTACTCTGGAGTTGGAGTTAACAGTGATGGTCCACTCTTTCCCAATAAACCAGGGCAGGAAAGGTTAATCAAAGGGCTTGTGCCCCTTTGTCAGCACTGTTTATTGCGATCATGTTATAGGTAACATGCTTGTTTACTTCATCCAAAGCTTTTTTTTTTGAGGGACCATGTTTTACATTTCCCTGACAGACTCTTTTGCAAGAAAAGCTGCTCCGAGCAGAATTGATTCACGCTCCGCCCGACCTCTACTGTAGGCTTTGGGGTTATTTCGAATGTATTTAACTCAGCAACAAAATAATTCTTTTCATTTTACCTCAAAATAAGCTTATTCATGGGTTCGATTTTCAATTCTTCTTAAATCATGAAGCAGACATTTCTAGACTAATAGCGTTCTAATTTGTTTCTCTGAACTGCTCATGAACAATTTGCTTAATTTTCAATAGGCAGAAATCAAGACTGGGGTAAATAGATTATTATCGAGACAAAAATCCAGCGAATCAGTTTTTTTTTTCAATCATTTCACTCTTTACAAAAAGTGTCTTTCTTACTAAGTAAAAATGTATGATACTGCTACAAACATTCAAATGCTGGTTTTTAAGTGTAAAATTATTTGGTTATAAAATTATTTTTCTACTAGAGTACTTACAAATAGGGAAAAAAATGAAACCTTATTTTGTGAAGGAGAAAGCAGTATGGCTAAATCAAGTACTTTTTATTTGCAGTATTCCATACCCCCCCCCCCCCAAATGTAAAGATGATACAATGTTCTAAAAACACATCCAAGCAAAACAAAAATGATAAACTAGTTTTAAAAACAAAAAAAGGAAAGCGGGAAGAATATGACGAGATTCGGAAACAAGTGCAGAAAATCTGAATTTATAAGGCCAGGTTTTGATATGTGGTGTATCAATCAAAAGATTATTTCATTTTTTTTCTTTAATGCCTTTACTACATATCACTCACTTTAGGAGTTTGTTTTTTCTTAATTGCACATTTCGTTCATCAATTTGGTATATGTTTTATTCATGTACAATTGTGTTGTGCTTGTTTTCTTCAAGTATAAACTACATTTGTAAACGGTTTTAGTTTCGCTGGTAATATAATAATATAATGATTATGCAAAATCCTTGCTACTTTTGCCAAGGGTCTCTCTTCTTTGAATAGAGGTAAAGTCTATCTTAAAATAATTTGGGAAGGAAAGAAAATATTTTTTCTAGAAACGTATTTGAAATCTTTTCCCATCAGGTTGCAGAGTCTTGTGTATTCTGTCAAACAGCGACCCCTGCTGCCCGATCTTCAATGCTAAATTACACAGCAGAATAGTAAACGTCTGCAGTTTTATGTACATCGCTAAATATTTATCAGCACAAAGTCCTATATCATGAGCTACTAAAGGCAAGAGATATGTTTTTACATTCTGCAATTTGATGTCAGTACTGGTATCGTTTCAATATTATTGGAATTTGCGTAACATTTTATTTACGTTCTCCTCTGATGTGGCTTTAGAACCATGTGAAATCAATTGAAATCAATTATATTCTTTCAGACATCCATGAAATGTCTAAAATTAAACTTTGTTTCCTAGTCTGACTGGCAGCTTGTTGTAGGCTGTTTGTACAGTATGAAATGAGTTGGATGAAGTTTTGAGGAGAAAGATGTGTTGACGAAAATGGAAGTTCTTTCTGCCACTGCCATTGTACTCTTAAAACTGTGAACAATGTATTGTTGATTTTTTATGAAACTCGTTTTGTGATTAAAACACGAAAATTTGGCACACGATGTCCATTCTCAAATGCAAAAGAAAATATTCTAATTAATTATTGGACAGCATGCTGGACAATATTTTGTTTTGAATGCTATTACTGCATTATCCACGTTCTATTAATAATTTAAGGGGGGAAAATATTGTGATAGAAGAAAAGATGGACCCAGTTTATTTTTCTCTTTTGTGATTTCCAAAATACAACTTGTGTGAATCTGTGGAGATCTAGGAACTCTATTTAAAACCAAGCCAGTATAACATTGCAAATATAATATAATTTGAAATAATGAAATTATTTCTCTTAAACTAAACTCATCAAACTACACGTACTGTAAATGAAACTAGAGATGTGTTTTCAGCATAGTCCTCACAGTTTCAAAGCCACCTCAAAGCAGTAAATGAGTGTATTGTTGGCTGGATAATTTATTAGAGATCTGGTTATACAATTTAAATTCCATACAAAATGAAGGCATCCAGGCACTGTCTGGCAGCAAAATGAGAGATTTTTTCATGCAAAATGAGAGATTTCATGCTATCAGGTGTGAAAACATTTCTAAACAGTATTTAGGAAGACAGTTGATCATTTTTTTTTCACATCTTTCACTTTTAAACTTCAAGAAACAGAACGACAAATGGAAAAGAGTACCATGTTCAAGAAATCTTACATATGCCATGAAAAGATGGTAAAACACACACACACACGTGTGTATGTGTGTATACAGATAGATATCCTAATTCCTTATTTAAAAATAAATTCATCTTTACTAAATTAAAAAAATAAATATTACCAATTGCTTCTGCAAAATGGACCAAAATTGAATAATATTGTGCTTCATGTAGGTAAAGTGAAGAATAACAATTATAATGACGATAGGTTCAATGTGACCTCTGATGGGGAGAGAGAGAGAAAGAAAGAGAGAGAGAGAGAGAGAGATGGATGGATATAACCATCTCTCTGTATACACAGACACATGCATGTGCACACACACATACATAATAAACCCAAATTTTAGAGGTTTGATCAACAAAAAGCTTCACAATCTTAACTTTCTGTTATGAAACAGAAAATTTACAGATTGTAAAAAAAAAAAAAAAAAAGTTTAACCATAGGTGGATTAAATACAATAAAGGTACTAGTTCACAGACATCAGTTGGAAAGAGAGCAAGCATCTCTGAAGATGTCTCTTCTCCTGGCATGACTTATACTAGAATGATATGCCCTGAAATTCTTTCTCTTGGAGACATGGATACAAGAAAATCAACCACCATCGTTACACTCTTGCACGTATCGTAACTGTTCTGGAATAAAATCCCAACCGCTTATGAAAAACAAAATATTTAATGGATTGCTAGAGACAGCCGTGCCTTCATTTTCTTCTGATCTAGTTCTCACAGAAGATTATTTGTATGCTGTAGTAATTTCCCCCTCCAACAATGTTTTTGTGGCAATATGCAACTTGGAAGTGTATTTGTGTGGTTCGATAGATGAATCCTACATACATGCTTGGGTAAGGTACGAGTTAGAAATCTCTCCTGTAAAACCCATGGGACCCATTGACCCAAGGGCAAGTTTCCTAGAAAGAACTAGCTGAGAACAAAGCGAGGTAAGACAGGGCCTTATTCAAATTTCTTTGATGAGCTGATACGGCCACAAGGTTGTTGCCTGCAAACGACTCTCCTAGCTGTAGTAGTAGTATAACATTAGGTTTGCAAATGTTGGCGCTGGGATGGGGCAAGAGAGGGCAAGGGTTAAAACCTGTTTCTTTCATTTTAAATTTACCCCCCCTTCCCACCAACAGGCACGCACCAGGTACTGCTTTCACCTCTAGCAAAGAAGGGAGAGGGGGAAGGAGGGGCGGGGAGAGTAGTTTAGGTAACTGTGGACACTGACAAAATGAAGGCGTTCATCACTTTTGACTGATTTTTGGAGGGAGATGCTGAAGCTTGTTTTTTTGCAGCTTCCCTTCCATAGGTGTAGCTTCTGAATTTACAGTTTGCAACAACAAGAAAAATAACCCCATCAACGCCATTAGGCTTCTTTTCATTCATTAGGCAGGCTATGCTTTAAAAACACATTTAAGTAAACAAAATACATTGAATTTGGTTAATTCACTCCAACTCTGTCTAAAAAAAAAACCGAAAGAAAAAGAAAATGTCTTCACTGCAAAGTTGAAATATACTCCATCTACTCAACCTGCTGTGCTTTGTTCCTTATAACCATTGGAGCTGGGACTGCCTACCTACAACGTCCTTATCGCCCCCATATTTACCCTTTTATTTTCCTTACTTAACATGGCCCATCCTCTCCCTGCATTCATGCTTTAAGCCCCAACACTGCTTACAATAGTTCAACAACGCGCAAATTGGAAGTAAACCTAGGCCGCAGCTTAGTTTATTCACAACTCTTCAGATTGGTAATCGGGAAATCTGAACAATAACCCCCCAAGCTACACATAAAATGTTATAGAAAATACCCCTCTCCTCCCCACTACCCTTTTTCTGGCCTTGTCAGCTAAGTAGCAAGTTCATCTTTCTGGCCTTGACAGCAAAAGCCTTGGTACAGAAATGTGCCTCGATGCCCTTTAACTGGGTCTTGTGACCCTCCCTGATAATCAACTTTTGTCCCTTGCTTATTATGACTCAACCCCCATGAGTTACCACCCTCTATGCAACCCCTTCAATCCTATAGAAATTAAGCCCAGGGCAAACCACACATAGGGTGAGTGGGCGGGTAAGCCATCTCCAAGGAGCAGGAAAGCCCTGATCCTCAAGGAGGCTACACTAAATATTCTTGCAAGCAGTCCACCCTTCAAGGGCACCTGCCCAATGGGGACATAAGAGTCCAGCGGAAAAGGTATTTTGATATGAAGAAGCCAATTCCATAACCCTCCAGGACACTATGGTCAAAAGCAACTACACCCAGAACCTTCTCCAGGTGACCCAAGCCCACCATCTTGGTAAGTAGCCTAGCCCATAGTTAACTGGGTTCTTCAAGATGAGCTTTTGGGCTTGTCTCTTAAAATATGAAAAAGAAATGTGAGAAAATAATACATTCTGTCTCACTCTTTCTTTCCAGAAAAGTTATACCACTATAAATGGGATCAAATGTGTCTTTTTAAAGCTTTATTGGTTGCAAAATCCACCTGAACTGATCTCAAGCCCACTTAAAACAAATCAAAGAGATACAAAGCTGCCTTGCACCCTCCAGAGTCACATAGAACGCATTGCACCTTGACTCACCTGATAACAAGAAGTGACTGTAAAATAATTCACACATTTGTTCTTGCAGAGTCGGGCATTAACAGAGTCACTTGTGAATTCTCACCAAATTCATTGCTAATGAGTGCTGACGAATCAGAGGCTACATTTTTATCGGTAAAAGAGAGGCTTTCAGACTGCGTCAAAGAGAACATCCAATCAGCAACGTCCCCACACCAAGGACAGAAGATGAAACTGGCATTTTGAGAAGGAAGGAAGGAAGGGTGCCTTAAATTTTCCAAAAGAAATTTGTTGTCAAGACTCCCATACAGACAGTGGAAAAAAATTTTTTTTAATAAGTGTTATATAATATGTCGATGACGTTTTTGAGATCTAGTAGTCTATTACCAAACGCTGACAAACGAAAACAAAACAGAGAGAGAAATTCAGTCCTATCAGGGCAGGCAATTACTTACAGGACTCTTTTCAGAAACTGGACATTTGGGCAAGGCATTTTCTTAGCCTTACTGTTCTACCTATAATTAAACTCTGGAATTCGTTGCCGGAGAAAGTGGTGAAGGCGGTTAGCATAGCAGCGTTTAAAAAGGGGTTAGACGGTTTCCTAAAGGACAAGTCCATAAACCACTACTAAATGGACTTGGGGAAAAATCCACAATTCCAGGAATAACATGTATAGAATGTTTGTACCTTTGGGAAGCTGGCCAGGTGCCCTTGGCCTGGCTTGGCCGCTGTCGTGGACAGGATGCTGGGCTCGATGGACCCTTGGTCTTTTCCAAGTATGGCATTACTTATGTACTTAAAAAAAAAGTGATAGTTGAGAAACTGAACTCCACCAATATGGTTTCATGAATCTGCTTGCTGGTTTGTTTGTTTATTTTGCTATAGAAAGGAACCCAACTCTGTGGTACTGTACTCCTAAAATATTCCAATATAAGTAATTTAAATACGTCTAGAACAGTCTTGCCACCCAAGTTGCATCTGGTCATAACACCCAAAATTTGCAATGACAAATCCTCTGATTGGTTCTTTATTTGGCATAAAGTACAAACACAAAATGTTGAAGGTCTTGTGGATAACAAAATATCACTGTTGATAGAGGTGGGTGGACAGAGAAAAAGTGTGAGAGAGAAGCCCGTGTCTGTGTTTCAAGATAACTTTATATATTCTTGCACTTCGAAGTCAGAAACACTGTAGATATGCATTATTTTAACTAAAGACATATATTTTTTTTAACTTCTGGCAAGGTATCTTTCAAATAACCTTTCTCTGAAGGAGACTAGAAGCACAAATTGTAAAATGTATAATGATTTTCATTCCTATGGGATGAAGAACTAAAACAAAACAATTCTGAGGGGGAGGGGGATGCTGGATAATTCGTTTATTCTTGAGTTCCAGCCCAGTCTGTAACCCTGAATATCAAGTACAGCAACTCCAAGAACCATAAATATTATTTTTATTTCACAAAATGCACACATACGATTTGAGCAAAATTAGTTCAGATCACTATTGTTTCCAAAATTCTATTTTGGTGAAACAGATTTGCTTCCCTTAACCAGTTCCTTCCTCTCTAAAAGCTAGAAATAAGAAATAGTGAAGTAAGCAGAAATCTTAGAAGCAGATACAGCAATGGTTGGAGCCAGACAGCCATGGCATGCCCTGAACCCGTCTGAGATTCCTAAAGAATAACTGATTTGGAAGTTCACCGTTAGTTTCCTGCAAGTTTTACTTTATTTCTAGAAATAATCAGGCATGGGCGAGACAAGCATTTAGATTCTTACAGGATTTTCTTCAACATCTGATTGCGTATGCAGATTGACGTCAATACTCATTTTTAACATTTCCAAAAAGAATTGTTATCCTCTTGTTGGAAGGAGGTCTTATTAATATATCAGTTTTGGTTTAGCATTTCATTCTCTGGATTTAAAAGCAGACAAGCCGTCCAGGACTAGCAAAATCAATTGCAGTGAAGCCCAAACCATTCTAATAAATTCATTCCACAGTTCTATCTGAAAGAATTTGCCAGGGTTAAATGCGTGACTTTATTACCATTTAATAAACAAAAATCTTTATAAACACAGACACAAATATTCACACGCTTGTGTGGTCATGAAAACGTTGCACTAATTTCTAGTGTGAGTTTCTCCTCAAACAATGATGCGGCGAATAGATTTCAGAATATAATACGAGCAGGGTCTTATATTGTGTTTCTTCGCCATAGTCCGCTCCTGAAAAGATTGAAATGTACAAAGCTGTTGACAATTTGTCTTAAGTTATTTGCTATAACTTGCAACAAACAGGACAATACGCCCCCCCCCCCCCAAAAAAAAAAAAGACTGTACAGTTTTCATGTGATCCAGGCGACGGAAGGAACGAAGCAGCAGAGGGGTGGGGGTAGGATTGTTTCCTGACCCCCCTTTTTATGTATTACGCTGCAGCCACTCCAGCACAAGATAATTAAAACTCGGCTACTCATTCCTGATTTTTGTTGCCGGCACATTTCGGATGGTGAAGTCACAGACGTGAAATCAGTTTGGTGATTTCTCACGAATAAGAATGCTTTACCCCCACCCCCACACACACACCACACCACACACACACACACATATATATATATATATATACACACTGTTCTATCTCTTTTTAGCGGGACAGGGATGAAGGAAGGTTTTCCAAAGGGTCACCCAGGGCACATGACAGTTTTGGAGGAGGACTAGAATGCCTCTACCTATTAAACATTCAGTTATTCACCTTGTAACATCGGACTTGCTTAGAATATACGAGCAGCATTGTGTACGTCCTCATTATTAGTAACAAACAGATTACAACGTCCTCCTGGATAAACGCCGGCGTAGCTACGACGGTCTGCGTTTCTCATCTGAACTAAGAATGCGTTCTTCCTTGAGAATAAACTAGATTGTTTGCTGCTGAACGCAACTTCTGTCCAAATTCTTGCAAGCTTGGTTTCCTTCCGAGGCAGCGCCTCAGGCGAATAGAACAACCTTCGCTCAGAACGTTTAAAGTCATTTTCAGAATCCGTCCTCGACTTGCTCTCTTTACTAATGGAGTTTCGTGATGGTTCTATACAAAGGAACCATCTTTTATCTTATGTATATATACTCTTCAAAATCTGGGATGGTGAGGTGTGGGGAGGGTGGATTTTTGGAGCTATATTACAGGAGTTTGGCAATTTTATTGATCTCTGCAAGCTCCGGGCATCCTCACACGTTATTGTGCTGACTAAACGCCTTCAAAATGCGTTTTTAAATTCAAAATCTAAATATAGTAATAATAATTATTTATTATTATTATTTCCTTCATTTAGAAAAGGAAAAGCATTTCCATTGTCCTCATTTCCATAACCCCCCCGGCCTTCACACACTTTAAACCAGTATTACAAGTTATCCCAAACTCAGAGCAAGGCAAGTTAAGCAAACGCAAGAAAAATGAAATTAAAAAAAAAAGCCTTCAACAATAAATTAATCAATTAAAATTCCCCAACCAGCTAACAATGCAGTCTGCGGTTGCACTAGAAATTCTGACATTAGAAACAATTATGGCTAATTCCATTAAATGGAGTTTCATGGAGGAATGTAAAGTTATGTCTTATTGACAGGTCATGATAAAATGAAATGTGTGATAAAATGAAGTTTGTACTTCTCTCGATTCTGGGAAACCCAGACCTCACTCTTGAGCATTAGCCCACTGCTAAAATACACAACTGTGATGGTATGTAAGGGCCTGAAGGATTCCCTATTTATTTTCTGCATTGGACACAGGGTGACCAAGACAACATGCTGGCATTATACAGTCCAGGACTACTCATCTCTCCCTGTCCAGGATTCTTCCTGGCTGCCAAGCAACTTGGGTTATAGCTTTGCCACTATTCAGGGCAAGTGAACTACAGCAAAATGCCAAAGCAATTGAGGAGATGCCATTGTAAGCACACTAGGTCGAATGCAGGGGTCCCATACATAGTAACATAGTAGATGACGGCAGAAAAAAGACCTGCACGGTCCATCCAGTCTGCCCAACAAGATAAACTCATATGGGCTACTTTTTGTGTATCCCTGACCTTGATTTGTATCTGCCATTTTCAGGGCACAGACCGTGTAAGTCTGCCCAGCACTATCCCCGCCTCCCAACCACCAGCCCCGCCTCCCACCACCGGTTCTGGCACAGACCGTATAAGTCTGCCCAGCACCATCCCTGCCTCCCTGGTGAGATACCGTAACCACCCACGATGTCTCTTATTCCTGCCACTAAAGTTTCTTCATGAAATGTTGGCTCGGCACTAGATTCCACAGTGGATATCGGGATGGGAGGTGAATTAGTGGGTCGAAGGTGTTCCCAGAGATAGACAAGGGAAGAATCCTATCTCCCAAAGACTCAAAACGAGGAGGATATTCTAATTACAGATAATTGAAAAGACAGCTGCTGCTGCGCTAGCTTTGATTTTGCGGGGGGGAGGGGGGTAGGAAAAGTGCTTCATTGTTTTTGCTTCCCTGATCCTTGCCCCAACTTTTAAGGCCATTCGGGGTACTGAACCCCATTCTTTGCAATGTAGGCTTAAATGGCATAACTATCAGAGGGCGATAAAATCGAGTCAGACTTTTTTTTTTTAATATTCCTTCATCAGTGCTAAAGATGATTGGAGTCGTTCATGTCCCAGAGCTTTCTCAGAGACAACCCGTCAATCGTGGAACTCTGTGCCCCAAGAATCAAGAACTACTCCGGATTATTATTGTGTTTAAGGCAGGGTTTGAAACTTGGATGTTTTCCCTATTGGGTGGCTTAGGGTTGAATAATTTGTTCATTATACGTTCTTCCTGCAGTTGGGTAAACCGAAGTGAAATACCCGGATGAGGCAGATAAACGCGTTATGTTTTATTAGGTCTATTCCGAAGAAGAATTTTAGGATAACGATATCAAGATTATAATTGATGGCCGTGAAAAGCAAGATTGTGTTATTAGAGAGGACTACGATCAGTGCAAAGAATATAGTTTACTTGATTAAAAGAGACAGGGTTGCTGATGGAGCTATTGATTGTTTATCTATCTATCTATCTATCTATCTATCTATCTATCTATTTACCGTCTTTTTGAAGGAATTCACTCACCGGTGTACAGCAAGAATAAGTCATACATAAGCAATAAACCATAGAATTATTTACATTATTTTAGGGTTTTATAAATGAGCAGAGGACTGAAGCATATGGGTGAGGAGAAGGTGATCGGGGCACGAGTAGGTAAATGGGGGGTTATATTTTATGGTGATTTCGTATTCTGCATTTCTTTTATTAATGCCTTTGTTTATTCACACTTTGGCTGGGCAGTTTCACCCATAAAGGACAACAATACATTAGATTTTTGATACCACAAAAGCAGTGATGTCCTCCCAGCACCACTGATGTGATACTGGTAGTTTATAACTAATAGTGTCAGTAATGTGAGAAATAGCTGTTAGAATTTTGTGAAAATACTATTGATGAATTCAGTTTTAACATTTATTGGCCAATTATTGTGGTGCTGAACATTTGGACTCAAGTCTCCTGTCCACCTAGGCTCTTGCAATTTTAGGTAACAGTGGTGCTGGTATTCAAAGGCACTGAATGTTTGTCACCAGCCTTCCTCCTTCTAGGTATATTAGACTAGATTGTAAGCACTGTCAAGCAGAGACTCTCTTTATATTCAAGTGTACAGTGCTGCATACATCTAG
This sequence comes from Microcaecilia unicolor, assembly GCF_901765095.1. Classification (NCBI taxonomy): domain Eukaryota; kingdom Metazoa; phylum Chordata; class Amphibia; order Gymnophiona; family Siphonopidae; genus Microcaecilia; species Microcaecilia unicolor. The sequence goes on along the minus strand of NC_044031.1, from coordinate 736,975,129 downwards.
CAGTGCTATAGAAATGATAAGTAGTAGTAATTATTACCAATATATATTACCTGAGGAGTGGGTAGGGGGATTTAAAAGTGAAAAAAATGGAGTGAAATGTTTTGAATTTATTGATTTAAAAAGAAAATCTGATGTCAAAACTTCAAACCTCATATGTAAACCTGATAATGAAATTCACAAGCTCCATTCAACAGAGGAAAGCTATGTACTTTTAAGGGGTGTGTGCATAAGTACATACATACATAAGTATTGCCATACTAGGAAAGATCAAAGGTCCATCGAGCCCAGCATCCTGTTTCCAACAGTGGCCAATCCAGGTCACAAATACCTGGCAAGATCCCAAAAATGTACAAAACATTTTATACTGCTTATCCCAGAAATAGTGGATTTTCCCGAAGTCCATTTAATAATGGTCTATGGACTTTTCCTTTAGGAAGCCATCCAAACCTTTTTTTTTTAAACTCCGCTAAGCTAACCGCCTTTACCACATTCTCTGGCAACGAATTCCAGAGTTTAATTACACGTTGTTTTCTGTCATTATGTTTTGGATTTATGTGGTGTGTATTGTTTCATTTTCACACTGTACGATTTGTTTCATTCATTTCATTGGTGCCATTTTAGTGTGTGTTTTACTTATTTATTTATTTTTACAAGGCATCTACTTCATTTTACACCTGAAACACTTTAGTGTGTAGTGAAAAACATAAATGGCAATAGGTTAAATGCTATGGGTTTTTTTTGGGGGGGGGGTGGATGTTTGTTTTGTTTTTGCATTGTTTCAGATGGGGAACAGCACAAAATGATATCCTATATAATAATTCTCACCTCCAACAGGATGTGCTTGGGACCGTGCCTGCCGGAAGAGGTCTGCTAGGCAGGCACGCTGCACGCACTGACCTCAGTGACATCAGTGACAGACAATTTGGCAAAGCAAAATAATCTGAGTGCTGGCCATTAGGACACAGGGTTGATAGGAGAGTTTTAAAAGACTGAAGGAACCAAAACTGTTCAGGGGGGGGGGGGGGGGGGCAAGTTCTGAATGAATGAAAGAAATGAAAATTTACGAGAGGAACACAATCTGAATGCCAGGCATTTGTACACAGGGTAGATAGGACACTTTTTTTAAAAAATGAAGGACGTGAAAGTATTACATCTTGGGGGAGGGGTGAGGAGGAAAGCGGTGGGGTATCCGGATACTGGGCGTTAGGGCCACAGGGGTACATAGACTTTTGAAAGCCGATGCGGTAAGTGGGGTAAGCGCCGCAGGGGGGCGCCATCCTCTGGGGGGTGCCGCCGCTGCGTGCTTACCTTGCCCCTCCCGCTCCCATGTAGGAACTGCCCACCCTCTTCTCCCCCCCAAGATCCCTTTCCTTTTTTTTTCTTTTAAATTTACCTTCCTCCGGCAGCGCAGCGTCAGTGGAGGCGGCGGCGCTCCCAGTCCCGATGTCTCTAGCCTTCCATTGGTTCGCTCAGTGTCCCGCCTTCTTCTGACGTCATCACGTCAGAAGAAGGTGGGACACTGAGTGAACCAATGGAAGGCTAGAGACGTCGGGACTGGGAGCGCCGCCTCCTTCACTGACGCTGCGCTGCCGGAGGAAGGTAAATTTAAAAGAAAAAAAAAGGAAAGGGATCTTGGGGGGGAGAAGAGGGCGGGCAGTTCCTACATGGGAGCGGGAGGGCAGGGGAGAGAGGAGCATAGATGGGAGGGCAGGGTTCATGGAAGGGAGAGAGGGGAATTGCTTGATCGGGATGAATGGCGGGGGCAGGGGACAGATAGGCATGGATGGGTGGGAGGGTAGGGCTCAGGGAGAGAGGGGAATCGCTGCCTTGGAGCCAGGCAGGTGCAGGCGGGCGGGCAGGGGGGGTGGGGCGGCGGCGGCGCCAACTGGTAGTCTGCAGGGGAGCGCCAGAGACCCTTGGCACGGCCCTGACTCTGTCACACACCCGCACATTCACTCTGGCTCTCTCTCTCAAACATACACACTCCCAGGAAAACCTTGCTAGCGCCCGTTTCATTCGTTCCAGAAACGGGCCTTTTTTACTAGTAACAAATATTGTTGACGTGTTCATGTCATTGTAACACACCAGCAGATCCCTAGACCTATCTCAACATTGAGGATCTGCTGGGAAAATGGTTTGAGAGATAGGATTTTTACTGTTTCACAAACGACGGGGTCCTTTTACAAAGACATGCTGAAAAATGGCCTGCGATAGTGTAGGCGCGGGTTTTGGGCGCGTGCAGAATCATTTTTCAGCGCACCTGTAAAAAAAAGCCTCTTTTTCGCCTCCACCTACCCTCCTCTCTTCCTTCCCGTTCACATTAATTGATTTGATTTGCTTACTTTATTTATTTATTTTTTTGTCTATTAGATTGTAAGCTCTTTGAGCAGGGACTGTCTTTCTTCTATGTTTGTGCAGCGCTGCGTACGCCTTGTAGTGCTATAGAAATGCTAAATAGTAGTAGTAGTAGTAGTAGTAGTAGTAGTAAAATGGATGTGCAGCAAAATCAAAATTGCTGCGTATCCATTTTGGGTCTCAGACCTTACCGCCAGCCATAGACCTAGTGGTAAAGAATTTGGGCGGTAATGATCCATATGCATCAAATGCAACTTGGCGTGCATCCACTACAGGTGTCCAAAAATAAAAAAATACTTTTCAGACACGCATAGTGGACGAGCACCAAAAATGAAATTACTGCAAGAGCCACGCGGTAGTTGGGCAGTAACTCCATTTTGGTGTGCATTGGGCACACATAGATGCGGCTTAGTAAAAGGACCCCTAACTAGCTTGCATAATCAGTAGGCCTCTGGCCCATGTTCTCTCTAAACTGAGTAGGTGCGGCCTGGAAAATGGCGGCGCCCAGCCCTGCCCAGTGCATCATAGGATGTGCTGGGTGGGGCTTCAAACCATATATGATGTGAAGCCCTACCCAGCACATCTCAGGATGCACTGGGCAGGGCTGGGTGTTGCCATTTTCCAGGCAGCGCCGATGAAGGAGGAGGGAGGCCACCTCCCTCCTCCAACTGAAGGTAGAGGGTGGGGAGAAGGGACATTAAACCACCAGGTGGAGGGGATTGACACATGGCCCACTGGGCCACCAGGGACATCTGAGGAATGCTGGGGGGCTAGGGGGGATGGAGACTCACCGGATCTCCAGCCCCCCTAAACTTGTGTTGGGGGGGTTGGGGGGGTTGCAGGGACTGGAGGTCCGCTGGACCTCCATCCCCCTGTCACTGGGGGGGGGGGGTCAGGTCAGGGTTCCTATGGGGGGCTGCTGCATTGGGGGGAATGGGGGCCTGCTTGTATGCAAATGTATTCTGGATAGGGCTCACCATTCCTCCCCAATGGTCTGCAAACCCTAACTCCAGCTCCAAGCTGGCGTAGGGTTTGCCACAGCCAGCAAGCCAATCTTTGGCATGCTGGTCACTGATCATTGGGGATGAATAGGTTTAGCATGCATACGCATGCTACTTGCACTAAGAGCACTGTTTTGCATGCATTTGCAAGTAAGTTGCATTCAGAGCCCACGATAGCATTGTTTCATGCGCTTGGCTCTGATCATGGGGCAGTAGCAAACACAGGTGCTAGTATGGTGCTAACAGCCACTAGCACCTACCTTTGCTTCTGATCATCAGCCCATTAGAGTTTGTACTATCCAAACCCAGCATGACCTCATTGTGTCATCACTGACCTGATGAAAAGAGAATAGTTATCAAAAGCTTCTCAAAGGTCAAGCTAGTCCAGTAAAAGTATCACTTTGAACTTGAACCCTTTCTTCTACATATCTAAGTAGACTAATATGGCAATCACAATTCTCTGCTGTAAAGTCTTTGCAAATCTTTGTAACCATTTTATGCCCCTGCTTTTCAGTAGCGCTACATTTGGAATGCAACAAGAATTAGGCAGAGGTCATTTTTGGGAAGGAAATTGCTTAAACCATCCTGCCTGCTTCATCCACTTTGATTTTAATGTTAAACTCAAGTTGCTTTAGAAAAAAAAACCATACTGTTAGGTAGCAGATTGTAGCCCTTTTTAATTCGTCTGTTAAATCCAGCATTATAATGGCAGCAGGTTTTAAATAATATTGCATATTTTGTGATGCATTAATCTTTATCGCTGGTTCCAGATCTATTGTAAATGAGCCCCGTATGTTTTATATAGCTAGAAAGCTAAAAAAATCTCATATTTTCAATATTTTAAATTACCTACTTACAATGACATTTGGCAGAAGAGACAAAGTCTGCTCTGTTAGTCACAAAAGTCCCTTGCTTTTTTTTTCTGTTTGATTTTGAACTTTTTAAAATTAATTTCTGCTTTGGTATGAATATTGATTGGGTGCTATTCCTATGAAAGGATCTAGACATTCTGAGTCGAGTTCAGAAAATGATGATCTAAATAGTCTTACGTTTTTCAGCAAACATCATAGTGAAGGAAAGAATGTATTTTAAGTTTTATATTTCTTTACAGTTTATTTGAAGTTTTATATTTGTTTCTGCATGAGTTTGTGTTTTACATTAGATATGTTCCTTTTGATTGTATTTAGTATTTCATTTTTAATGTATTAGTTATATTTTATTTCTGTATTTGTTTACCCTTGCTATATATTAATGTCCACTTTTTACTTATGATTATTGATGTTGGGTCATGCAGTGAAGTCTGCCTGTGATATGACTACATCCACTGTGGTTTATCCTTTGTGCTGTGGCCAGCAGCTTTTTCTTTCTCCTTCGTGCATCTTCTCTTGGTGTTGTCCCTCTCTACTGCTGAGGATAGATATGTTACAAGTGCTCAAGCTTTGACAGATGGCATGCTTAGCAGTATAGATGGGAATAACTAGCAGGCTGGACAGACAACTGAACTTAACTGGGCACTCAATGAGGTAGTAACTTTCTATTTCTAGCTAGTTCCTACCTCCCTAGTGTTTTTGCAGCCTTATTTTCGAAAGTGATGGGCGCCCATATTTCAACCTAAATTGGGAGATGGGTGCCTTTCTCCGGTGGGTGCCCAAATCGGTATAATCGAAAGCCGATTTTGGGCGCCTTCAACTGCAATCTGTCGCGGGAATGAACAAAGTTGACGGGGGCGTGTCGGAGGCGTGGTGAAGGCGGGACTGGGGCGTGTTTATCGGCCGAGGAGAGATGGGCGTCCTCGGCCGATAATCGAAAAAAGAAAGGCGTTTTTAGCGAGAATGTGGGTCACTTTTTTTGGACCCTTTTTTTTCACGAACAAGTCCAAAAAAAGTGCCCTAAATGACCAGATGACCACCAGAGGGAATCGGGGATGACCACCCCTGACTCCCCCAGTGGTCACTAACCCCCTCCCACCCAAAAAAAAGAACTGTAAAAACTTTTTTTTTCCCTGTATGCCAGCCTCAAATGTCATACCCAGCTCCATCACAGCAGTATGCAGGTCCCTGGAGCAGTTGTTAGTGGGTGCAGTGGACTTCAGCCAGGTGGACCCGGACCCAGGCCCATCCCCCCTACCTGTTCCACTTGTGCTGGTAACTGGGAGCCCTGCAAACCGCCCCAAAACCCACTGTACCCATATCTAGGTGCCCCCCTTCAGCCATAAGTGCTATGGTAATAGTGTAGAGTTGTGGGGAGTAGGTTTTGGGAAGGATTTGGGGGGCTCAGCACCCAAGGGAAGGGAGCTATGTACCTGGGAGCAATTAATGAAGTCCACTGCAGTGCCCCCTAGGGTGCCCGGTTGGTGTCCTGGCATGTGAGGGGGACCAGTGCACTATGAATCCTGGCCCCTCCCACGACCCAATGCCTTGGATTTGTTCGTTTTTGAGCTGGGCGCCTTCGGTTTCTATTATCGCTGAAAAACGATACCGCCCAGCTCAAATCAGCACAAATCCGATGCATTTGGCTGGCACAAACCATATTATCGGGAAAAAGATGGACGCCCATTTTTCTCGGAGATAGACGCCCATGGAGATGGGCGTCCGCGTTCGATTATGCCCCTCTATATCTTGCGAAGAATAAAAGTAACAACAAAAGAAAGAGGAGTAAGATACAACAAATGACGAATCCAAGATATTAAAGCATCAAAGCTTCACACGCCAGACAACCAGCAAACTTGCACCATGCTGAGTGTCAGTGTATCAAACATATAAACGGCGAGTGACCGTACTCACTCTCAAATGCGCAGTAGAGACTTCCCTTTCTGTCCCGCCCCCGCGTCAATACGTGATGACGGGGGCAGGACAGAGAGGGAAACTGCGCTCCCCCCCCAAGGTCGCCACCACCGGTAACCCCCCCCCCACCTTGAGTCGACGCCACCACCCCTCCACCCGAGGTCGCCGCCACTGGTGCCCCCCCCACCCGGAGTCGCCGCTGCCGCCACCCCTCCACCCTCCCCGTCTCATCGCTATTCAACTTACGTCTCCGCAGCAGGCAGATCAGCTGAGCTGCCGTTAGCCTTCCTTCCCTGCCTGTGTCCCGCCCTCGCCGACATTACGTCACACGAGGGTGGGACACAGGCAGAGATCGAAGGCCAACGGCAGCTCAGCTGATCTGCCTGCTGCGGAGATGTAAGTTGAATAGCGATGAGACGGGGCGGCGAACTCGGGGGGGGGGAGGAGCGGACAGCGGCGACCCACCAGCCCGTTTTTACGGGCTCAACGGCTAGTATGATTATCTCACCATCCTTTTACTCCACTGCCCTCAAGGTTGATGGATTCCTGATGCATGTGTCATTGCCGAAAGATGTCAAGTGTCTTCAATAAAGTGTTTTGCTTTAATATCTTGGATTCTTTGTTTGTTGCACCTCACTTTTCTTTCTTTGCTTCTGCATTGTCCGTGAGGTTTTGTTGCTCTTTTGTTCTCCTCCAAGAATAAAAGTAAACCATTACAAATGATATTCAAATAAAGAGAGGGGGTTTTTTTTACCTATTGATGGCTATGTTTCTTTAGAAAGAGGCTGGATGCAATGTATTACAGTTGTTCTTTCTAGTAAATACTCATTTTCATTGTACAGTGAAGTTACAGTAATACAATAGTTTATGTTTATATGCTACATTATAAAGAGAACTCAGCAGTTCATAACATAATAATCAAAATATTATAAAATATCAAGAAACCCAAAACATACTTTGGCACCTCCTCTATCCACAATTCATCTTTCGCTAAGGGCAAAGGCAGAAGAACACATCCACTATTAATTCCCACTTCAAACAAAACAATAAAAATTATATTCTCAATTACTATTGATTATTCCCACAGGAGTTCCCTTTGATAGCACTCCTTTAAAAACCTTCATTGAACCCTACCTGTCCTTCCAACTATTGCGCCATCTCCCTTTCCTATCCAAGATACTTGAAAGTGCTGTTCACCGTCGTTGCCTTGATTTACTTTCATCTCAAGCTATTCTTGATCCACCTCAATCTGGCTTTCGACCCCTTCATTCAACCAAAACAGCGCTTGCTAAAGTCTCCAATGACCTGTTCCTGGCCAGATGCAAAGGGCTCTATTCTATCCTCATCCTTCTCGATCTATCTGCTGCTTTTGACACTGTTGATCACAGCCTACTGCTTGATACGCTGTCCTCACTTGGATTTCAGGGCTCTGTTCTTCCCTGGTTTTCTTCTTATCTCTCCCAGTGTAATTTTAGTGTATACTCTGGTGGATCCTCCTCTATTTCTATCCCACTGTCAGTTGGTGTACCTCAGGGATCTGTCCTGGGACCTCTTCTTTTCTCCATCTATACTTCTTCCCTTGGTACTCTGATCTCATCCCATGGTTTTCAGTATCATCTTTACACTGATGACTCCCAGATCTACTTCTCCACACCAGAAATCTCAGCCGAAATCCAGGCCAAAGTATCAGCCTGCCTGTCAGACATTGCTGCCTGGATGTCTCAGTGCCATCTGAAACTAAACATGACCAAGACTGAGCTTCTTATCTTTCCACCTAAACCAACCTCTCCTCTCCCCCATTCTCTGTTTCTGTGGATAACACTCTCGTCCTTCCTGTCTCATCAGCTCCTAACCTTGGGGTCATCTTCGACTCCTCCCTCTCCTTCTCTGCACATATTCAACAGACTGCTAAAATCTGTCATTTCTTTCTCTATAATATCACCAAAATTCACCCTTTCCTTTCTGAGCACACTACCAGAACCCTCATCCACACTCTTATCACCTCTCGCTTAGACTATTGCAACTTGCTTCTCACAGGTCTCCCACATAGCCATCTCTCTCCTCTTCAAAATTCTGCTGCACGACTAATATTCCACCAATGTAGCTATGCTCATATTAGCCCTCTCCTCAAGTCACTTCACTGGCTCCCTATCTGTTTCCGCATACAGTTTAAACTCCTCTTATTGACCTATAAGTGCATTCACTCTGCAGCTCCTCAGTACCTCTCCACTCTCATCTCTCCCTACACTCCTCCCCGGGAACTCCGTTCACTGGGTAAATCTCTCTTATCTGCACCCTTCTCCTCCACCATTGACTCCGTTCCTTTTATCTTGCTGCACCATATGCCTGGAATAGACTTCCTGAGCCGGTACGTGAAGCTCCATCTCTGGCCGTCTTCAAATCTAAGCTAAAAGCCCACCTTTTTCATGCTGCTTTTAACTCCTAACCCTTATTTTATCATCCTCACTTTAATATTCCCTTATCTCTTGTTTGTCCTGTTTGTCTGTCCTAATTAGATTGTAAGCTATGTCGAGCAGGGACTGTCTCTTCGTGTTCAAGTGTACAGCGTTGCGTACGTCTAGTAGCACTATAGAAATGATAAGTAGTAGTAGTATAGCACCTCACCCGTGGAGTTCTGACACCTAGATCAGGCCTCTGGTTATTGTCAAGAGCTGTGGCACAGTTAAACACTAGAGCCAGGGCTGTGGTAGCTAGAACAAAACTCAGGGACACCCTCAAGAAGCAGAGAGGTCTGAAACAGGTAAATGATTTTCCTTCCACAGGTCCTGCAAATATTATTTCAGTTGTATCTTTTTATCATATAGAATGATATCAGTTGTATCATATAGAATGATATTCACAATTCCACTTTTTGGTTTGAGGTTTGCCTTTTGAAATCCTATTGTTCATTTTGCATTAGTATGGTGATGTATCAGAGACCCTTTGGGACCCTCACTCTCCAAGTCTGCTTCTGGCAACATCGTAGAGTAGTGAGAAAATGTAATCCCATCTACTACAGCATCTTTCCCTGGGCTTGCTGCAATAATTCTGCCTACATCATTGTAAGCCGGTGATTCCTCGTTTTGAAATAGTGGTTGTTAAATGTTTGTCTGTGCAGAATACGTGTGTTCTGTCTTGTGAAGAATCTCTCTTGAGTCTTAAGTCTTCATGAAATGTGTGTTTGGAGACAGAGACTTTTACCCACTCCTCTGAATTTTTAAGGTTTGGAGTAAAGAATTGGTTAGAGCACCCCCAAAGAGAACTGTTTTTTATAACTCTCCTTAAGCTCTGTGTTTGGAGCAGGATCCTTATTTACATCTATCCTTCCTCTGGGACAATAAAGAAAAAGCCTACAGCAACCTGCATCAATTGGACCATCCAAGGATATCAGAACCAGAAACTCTAAAGTTCATACCTGCAATCTGTGAGTTAAAAATTTATTTTAACTATATTATCTACTACTATAATTCTGAAGCTTTTAGATTCCTTAAAATTAAAGGGAACCTATGCACTGTCTCCAATAATTTCACATAGAAGTGCTAAGTGCAGCCATTTGTTTCTCTATTTGCTGGAAGCCTTTGATCTCACAGGCCTGGTCTGAATTTACAACTTTTAAAAGGTCAGTTCTTTCAGATATTAAAGCCTTAACCCTGCATTGCCAACTAGGAAGATTGCTGATCTACAGGGTGTACTCCAAAGAGTGGATTGCAGCGCCACCCAGTGAAATTTTGCCTAACTAGCTCATGCAAGCATCCCAGTGGTGTGTAGGGGAGGAAACTATAATCCCCACCAACCAAAGAAAAGTCAAAAGTGCAAGAGGTCAAACACCTACATAATAGTACTTAATAGTACTTAATAATAGTACTTTTCCCCGGAAAAAACTTTCACACTTGATTGCTTAACTTACTTTAGCTAGGTTGACCTTTACTTTAATAACATTATGTATTTCTTGATCCAGAACTGGCGATCGCCATTACGTTACAATGTAAGCCACATTGAGCCTGCAAATAGGTGGGATAATGTGGGATACAAATGCAACAAATAAATAACATATATGTGGGTAACATATATGTGGGTAAGTGACAACCAGTGTCACCACTTACCTGTGTATGTGCTAGTTTCAGGGGTATAGGAAGAAGTCCATTTTGGGGAAGGAAGGATTGGACTGGGAGGCCACACATTTTCTCTCATCTCTTCTATTCCCCCACCCCCCCAGCAGTGTTAAGTCCTGGTGAGGAAGCTTAAGCCGCACCAGACAAAGCAGTCCACTGCCCAAGAACCTGCTTCTGCTGCCTCCCACACGTAATGCTGCTGAACTAAACATGCACAGGACTTCCAGATATTATGAACATCTCTCACTGTTGAGAAGGAAAAGAAACAAGTTACCTATGACCTCTAGCTAGTAGAATGACTTCATATATAAAAGTATGCCCTTAGTGGTAGTACTGTGAGACTACCACTAGGGGTCATGGACACTTAGGGTTCAGACGCCAATCTAGGTGGCAGTAAAGAGGGATCACTTCCACCTGGGACCCACTGCCCCACCAACTCTGTCTCCCAGGTAAGTCCCAGGGGAATTGGGGGATGAGAGAAGGGGTTTCCTGAAGGAGGCAGAGTTTGAGTACCACCAGCCCCCATTATGAACAGGGGTATTGGGCTTCTATTGAGGTGTCAGGATTGTCATGGGGATTCAAATACCTGTCAGGGGGCATTGGGATTCTGCCTCAGGGAGCATGTGTTGGGGATTTCGGGCATGACTGGGGGATTGGGTGTGTTAAGCGACTTGATCAAAGGATTGGGTTTGTCTTGGGGGGTCAGAGAGTTGATCAGAGATTGGGTTGTGTTGGGGGGGGGCTAATGAGGGGCAAAAGTGAATGTTCAGGGGGACAATCACATGTTGAAAAAGGATGTAGGTGATGGAGTGTCACTGCACCAGTGATTTACTTATTTATATATGAAAGGGCCTACCCATGCTGTCACTCCAGGTAAGAAACAGTGGAGACTATAAAACATCACACCAACCAGCAGTGACCATCAATGCTTTAATAAATTATTCTAAAATGGATAAAATCTTCTAAACGACTTGACATGGCCGTGTTTTGGCTGTTTAGCCTATATCAGGAGTCTGAAGATATTCCAGTTAACTCAAATGGCATAGAAAATCCAGTAGGCAGCCGGCACTCAGTAGCTCAGTGCAGATATAGACATGCTGCTTCTGATCGACAGACACTGCAGTCTTCCTTCTTCCTCTGACTGCAGGCTGATATGTACTGTTTTTATTCACATCTTGGGGATTAGGAAAGGGTCAGTGGCCACTGGGGGAGTAAGGGGGGGGGGGTCATCCCTGATTCCCTTCAGTGGTCATTTGGCCATTTAGGGAACCTTTTTGTGCCATATTCATTCTAAAAACAGGTCTAGGCCAAAACGTTGACGCCCTAGACATTTTTGTTTCTTCCATTATGGCTGTAAAACGTCCAAGTGTTAGGAATGCCCTAAGTCTGCCCTAATTCCCCCCCCCCCCCCCCCCCCCCCAATATGCCCCCTTCTGATTTGGATGCACTACAGACAAATTGCATAGATAAACATCTACAAAATAGATTTCAAAAATACCAATTTGGACATTGTGAGAAGAAATTCATCCAAATGCTGCTTTATGACACTTTTTGGACGTTTTTCTCTTTTGAAAATAAGCCCCGGAATGTCTTTGGTATAGTTTTCCAATCAAACATACCAAGCATTGAGATGATTTGAAGGACAAGTCTATAACTGGGCACCTGTATGTATGCTTACCAGTGGAAGTGGTAAGCATACTAGATGCCATTTAAGCGCAATTCTGTAAGGGCGCACATAAGTGGCATATCATGAAAATGGGTGGTGCATGAGCAGAGCATGGGAGAGGCAAGGGCAGGGATCCCATTTTTGCTTGTAACTGTAACTTTCAGAATACTATCAATTACACATGTTTCTGCCACCTTTACATGACTGCAATTATGCCAGGTCTATGGCTTGTGTAACTGCAGGTATGTTAAAGCAAGCTCATCAATATCGGGTTATGCAAATATTATATAATGGTTTAAAAACTATTTTACCTTGTTTCAAGATATAAAAATACAAAATATAAATAGAATAAGCAGTTCTACTGAATGACTACATATCTACCAGAGGTGGTGGAAATGAAAATGGTAACGGAATTCAAACATGCGTGGGATAAACATAAAGGAATCCTGTTCAGAAGGAATGGATCCTCAGGAGCTTAGCCGAGATTGGGTGGCCGAGTCGGTGGTGGGAGGCGGGACTGGTGGTTGGGAGGCGGGGATAGTGCTGGGCAGACTTATACGATCTGTGCCCTGAAAAGGACAGGCACAAATCAAGGTAGGGTACACACAAAAAGTAGCACATATGAGTTTATCTTGTTGGGCAGACTGGATGGACCGTGCAGGTCTTTTCCTGCCGTCATCTACTATCTTACTATGTTATGTTACTAAAATAGAATCTGGACCCCCCTAGATGCCGTTATAAAACAGGTTCCCACAGCACAGCATCAGGGTGCCTAAATGGAGGTGCCTGTTTACAGAATTGTCCCTATACCCCATGGATTCTATAGTAGCGCACCAAGCATTCTGCGCCGAAATCCAAGCAGATTCTATAATAGCAGATGTAACTTAATTGGCTTAACAAGCCAATCAGTGTTGTTAACAGCACTTAACAAGCAGTAATGAGCACTCATTGGCAATAATTAGAATTTATACACACAAATCGCTAAGCATTTCCCTTAGCACTAAAGCAGTAGCAGTGTTCCAGACATCACCCAAAATCCTTTAGAATTTCATCCAAGGCTCAGAAGGACTTCAGATCCAAACTCCAAGACCTCATTCTGAAACTTCTCTCTTTCCTGTGATGAGCAGGAGCTACAACAACAACAAAAGAAAAAGCCTCCAGTGATCTGCATCTGCATCAATTGGATAATCAAACAACATCAGGATTCAGGAACAGCTAAATGATGAAAACCATAACTGCAATTCCATAATTTAAAGTTCATGTCTTTAATCTATATTATCTCTACATTTCTGAATATCTTGCTGAAGCAGTTCTACTGAATGACTACATATCTACCACAGAATCTCAACTTTTCTGCTTCAAAGAGACTCAGACCCCCATCAAGCACTGTCTGTGAAATTAACACTCCCCTATTAATTGCTGCCAAAGACACACTGGCTTTTTGTTATACTGAATAGATAGAAAGTTTTGAAATTTCACCTACTTTAATATAAAAATCTGCTCTGGTCAAATAAATCAAAGGTCTTCAAACACCCTAGTAATCCGGGAAAGAAGATACAACAGCCTCAAGCAAAGCAATTTTTTCTGACTTAAATAAGACTGTTTAAATGCATTTAGAAAAAAACTAAACAATAAAGTGATGCAACACTCTGAGATGAATAAAGATATGTAAATGTATCTATGAAGATTTAAGTTTTGTGGAGATTTAAAACAAGCATTGTGGAAGGTTTTCTCATGGCTGCATTCCAAGAAGTGCTTAAGGTTAATTATTCTCCTTTGTCTCACAAATACCTATCCTACTCAGCTCCCCTCTCCACTGCCTGCAGTAATTCCAAACCAGCAACTTGAAAAAGAGAACTGTGCATTTGTAACCTTCCTTTAAACAGGCAACAAAGGAAATGGACTCATCTATGAAAATGAGAACTACACTGTGGCCTGTTAACCTGCTCTAAACTTTCCCTTCACAGCTGCACAACTGACTATAGAAGAATGGCAGCCTGAAAGAGAAATTCTACCTAATAACAGGGAGGCAAACATTCTTTTTTCATGGTCTCTGTGTCCAGCTCTGATTGACTATAGAGCCCCCTAGATATGATAGATTGGATTCCTATCATGTTTTTTTGCCTGTTCTATCTCAGTCTTTATAATACACAATTTGCACCATTGTGCCTCAGGAAAAAACTGTGAAATAAAGTCAAGTTTACTAACAAGCTTATTTTCGAAACAGAAGGGCGCCCATCTTTCGACACAAATCGAGAGATGGGAGTCCTTCTCTCAGGGTCAGCCAAATCGGCATAATCGAAAGCCGATTTTGGGTGTCCCCAACTGCTTCCCATCGCGGGGACGACCAAAGTTCCCAGGGGCGTGTCGGAGGCATAGCGAAGGCGGGACTGGGACGTGCCTAACAGATGGGCATCCTCGAGCAATAATGGAAAAAAGAAGGACGTCCCTGATGAGCACTTGGCCGACTTTACTTGGTCCATTTTTCTTACAACCAAGCCTCAAAAAGGTGCCCAAATTGACCAGGTGACCACCGGAGGGAATTGGAGATGACCTCCCCTGACTCCCCCAGTGGTGACTAACCCCCTCCCACTCTGAAAAAAACAACTTTAAAAACTTTTTTTGCCAGCCTCAAATATCATACTCAGGTCCATCACAGCAGTATGCAGGTCCCTGGGGGGGGGGGGGGGGGGTCAGCAGAGGCATAGCGAAGGCATAGATGTCCTGCTTTCAAACATTTTGGATGTCCTGAACTGCCCCCCCCCCCCCACATGGACAGCCAAATTTCAGAGGAGTAGGGAGGAGTGGCCTGGTGGTTAGAGCACTGGTCTTGTAATCCAGAGGTTGCCAGTTCAAATCCCACTACTGCCACTTGTGATCCAAAATCCAAATAAATAAATAAAGGGGGTGTCAGAGGCATAGTAAAGGCATGGACATCCTTCTCACAAAAACATCCACATTTTGGACAACCTCAACTTCCTGTCACAGGGACAGAGGTATAGCGAAGGCGCCTAACACCTGGATGTCCTTCACCCATACTAAAAAAAAAAAAAAAGTCGTCCCTGATGAGCACTTAGATGTTTTCACCTGGACTTGAGTTTTTTTAAGGTTGTAGACAGCAATTTATTTAAGGTTGTAGACGCAGCCCATCTGGAAGATGGTCCAATGCCCAAGATGACTTCATGGACTTCAAATCAAGCATATGCACAAATTTCTCGAACATCCATCTACTAGGTGATATCAATCTATACCTAGACAAGCAACATGATGCCAACACCAGGCTTCTAACAAACTTACTGAACCAATGGAACTTCAAAACAGCAAAAGCCACCTCATCTCATGTAAAAGGTCACCAATTAGATTAGCTTACAGACTCTTAGCCAATAACAACCATATAATAGATCATCATAATTGGAAAAAGGAACTATTAGAGATGAAAAAACTTTGCAGGAAACTGGCAAGAAAACGGTCCAAAAACAAATCAGACATGAACAAAACCACATGGAGGAAAGCCCAAAACAAGTACAAACACAACATAAAAAGAGCCAAAGCGGAATACTATAGCAAAAACATCGTGAATACACAAGCTCTGCTAATGTGAAATGAAAAACCACCAACAGCAGATAAGCTTGCACAATATTTCAAAGAAAAGTAATAAAAATAAGATCAAACCTAGCTGCAACACAAACAACACTCATAGATTTCCTACACGAATGTGAAATCAACAAGGACCACATCAAGGCAAACAGAATTTGGTCCTCCTTTAAGATACCAACAACCAGCTCAGTTAAAGCACTACTGACAAAATATGCACATGCCAATTGCCTATTAGACAGCCGCCCAAACTACATAATGGAAAACCCACCAGATTGGTTCATCAAACATTTAACTGAACACATAGAATACATGCTTTCAAAAGGACATTTCCCTTCTGACAAGGGTAATATCATACTCGCTCCAATCCATAAAGATGCCACCAGAAAGATCAGTGAACTCACTAATTACAGACCAGTGGCATCAATACCACTGTTGACAAAAACAATGGAGGGACAAGTAGCACAACAATTAATGGAATATCTAATGCACTACTCAGTCCTTCACAGCTCTCAATCAGGCTTCAGACCATGCTATATAGGCAGAACTGGAGCAGTAGCAGCCTGATTCAACGGTTTTCTAAGAACTAGATCCTACCTTGTCAAGATGTCCAATGAATTTTCAGCCTCCTGGATCTGTGAATGCAGGGTCTCTCAGGGTTCCCCGATATCAACAATATTATTCAATGTCCTGATGGTTCCACTTGGCAAGAAACTGGAAAAAATGGGTTTAAACCCATTCATATACACTGACGATGTCACCATCTACATACCTTTCAACAACAGCATCACAAAGATACTGGATAAGGCCAAAAAAGAGCTTGACTGCATGGAAAATTGGGCCACAACTGTCAAACTTAAACTGAACTGAGACAAAACCAAACTCCTGGTTTTATCCAGCCAGCACAATCCCACTACTTACCAAAACCTCATAATAGATCAACAATCGAAACACAAATAAAAAATACTAGGAATCATTCTCGACAAACATCTGACCCTTGAAGACCAAGTTGCTACAATCACATCAAAAAACTTCAAAACACTGTGGAAACTGAGAAGAATCAGAGACAGTCATTCCATCTTATATTACAGATGCTGATATTGTCCCAACTAGACTACTGCAATGCAGCATATGTAGGCTGCAAAGAAAACCTACTACGATCATTGCAGACCATCCAAAGCACAGCAGCGAAATTGATATTCAAAAAGTCAAAATATGATACAGCAACTCCACTACTGTTGTGATATCATTGCTGACATACCCCTGGATTCTATATAGCGCACCTAGAGATCCGCACTAGCCAGAAGTATTCTATAACAATGCGTATAACTTAATTGGCTTAATAAGCTAATCAGCGTCAATAGCACTTGCACTTCACAAGTAATAATGAGCACAAATTAGAAATAATTAGAATTTATGCGCATAACTCGCTAAGCGTATTCTGTAATAAACTATGCCTAAATTCTAATATGCGCAGTTCAAAAGAGGTATGGCTATGGTAGGGAAATGGGCATTTTGTGGGCATTCCAAAATTTATGCACCTAGGGACCCTTTTACAAAGCGGCGGTAAGCCCAATGAGGGCTTACCGCTCGCTAAAAAGGAAGTACCATCAGTCTACCACAGACTAGCAGTCTTTGACAAATCTCTTGCCATTCAAGCGGCCAGACTTTGGAAAAACATTGCCAGAATGTTCTATCCATCACAACCGTACCTCACATTTCGAAAGAAGACAAAAACGTTCTTATTTAAGAAACATGTACTTTAATTAGAATTATGCTTCTCACTAAAATGAC
This sequence comes from Microcaecilia unicolor, assembly GCF_901765095.1. Taxonomy (NCBI): domain Eukaryota; kingdom Metazoa; phylum Chordata; class Amphibia; order Gymnophiona; family Siphonopidae; genus Microcaecilia; species Microcaecilia unicolor. The sequence goes on along the minus strand of NC_044031.1, from coordinate 736,957,824 downwards.
CATTGTAATTCTCAGCGAACTGTTCTAACCTCTATATCCCTTAGAATACTTGTAAACTGCTTAGAACTGAAAAGGTATTAGTGAGATATATAAGCCCCCAATGTATTGTAATGTATTGTAATAAAGTAACATAATAATGACGGCAGATAAAGACCTGTACGGTCCATCCAGTCTACCCAACAAGATAAACTCATATTACATGGTATGTAATACTTTATACAGTATGTATATCCAAGTTTGATTTCTCCTTGCCATTCTCAGGGCACAGACTGTAGAAGTCTGCCCAGCACTGTTCTTGTACTAAAAGTTCTGAAACTAATATCGAAGCCCTTTAAAATTTACACTCAAGCCGATCTATATCTATTCAGTCATGATCAGGGGGTAGACCATAGAAGTCTGCCCAGCACCGGGTTTGCTCCAAATTACTGGTGTCGCCACCCAATCTCCGCTAAGATTCCATGGATCCATTCCTTCTAAAGAGGATTCCTTTGTGTTTATCCCATGCACGTTTGAATTCCATTACTGTTTTCTTTTCCACCACCTCCCACAGGAGGGCATTCCACGTATCCACCGCCCTCTCTGTGAAAAAATACTTCCTGACATTACTCCTGAGTCTGCTCCCCTTCAACCTCAATTCATGTCCTATAGTTCTACTGCCTTCCCATCTCCGGAAAAGGTTTGTTTGCGGATTAATACCTTTCAAATATTTGAACGTCTGTATCATGTCACCCCTGTTTCTCCTTTCCTCCAATGTATACATGTTCAGGTCGTCAAGTCTCTTCTTGTACAGTTTACAACACAAATCCCATAGCATTTTTGTAGCTTTTCTTTGCACCACTTCTAGTCTTTTTACATCTTTAGCAAGATACGGCCTCCAAAACTGAACACAATACTCCAAATGGGGCCTCACCAATGACTTGTAGAGGGGCATCAACACCTCCTTTCTTCTGCTGGTTATGCTCCTCTCTATGCAGCCTAGCATCCTTCTGACCCAGCCGTCGCCCTGTCACTTTGTTTCTTCACCTTCAGATCCTCGGACACCAACACCCCAAGGTCTGTCTCCTGAGTCAAGCTTACTAATCTCTCCCCTCCTATTTGGTATCTTTCTTTTGGGTTTCTGCACCCCAATGCATCACTCTGCACTTCTTGGCATTAAATTTTAACTATACATAGACCAGAAACTATACTAAATTCAATAAAATCAGAACCAAAACATTTACACAATATAACTAATATATATAAAATGATGTGTGCTCAGTTTTTTTTGGTGTATATACAAAGACTCAGGAATTGAGATGTAATAACACCTTCATAGACATCATAGCATGCCCTGCCTCCTCCTAATAAAAGGCTGTTCAAAGTCTTTCTTCAAAATGCAAAATTATATGCAATGTTAAGCTGTTACTTAGCTTGAGCAGTAAATTTGATCCAGTTGCATGGCGTGTACGAAACATCCGGTACAACTTCCTGGTCAGTGCAATACTTTTATAGTGCAACTTGTTTCCAATCAATCACAAAATAGAAACGAAAAACAAAAAACAGTTTCCCAAGTTCTCTACATGGGCCATGTTTCGCCAGCAAAGCGGCGTCTTCAGGGGAACAAAACTAAAAACAAAAAACTTCCGCATTCATGTTTTCCAAATTAAATCACTTGAACATTACAAAATTTCATTCCATATCTTAATTTAAATCCAAAATCTTATTAACTCACAGTGCAGCAGCTTTGGGAGGAAACCTCTCCAAATCGATCTATGTCCTGTAAAAAAACGCTCACGCATGCGCAGTATTTGTAACAAAGATCAGCTGATTGCTAAGTGCGGGAAGCGCCAGCTATGTGAATACCTGCCATTCAATTTCTCGATTTAGGCCACATCATTTATGGCAGAGGGATTCAAGAGAACAATCCTACTCACAAGTTAAAGGTGGAGTGGAAGAACCTTTCAGTTCTACAAGCAAAGGAGTTGTCACGTTCTCAAAGCAGGAACTAGGTTTGTGAGCCCTTGGGCCACTGCCGAGGAGCGGCAGCGGCAGGCAAATTACCCAAGCAGAAAGCAGTGCTGAACACAACAGGCAGGAACCACAGAATATAACTAGAAGAGGCTTTAATAGTAGACAGTAAACATTATCCAGTAGCACAGCAAGGTCAAAGGGGCAGGCAGCAAACACGGGTAATCCATAAACTAACCAGAGTCTTTAGGCAGGCGGAAAGCAAAGTCAAGGTCCAGGCAAAGGGTCAAAGGCACAGGAAGCAAGCAAGTCAAAGTCCAGGTCCAGGAACAGGCAGGGTCCAACACACAGGAAACTTTCAGAGCAAGAACTCCAACAAACCAACAGGAACTCATGGATGACCTTTGATACAAAGGCAAGGCAAGCCAATAAGCCCATCAGCAGCTGACCCTCAGCTACAGTAATCACCAGCCAAGTAAGGTTGCTGTTCAAGGACAAACCAGCAGAGCAAGTCTGGCAACCCAGAAAATCCGGACCGGACTCACTGAAGCCTGGAACATGGAAGACAGCAGAAAACAGTCCATAGCAGCCACCAGTTCTGGCCACCAGAGGGCAAGGAGAGCACCCACATGGAAAGCAGTCACCAGGAAAGCTGCTGATAAAATTTCAAACAGTGTTTTCTAAAGATGAAAATGGAGATGGGGCAAGAAAACTGAAGCGGGGATTATACCTTTGGATCCTCAAGCACAATTCTCCACTACTGCCAACTCCAGACTTCGCGCCTTCTGTCTCGCTGCACCCTACGCCTGGAATAAACTTCCTGAGCCCCTATGTCTTGCCCCATCCTTGGCCACCTTTAAATCTAGACTGAAAGCCCACCTCTTTAACATTGCTTTTGACTCATAACCACTTGTAACCACTCGCCTCCACCTACCCTCCTCTCTTCCTTCCCGTTCACAGTAATTGATTTGATTTGCTTACTTTATTTATTTTTTGTCTATTAGATTGTAAGCTCTTTGAGCAGGGACTGTCTTTCTTCTATGTTTGTGCAGTGCTGCGTACGCCTTGTAGCGCTATAGAAGTGATAAATAGTAGTAGTAGTAGTCTCTTGTAACCAGAGCTAATATTGTGATGTCATAATGCCTCAGTCCACCAATAAGAGCCAACCTCATCAGTGATGTCACAATGGCTTGATTGTCCTATACTTGGCTCACTTTTATTACATAGCTCTTTGAGCAGGGACTGTCTTTCTTCTATGTTTGTGCAGTGCTGCGTACGCCTTGTAGCGCTATAGAAATGCTAAATAGTAGTAGTAGTAGTAATTGGACATCTCATTAATACTAGAGTCATCGTTATCTGAAATTGAACAGCGCAGAACTCTTTTGATATCATTTGTTTTTGAACAGGATTTGAATGCTGTGCTGAAGCTATACTTCAAAAATGCCTTAAAAACGTTTTGTGGTCAAAGACTGTGGATATACCCGGATGTCTGTAAGACAACTCAGGACAGGAGGAAGATATTTCTTTCGTATAGAGAAAAGACTCGAGCTTTGGGGGCAACGTATTTACTTGCTTACCCATGTAAATGTCTGGTTAAATATATGGGTGTAAAATATACATTTTTTGAACCGGAACATCTTAAAGCGTTTCTAGAGATGAAAAAATTAGCCATTACACCTGCAGAATAATTGATGTTATCTGATTATCAATAGAAGGATAGAAAAAAGCCAGGCCATAAACGGTTATTTTCTTTCTCTTGTTTGAGATCTCCTATTATCTAAATCACTCCCCCCATGGAAGCTAGAATTGTGGTCTAATTAATTGTATAACCTGTTCTTACTTGGTTTGAACGTGTGTACTTGCAAACTGATAATAGTATAATTGTTTGGATTATTGACCAAGGTATACAATGTATTACTATTTACATGTTTTACGTGTAAAAAAATTTTGATTAATTCAATTTTAAAAAAAAATATTGCACTGACCAGGAAGTTGTACCGGATGTTTCGTACACGCCAAGCAACTGGATTAAATTTACTGCTCAAGCTAAGTAACAGCATAACATTGTATACAATTTTGCATTTTGAAGAAAGACTTTGAACAGCCTTTTATTGGGGGGAGGCAGGGTGTGCTATGATGTCTATGAAGGTGTTATTACATCTCAATTCCTGAGTCTTTGTATATACACCAAAAATAAAACTGAACACACATCGTTTATGGCAGAGGGATTCAAGAGAACAACCCTACTCACAAGTTAAAGGTGGAGTGGAAGAACCTTTCAGTTCTACAGGCAAAGGAGTTAGGAAAGCTGCTGATAAAATATCAAACAGTGTTTTCTAAAGATGAAAATGACATAGAGTTTGCTACCTTAATTAAGCTCCAAATCAACACAGGGAATCCACCTATAAAGCAGCCTTATCACCTTGTCTCACCCCACATTTATGAGGAATTCAAACAACGCATACAAATGCTAGTGAATCAGAGCATCTTACAGTGCAGACATAGTCCCTGGGTCTCTCCAGCTGTAATTGTTCAAAAGAAAGATGGAGGAATAAGATTGAGTCTGAAATAATCAAAACCCTTTGCCAAATATATGGTGTCCTTACCACCCGCCGAGCAATGAACAATGTGAACGATTTAATAGAATATTACGCGAAATGTTAAGAGCTCTGCCTTCCCATCAAAAACGACATTGGAAAAATTCTTTGCCTGAGCTAATGTTCGCATACGATAGCCAGATACATCAGTCCACTGGGTATGTGCCTTTTTACCTAATGTTCAGAAGAAATCTTCAGTTGTTAACAGATGTGTATAATAGCGAAGAAAGAGTGACTGTAGCATAAGTACCTTAGATGAATTTATGAAAAGACATCATGAAAGAATGTCCCTGGCATGGGAGGTGGCTGGCAGAACTGCTGCAAAGAAGGGTCAGATCAGTGGTGTGCTGGAGCAGGCTCTCACAGGCTCGCAAGAGCCGGTTGTTAAGTTTTTAAGAATTTTGGGAGCCGGTTGTTAAAGTAGGGCCCTCCATGGCTATTTTAACAACTGGCTCCCAAAATGTGGGCTTGGGCGCCCTGCTGAATTCTCTTTTACTTTGCTGGTGGGGATGCTGAGCCCTGCCAGCCAAGTAAATAGACTACTGCTGCTTCCCGCTCCTTGTTTCCAGCTCTGGGCAGCAGGCTGGGACTTCTCCAGCATGTGAGAGAAGTTCCAGCTTGCTGCTTAGAGCAAGACGTTGGGAGTGGTGGCAGTCCATTTATTGGCTGCCAGCAAAGGTATGCCTAGCGTGCCCGCACAAAGGGAGAGAGGAAAGAGAGGCAAGTGTTGCTCCCCCCCCCCCCCCCCCCCCCACCCAGCCACCCCTGGCCCTTCCAACTGCAAAGCTGGCTACATCCGGAGAAAGAGCCTGTTGTTAAAAATTTACCAGCACACCCCTGGGTCAGATACAGAAATGACAGTATAGCAGATGAGCCAGAGGGGCTCTACTGAAGAAAAAAAAAAAAAAAGAGAGACCGATTGTTACTCAAGATCCAGAGGTTTGCAAGTTGACACAAAATACAGGACCTATAAGAGGAGAAGGTATATGTAGTTGATCAAGTAAATGACCCTGGGGGTAGCAATCTCAAGATTATCCCTGAGGAGGAGGGTGGTCCCTCAAAAGTGGTGCAATAGGACCATGCTAAAATATTCCCGAATGCTATGCGTGATGCTGATTTTGCAACAGGTCTTTCTGATGTGTGTGACATAGGAAACGATACTGATGATGTTACCAAAGAAGACAATAGTGTTTTATATCTGTTGCTAGGGGAGCCTGGAACACATGTAAACGATGAGAATGATATTCCAGAAACAATTATGTCTGATGAAAATGTAAACTTTGATGTAGAGGAAGAGGAAATTGTCTGCTCTTCTGAAAGTGATTATACTACACTATTTCTACACTAACAAAAATCTCCCATGCTCTTAACCATCCCCAGGTGCTGTTTCTTTCACTGCATTCTCTGATGTCTGTTTGGCAGTTGAAAACAGCCCATTTACGCTCTGCATTATTCCCTGCTCTTCACCATTCCCCCCTCCCCCCCACCTGCCTCATCTCACCATACCACCCTCTCCTCACTTCCACCTTCTGCTTCCCCTGCAATCTCTGCTACCTGCTGGTCCTCATTTAATATGCCAACCCAGACCACCATTGCTAGAAGTTTGAGCTCTCTTAATCCCTCATCCTCCCCTGTTGATCCATGGCCTGCACCCCTTGTCAAGCACCTGGCCCTCTCAATTGTTCCTCACTTACTTCCCCTGGTTTCCAGTTTACTTACTAAAGGGATAGTTCCCTCAGCCTGGAAGCATGCATCCGTTCGCCCTCTGTTCAAAAAGCCCCACCTTGATCTGTCCAAGCCTTCAAACTTTCGGCCAATTTCTAACCTACCCTTTTTCTCTAAGGTCCTAGAAAAACTGGTTCACACGCAACTTATTCAGCATATCAAATCTAGTAATATCCTGCACCCATTTCAAGCAGGTTTCCACTCGAACTACAGCACAGAAAACTTACTGCTCTCCCTCTACAATCTCAACTGCTTTTGACCTTGTCAACCACATGCTTCTGCTTCATAAACTTTGCTCTATCAGTATTTCAGGCACTGTCTTTTCTTGGTTCTCCAGCTATCTCTCTGACCATTCCTACTACCTTTGCCCTTCACTCAGTGGTTCCTCAGGGATCCATACTTGCACCTGTGCCATTTAACACTTCCCCACTCCTTATTGTCATTCAGAATCTCACCTCCATTCCTTTCTGCTATGCAGATGACATTCAGATTTTCTTTAGGGTTTCCGATTCATCCTCAGTCGTCATCCTTAATAACTGCCTCTCCAAGGTTTTTGCTTGGCTTGGTCTAACCTTCTGTTCTTAACACCACCAAATGTGAGGCAATCCTTTTCCCCTCTTCTTCTGCATGTCACGTGTCCTTCCCCACCCCTACCCTTGATAGGAAAGTTCTATCATACAAGGATTCTGTTAAGATTCTAGGTGTCACGTTTGATTCCTCCCTTACCTTCAAACTTCATATAGACTCTTCGCTCATCCTTTTTTGCACTCCATCGGGTTCATTCAGTTCGGTCTCATCTTCTGGCCTCTCTTCTACATCCTTTCCTCCATGCTCTGGTTATATCGCACCTAGACTACTGTAACTCTCTTTTTGCAGGTTTACCTCTTCGCTCTGTTAAACGATTACAGTTAGTGCAATCTATTGCAGTTAAACTTCTTTATTCTGCCCATCACTTTGAACATGTTACTCTGATTTTGCAGTGCGAACAATGGCTCCCAATCTCTGCCCATATCAAATTCAAAATCCTTTCAATGGTCTACAAATCAAGATACCTAGGCCCACGTCTCCGGAATGACCTCCCTCGTCATATCCATGACCAACTCACCAGCTTTGAAGACTTATCTATTCATTGCCTCCTACTCAGTTGTACCATAGTCTCCCTGTGTACTTGCCTCTACCCTGCTCTGTTCCCACCATTTCCCTCCACCTGACCTACCCTGTTGAGTTACCTCTATTATACTACTTTCACTGGGGTTTTTTTTTAATTGTGAACCACTTTGAAGCCTATGCCAGGCCCCCTGTAGTATATCAAGGTTGAGTAAATAAAAAAATAATACTCCCAGGAGTTTCTCACGAGAGGACAGAGGATGTCCTCCAAAATACCTTGTGGAGAATCATTATCTGTATTAAATTAGAAAAACAACTATGAAAATTGAGAATGTGAAAATCATAAAGAGTGAGTGGACAGAGTCTATTAAATGCATTGAAATGGAATGTCTGCATGTTTGCTAGTGCTTAAGCGGAATGTCGAGGTAGGCATTTGAGTCCCCCAGGTAGAGAGAGAGAGAGAGTATAAAGGGACATGTAATTGAGGACCCTGTTTCAAAGTTGGTTACTTCATACTGCCAATGGCAGGAACTAAGCTGGTGGGGAAAAAAGTTGTTATTATACAGTATTTAATGTATAGAGAGTTGAATGCTGTTTCTTTCCCCATACATGTTCCGAATGGGCAGAATATTGTTATCTACTTAAGTGATTTTCTACGTAGCTCAGTGTCTGTGTGCACTGAATGATTTTGGAATACAGGGTTAAATAGGAAAATGGTTAGGGATCCTGTTACATGAAATAATTTAAATGTTCTTAATATCCATTAAAAATATTACAAAATTGTCACAGTCCTAATATGATATTTAAGAACAAAGAGCAGGGAATATTTTAAGAACACTCACTAATATTTCTCCACCACTTACCTATAAGGTAAGAATGATTTACAATTGCAAGAATACAAAGGAATTAAATGCTATATTTCTGTAATTTCACTAGCATGTACTGCAAGGTTTAAAAGTATGTGCTCAAAACATGGCACTAAGTTTTAAGGGTGTCCATGCGCTATCAGTATAACTTTAAAAGATACCATATGCTCAGAACACAAAGAGACTATATTTTTAGCTTCAAAAGGGTTTATTCAAAATACAAATATTGCAGCGAGAGATAGCTTCAAGGATCATTACAAAGAATCTGTGCTTAAGTAAAGTAGCAGGTTTTTAAATCAGAGGCTATAACTTACAGAACAGTCTTTGTTATAGAGCATGCTGTGGTCCAGTGAAGAGCCATGAGGCAGAGGCAGGTCCTCACAGCAGGCAGGTGGGCTGCAGGTCCCCAGAAGAAGCAGGTCCCAAGAGCCGAGCTGGGCTATTTCCAGGCTTTTTATAGTTAGCAGAGAAGCATGGTGGGTGCATGTCCTGGATCATTTGCTTCCTGGTTTGCACTGGATATTTTGCAAGGCATTATGGTTATTGTAGTCTGTTCACATGATCACATTATAAGTCTTTCCTTTCTGCACATGTCTTGGCGTCTTCATGTCTGATAGCTGATGGGAGGGGGCAGATATATATATATGAGGCAATTAACAAGCAAATGCCTTGTTTATGGTTTTCCTTTGTTTTCAGTATCTGGATTTACACTTTTCCAGACTCTCTGTCTGCTGGTGGAGATGTCCTGATGAGCCTTCAGGTACCAACCTTAGTCAAGCTTTTGTTACCAGTCCTTCAAGTGGGAGGGGGAGAGGAAGTTTGAAGACTTCTAAAGTAGTGCCTTTTGTCCTTTTAAATGTTTCCAAAGGGAGGGGGAAGAGAGGCTTGAACTGAAAGCCAGTTTCTGCTGCAGTTTCAATAAGCCTTTTAAAATTGTATTTTATATTGTTATATATTTGTATCTGATTCAGCACAATCAATAATTATGCTACATATATTTCAATAATCCTGACAATTTACACTGATACCATTACAATCCCACATATTTAATTTGGTTGTACTACTGATAACTTGGAATGCTTGTTTTTTGGGCTTCTGCCTTGGCATCCTGGAAGACAAGTCATGGTTAAAGAGTCTTGTCCAGAGCAATTAAAACTGGAAAGTTTGATGGTCCAGCACACCAGAGGGAATGGAATCTTAGTTGGCGTACCGGCTCCCATGTTTTCAGGATGTGCTCAATGAGGGACTGTTACTAATGGTAGGCATCCTGTGAGAATGCATGGGGTTTCTCTCTTTTTAGGCTCTGCCTATACCAGTACCCCCGAGTAGAATAGTAGACAATCATGTGTATTTTGATTGTTTTGAAGAGATGGTTTTTGTTTTGAAAGTAATGTCTGCTGGGAGATGTGCAAAAGAAAAAAGCTCTTTTATGAGATTACCTGAGTTCTGGCAAGAGACTGTGGCCCCAATTTTCTTTGGACCAATGTTGGCCATGCTTCCTTTCTATTAGTGGTCAGTGGTCAGTTTTGGTTTCTTGGGGGATCTGTGCTCCTGGAGTGTTGCTGGGCTGGTCTGAGTCAGTCTGGAGTATTCCCAGGTTGTTCCAGGGCTGGCCTGGGCTTGTTTTCCACTTGCTGGGACCCATTGTTTGTCTGGTTCATGTCCTATGGTTGGAGGAAACCAAAACATGACAGGTGCCACCAAGCATGCTCCCGCAAATGAAAGAAGCTGGAGGCAGACCTGCAGGAAAATGGTCGGCTTTGAGCTTGACTTGCAGAAGCTCCCACACATGCGTTCATGGACAGTGGACCTGGTGGATCCGGCACATGTGTGGTTGTATGCCCAGGAGATCCAGTAGGCTCAAAGAAGCCGGGGCCTCAATTTTTAGCACTGCCCAGCAAGCTGCTGCTTTGGGCCACAGGCAGCCAGTGGTAGTGACTGAAGCCAGTCCAGAGGTCATCTGATGGTGGGGGCAGCCTGTGGAGAGTCTCCAGAGCCAGGTAAGAGGTATCCAGGCCTTGAATTTCTTTTATTTAATATTTTATGGGCTGTTTTTGGAGGCTTATTTTTTGGGCTCAAGAGAGTCATTTAAAAAAATTATTTTTTGTGGTCAGGGGGGTCCAAGGATCCCTGAATGGCAGGCTCAGCTGTTAAAATTTTTTTTTAAATATTTTAAGTGTTTATTTTCACCATTTAAGGTGAGGAGGGTCTAGCTTTGCTTAGAATGAAAATCTTAAAAATCTGTTGGTTGTGTCTATAAACATAAAATTATCTTAACCCTTTTTGAAAGTTTGGAAATGTTTTCTTAAATTTTAGGATTAATTTTGAGTGAAAATATGTAACACATCAATGAAAAGTGGTTTTTAAATTCTGAAAACATGGTTTGTATTGTAATGGTCTGGCATGGGCATCTGGGTCTCTTTTATTAAAATTCTGAATAATTTTCACTATGTTTTATTAAGAAATATGTGTTTCCCATTGAAGTCAATGTGAAAAACGGTTTTAAAAATGGAGATTTCCCTAAGGTCCAATGAGGAAAAAACAGTAAACATTCCAGACACTAGCTCCTGATTGGCCCAGGAGGGTCAGGTGTACCCAGCTGAGTCCCCAGCTGCCAAAGGAGACTTGAACTTGAGCGAATGTGGAAGCACCTGTGTGTAGCTCTGAGGTCTGAGAACATTGGGAAGTTGTAAGAGTGCTGAAGGAAAAGAAAAAAATTATTTAAAAGTTTTAATGGTTGTGTCTGATTGAATTATTTATTTATTTATTTATTTGTTACATTTGTATCCCACATTTTCCCACCTATTTGCAGGCTCAATGTGGCTTGCATAGTACCGTAAAGGCATTCGCCAAGTGCGGTAGAGAAACTTTAAAAAGAACTGCTAGCTGATTTTAAGCTGATTTTAAATTTGCTGAGGCTCTTCTTTAAGCTGGGCTCAGGTCCAGTGTGACAGTCAGAGAAAAGAAATTGCTCTAAGCTGAAAGTAGCCTGCAGGAGTGAGATTGCTTTGTGTGTATGTGGCCTGAGATGGCTCTCCTATCTTAGGTGGCTTGCTTAAAAAATAATAATAATCTGACTGAAGTGTTGGATGAAAACTGGAAGTGTTTGTATTGAAAGAAAAGTGTTTCCTTGGAGCAAGGAGTGAGGGTTTATTGAGTGACTGCACTGAAAGCGTGGACCAAGACTCCTGCACAGCCAAGCTCCTGCAGGATAGGAGTAAAGAATAGGAAGCCCTGTATGGAAAACAATTAGCCTTTATTTTTAACTAGTTAGAAGTCCACAGTACTCTGTACCCAGAAACTCTGCTTGTGTTAAGTGAGGGAGTTAGGGTTTTTCCTCCCTTTGAGTTGTCTATAAAGCCAGGTATCAAGCCTCAAAGAACAGCACACCACTAGAGTGAGCAATAAGGGCCCCTCCGCAAGCAAGGCCAATGCTTAGCCAAGAGAGTGCTACAGATAAGTGACTGTCATCCAAAGCCTAAACTGCAGGGAATTTCACAAAAGGGGACTTTGTTAGTGCTATGGAGGAGTAATAAACTTGCTTACCTGAGAAGGAAGAATTTATGATCCTGGTACATCCTAGTCTGGTGAAAACCTGAAAGATAAAAATCATAGCACAAAGAATCAGTCCTTTAGGGAACATTTGGGTAATATGAGTAAAAGTTAAATGGTTGAAAGGTTAACTTAACAGAGAATACTTATCTGATAAAACGCCCTTGTTATCATTTGTGTTGATTGAACTTGCCAGAGTTTAACAAACAATACTTGTATACACTTTAAGTTGAGAAGATTGGATAGAAGTGTTGAAGGAAACAGGTCTCCTCGGGACCATCTCACATCTGACCAAGACCAAGCTATGTCCAGCTCTGGGATCAGTAGCATGGAATCTTGCTACTATTTGGGATTATACCAGGTACTTGAGACCTGGATTGGCCACTGCTGGAAGCAGGATACTGGGCTAGATGAACAATCAGTCTGACCCAGTATGGCTATTCATATTTTCTTATGCTATAACAGAACTAGAAGAGGTTCAAAGAAGAAAGACAAAAATGAGACACTGGATGGAATACTTTCCTTACAAAGGAAAGCTAAACAAGTTAGGGCTTGAAAAGCAGATGACTGAAAGAGGATATGATAGCAATTTATAAAATCATGCGTGGGGTGGAATGGTTAAGTATGTTTTCATGCAACAAAGGGAAAATCATAGAACATTATTATGTAGCTTCTACATGCCCACCTTTCATATCTGATGAAGGGACTTAGGGAGTGTAGACTATCATGTGTTTCCTTCTGGCTTATACTATGTAAATAGGTCAGCTGACCTGTTGAACATTTGCTCAATGTGGCTTATATATTATATATATGTACTTATTTGTACCTGGTGAAATGGAGGGTTAAGTGACTTGCCCAGAGTCACAAGGAGCTGCCTGTGCCTGCAGTGAGAATTGAACCCAGTTCCCCAGGACCAAGGTCCACCACTCTAACCACTAGGCCACTCCTAGTGAGGCCCCACTTGGAGTATTGTGTTCAGTTTTGGAGGCCTTATCTTGCTAAAGATGTAAAAAGGCTGGCAGCGGTGCAAAGAAAAACTACAAAAATGGTATGGGACTTGCGTTGCAAACTGAATGAGACTTGTCAACCTGAACATGTATACCTTGGAAGAAAGGAGAAACAGGGGTGACATGATACAGACGTTCATATATTTGAAAGGTATTAATCTGAAAACAAACCTTTTCCGGAGACGAGAAGGTGGTAGAACTAGAGGACATGAATTGAGGTTGAAGGGGGGCACCCATGGGAGGTGGTGGAGATGAAAATGGTAATGGAATTCAAACATATGTGGGATAAACACAAAGAAATCCTGTTTAGAAGGATTGGATCCATGGAATCTTAGCGAAGATTGGGTGGCAACACCAGTAATTGGGAATCAAAACCAGTGACTTCTACAGTCTGTGCCCTGATCATGACTGAATAGATATGAATGGTCTGGAGTGTAAATTTTAAGGTGCTTCGACGTTAGCTTCAGAACTTTTAGTACAAGAAGAGTGCTGGGCAGACTTAGTACATAAGTACATATAAGTACATAAGTAATGCCATACTGGGAAAAGACCAAGGGTCCATCGAGCCCAGCATCCTGTCCACGACAGCGGCCAATCCAGGCCAAGGGCACCTGGCAAGCTTCCCAAACGTACAAACATTCTATACATGTTATTCCTGGAATTTTGGATTTTCCAAGTCCGTTTAGTAGCGGTTTATGGACTTGTCCTTTAGGAAACCGTCCAACCCCTTTTTAAACTCTGCTAAGCTAACCGCCTTCACCACTTTCTCCGGCAACGAATTCCAGAGTTTAATTACACGTTGGGTGAAGAAACATTTTCTCCGATTTGTTTTAAATTTACTACACTGTAGTTTCATCGCATGCCCCCTAGTCCTAGTATTTTTGGAAAGCGTGACTTCTATGGTCTGTGCCCTGAGAATAGCAAGGACAAATCAAACTCATGTATACATGTAAAGCATCGCATATGAAGTAAAATTAGTTTATCTTGCTGGGCAGACTGGATGGACCGTACAGGCCTTTATCTGTCATCATTTACTATGTTACTATATATTAGACCAAAGTCCATCAAATTCAGCATTCTGTCTCTGACAATAGCCAATCCAGATAGCAGGTACTCGACAGATCCTAAAGAGTAGATCTATTTCTCACAGTTTATGTCCAGGAATAAGCAACAGCTTTCCAAGTTTTCATAAATCCAGTGTTTCATTAATTGAGTGTATTCAGGCTTATGAAAAACTCAGCATCAGAGAGCACTGAATTCGCAACTGAGCTAAGATTTCCACCTAGTGGTGTCTTCGGGAATTTATACTAATGTGGATTATATTTTAAAAATGGACAACCACAATCCTGCACTCTGCAACCATCCTCAAAAATGATCAGGCTCATTGTGATTTCAGGACGTTTGTAACCTCAAGTCTGTTCAGTTTTAAAAAGTTATGTTTCATTGCTCTAGCATCACATTCACAACATATTATCACTCTGGTTCATTTGGAAAGATGACAGAAATAAGAGTTAAAGTCAATATAGTACGTTGAATGAAACACCATAAACATTACCTCTCTCTGAACACAATGAAGGAGGTTGCTCAATATTAGGGGTGCTCATCACCCACTGACACCCTCAGAGCTGGCACTTGTGACTCTGGTAGTGCTTTTTAAAATATTATTATTATTATTATTATTATTTTTAAACGTTTTATTTGTTTTAATATTTACAGTTTTGTCATGTTCGATATTCAAATGATTTATGCTCCTAACTTACCACCCCCCCCCCCTTTTACAAAGCCATGCTCGTTCGTGGCTGCCAGTGCAGTAATGCTGACACAGCCCATTCAAAGTAAATGGTATTTGTGACCTGGATTGGCCACTGTTGGAAACAGGATGCTGGGTCTTTCCCGGTATTTATTTATTTATTTTAGGTCATTTATACCCCGCGTTTTGCCGCAGTTTTGCAGCCCCAAAGCAGCTTACAATGAACTAATAAAATAATTACAGTGGGGGAGTCACGTGGTGCAATGCAGGAGTGAAGACGTGGGTGAGCTGAGCTCCTGCCAGTCCCCCTCAACTAACGCATTTATCGAGTAATTTGTGGGATACAACTACTCCTCCTTCTTAGTAATCAATTAAGGGAAGCTTTGGCCCTGAAGTGCTGAAAAATCTGAGTGAAACAGCACAGGATGACTGCAAAATTACAGAGGAAAGAGAAAGACAAAAGTAAGATCGCGGAACCTAAAATGGCGACCGACCAACCATCGCCGAGCTCGAGTGTATGCTCAGCATGGACTGCTGAAATCACCGCGGAAGTTACAGTGGCGGTGGAGGCTGCTTTAGACAAAAAGCTGCAGGCAATTTTTGATCGAGCAGAGGCGGCACACGAGAGACTGGATGGGTTCCACCTAGATTTGGATCACATGCAACAACGCATCAGCGACATAGAGGACCGCATGGTAGAGTCCGAACAACCGGCGGAGGCCCTACGGAAGCGAGTTGTGGAATTAGAAAATAAGCTGGGGGGGTCACGTGATGCCTGCTTCCTGAGAAGACGTGAACCTGGGCAGCTCCCCTCAGGCCAGCTCAAAACCTGCTAATTTACCACAGATTCCGAATTGTTTGCTATAGCAAACTTGAAAAAAAAAGGAGAAGAGACTCTTGGGCCACTCAGGAGTCGTGTTTGGAGCAGCTAGACGATCGCGTTATGCCCACAAGAGCACAGCGAAAAGTGAAAGCTTCGCTGAAAACGGGCCCCGGCAAGATGGCGGACTCCCAGCAGCAACAGAACCCGGGAGAAACTCAGTCTCAGGCCACGACGATCATGCCGACGACGGAGTGGGTGCAGGAGATTACGAGATCAGTCTCGGCGGCATTGGCTGATAGACTAAATAAACTTCAATCGGCAGTAGAAGAGATCCACGAAAAATTTGATTCGCACTCCCAAAGGCTCCAGGACATGGAACAGCGCATTTCTTCGGGGGAGGAAGAAGCGCGGGCTACGGCGACCTTGATTGCTGCCTTGCAAAAAGAGGCAGGCGAACTTAGAGAGAGAGTTGAAGAGCAGGAAAACCGAAGCCGCCGAAACAATGTGAGAGTAATTGGCTTACCGGAGAAAGTGCTGGGCGATGATCTGTACCGGTTCTTTGACACGTGGCTGCCTAATGCGTTGGGACTGGAGGAGTCTCGTGGCACAATTTGTTGTGACAGAGCCCATCGGATGGGAGCGAAGGGAGATACTAACTCTAAACCGCGCACGGCTATTGCCCATTACACTAATTGGTTTTCTAAAGAGCGGATCATGAAAGCCTTTCGAGTAAAAGGAAGCGTGGAATTTGAAAACCATCGGGTGCTTCTATTTAATGATTACTCTGCTAGAGTTGCAGCGCAGAGGAGAGCGATGACACCCGTGTGCTCTGAGCTTCATCGGAAGGGAGTTCGCTTTGCGCTATTGTATCCCGCTAAGCTGCGTGTCTGGCATGGCGGCCAGGCACTTATTATACAGGAGGTGAAGGAAGCCCAGGCTTTTTTACATCGAATCTCAGCTAATGACCAAGAAGGATGACGGGGTTGGCTGAGAGAGCCGGTGTGGCAGAAAGGAAGGCTGCAGATGAGCCATGAAGACGTCTTTGAAGCTGTGAAGCAAAGAGGGACTTGAGTATAAACTGTTGTTGAATTTACTTGTTCTTTTGGTTGGGGTTAAAAGCACAGTTAAAGGTGGCAGTGGAAGAGGAGGCACTGTAGAATTCCCACATTTAGTTGGGTGGAGGTATCCTTAATGTTAAAGGGATCTGGCAATGCAATCCTTGGTTGGAAAAGGAAAAAAAAAAAAAAAAAAACATTTAAAGGTTAATACTCTGAAAGGAGCTGGAGGTGGGGGGAGAGGCTGAGGGTTGTCTTTGGGAAGGTGAAGGATGAGGAAGATGAGGGAGGGAAGGGGAAGAAGAGGGGGAGGAGAACTGCAGGAATTGCATACAGGGGGGCAGAGGGTGGAGGGTGGGAAGGGGAAGGGAGGGGGAAGGTATGTGGCTTGGCGTGTGTGGTGTATGGCTGTGTGTATGTTGGGAGGGGGAGCTAAAAGAACCAGGTCAAGGGTTTGAGACACAGGTTTGGAAACAAGGGAAAAAGCGAGAAATGTTGAGGAGGTGTGAACGGCCGTCAGAGTGCCTTGATGAAAGAGTTCGCTGGTCCAGCTGGGAGGCCGGCGAATTTGATACAGGAGTGGCTGATGAGGGTACTTTTCCCGGTGATTTGAATGGCTAATTTGAAAGTAGTCACTCTTAACGTTGATGGGTTACATTCCCCTGTTAAAAGAACCAAGGTGCTCAACTGGCTTAAAAAGGAGAGGTCCGATGTTGCATTTATACAGGAGACACACCTAACCGCAACAGAACACTTAAAACTCCGGAGGGGGTGGGTGGGAGAAGTAGAATATGCCTCCTATAATTCAAGACAAAGGGGGGTGGCTATTTTAATACACAAGCAACTGCCATTTACCACCCATAAAGTGATATCGGATAAAGAGGGAAGATATGTGCTTGTACTGGGGGACCTGTGGGGACAGAGTATATTATTGTGTAATGTATATGGACCCAACATCTACTCCCAAAAGTTCTTTTCAGAGGTGATAGCTAAAGTGGCTCCTTTTTCAGATTATCATATAGTGATGGGGGGTGATTTTAATTTCGTCGCTGATCAGACGGTTGATTGTAAGCCTAGGAGGTTGAGGGGAGGGAATTGGGATGGGAGAGGAGTCAATTTCTTGTCTTCCCAACTGGGGCTGATTGATATCTGGCGTTTATTGCACCCACATGACAGTGAGTTTACCTTTTATTCCCATCCCCATGATTCGTACTCCCGACTGGATTACTTGCTTATTACACCATCTCTGCTGTCTAGAACCTCTCACGTTCACATAGTGGATTGTGCCATTAGTGACCATTCGGCAGTTACCATGATGGTGTCCTTTCCCACAGGGCAGGGAGAGAGGGTGTGGAAATTTCCACTCCCACTGTATCACGACAAAGAATTCAGGGAATACTTACGAAGTCAGTGGTTAGACTATCAAACGCATAACCAGACAGCGGATGTAAGCGCGGATACCTATTGGGAGGCTTCAAAGGCAGTGATGAGGGGTCACATAATAGCTTACACTGCAGGGAAGAGGAAGAGAAGAGAGGCGGATCTCATGCGCTTGTCCAGGGAGTTCCAACATTTGAGGAGGGCACATATGCGGTTCATGGATGCCGGGGATAGATCCCGATTGGCGGAGGTTAGACACCAGATAGACGAAATTCTGACACAGAGGGCACAACAGGATATTTATTTTCAGCGTTTTAAATTATTTAAATGGGGAAACAAAGCTGGGAAACTACCCGCTACGTTGGTTAGGCCCCATCGCAAACGGCAACTTATAACCAGTATCAGGGATGCGACTGGGAGGGAGTACACATCTGAGCAGCATATTTCCCAACAATTTGTCGACTTTTATAGCTCTCTTTATGGGGCTAGGGAATTTGATATTGACGCCTGTGAGGCTTTTTTTCATGATATTCACCTTCCTCAGCTTACGTTGGATCAATTGCAGGCTCTTAATGGCCCTATTGATGAGCAGGAGATCAGGCAGACCATTAAATCTTTAAAACTGACTAAGGCACCGGGACCTGATGGATTTGGTCCAGAGTATTATCGAATCCTGGCGGATTTGGTGGCGGCGCCTTTGGGTGAGTGGTTTAATGGGATCATAGATCAGAGGCTGCCCATACAAAATAACATGGCCCACATCGTGCTTCTTCCGAAACCTGGTAAGGATCATAAACAGGTGGATTCTTATCGCCCCATATCCCTGTTGAATCAGGATGTAAAAATACTGGCTGCCACACTAGCACGGCGTCTAAATGGGGTGATTTCTTGTTTGGTTCATGAAGACCAGGTGGGCTTTGTCCCGGGAAGACATGCCTCTATGAATATCATGAGAGCTCTTCTTGCTATACACGAACATAGAGGTAAAGGGGGTCTTGCGATAATCGCGGGACTGGATATGGAAAAAGCTTTCGATAGCATCTCGTGGCAATTCTTGTTTTGGGCCTTGGAGCGCTTTGGTATCACGGGTGCATGCGCATCCTGGATTAGGGCATTATACACACTCCCAGTGGCTAGATTATTAATCAATGGTAAATTGACGGAGAGCTTCCCGTTACAACGTGGCACTCGGCAAGGATGCCCCCTATCACCACTGCTTTTTCTGCTGGCCATAGAGCCATTAGCGGTCAGCATAAGGGAGAGTAGGAACATTAGAGGGATTCGAGTAGGGAAGCGGGAGTTTAGATTAAACCTATTTGCGGATGATATCTTAGTATACCTGGAAAATGGACCCAGGGACCTCCTCGGGTGTTGGCACTGGTGGAGGACTTTGGGGCCCTGTCTGGATTAAGAGTAAACTGTGCTAAATCGGAGCTGCTATCGTTGTCGGGACACCCTTCGGAGTTGGGCCTGGCGGGATTGCCGATACCACTCGCGAGGGGAGCTATGAGGTACTTGGGAATTTTCCTCAGTGTTAACGCCGTACTATTCTACAAAAAAAATGTGGTGGACCCGCTGGAGAATATTCGAAAACTTTGTGACAGGTGGAAGCATTTACCACTCTCCCTGATGGGCAGGATAGCTTTGGTTAAAATGATCTTGCTCCCAAAGTTGTTGTACCCATTACAAGCAGCTCCTATATGGTTATTGAGGAAGGATGAACGACTGTTTCGATCCATAATACGAGCTTTTGTCTGGCGGGGGAGGGGGGCACGGATTGGGCACCAGAAGCTTTCCCTAAATCGGGAGGCGGGAGGATTGGCCATGCCGGAACTCCGTCTGTATAATGTAGCGGCGCTATTGCGATTAATATTTGAGGGGCTGACGGGTCATTACCGATTTCTGCCTAGCGGAGGGTTGGATAGTTGGAGTGCTCCTTGGTCTTTTATAAATTTACTTCACATGAAATCCAGCGCTGTATATGACACGGCAGGGAGGCTGACTTTTTTGCAGCCTATGCGGAGGGCGTGGGCTTGGTGGAGGGGGCACCAGAATCGGGCGCCGGAGGTATCCCCTTTCCTATGTATGGTGGGTAATGCGGATTTCCCGGTAGGCCTGGGATACTCTGTGTTTGATAAATGGAAGGAGCAGGGATGTGTGATGTTGGGCCACCTATTGGTACAGGGAGAGGAGAATCTGGACTCTTTTGATAATCTGAAGGAACGGTGGAATATTCCAAATAAACACTTACTGCAATATTTACAGGTGAGGCACTACTGCTCTTCCTTGCAAAGGGAATATGGGGAGAGGTGGCACTGGGGGCCCTGGGATAAGATTTTATTGCGCACACCATTTAAAGCAAATGGTCTATCCACATGGTATAAAATTTTAAACATGCACATGCCACTAGAGGGGATGGAACGATTGATGAACCACTGGAATAGGGAGCTGAATACACAATATAATATCAAGCAGTTCAGTAAGCTCTTTTCCATTATCTATGATATGGTTAAGACAGCAGACCTGCAGGAAACCCAGTACAAGATATTACATCGCACATATATTACAAAAGATAAAGGGGCAGTTATGGGTCTTTGGGGGGGATGGTCAATGCATTAAATGCAACCAGGGATGGGGGACATATATCCACTCCTTTTTAGAGTGTCCGTCACTGTCCCTGTGGAACCGGGCATTCCAGGTGCTTACTGAAGTCCTACAGAGACAGATAGAGTGGGATTACGCGACTTTACTTTTGGGGGACCAAGCCCTATTAGTTACTCAGGGCCTCTCTAAGCCACAAAGGAGATTTATATATCATTCACTTTTACTGGTAAAGAAATCTATTTTGCAATTTTGGACCTCTTCGGAGAGTATCCCGGTAGACGTGTGGTACACCAAGATGCGAATAGTTGGTGAGAATGAGTGCCGTGTCTATTCTACCTCAGCAAAAATTGTCCACAGGCAATACCGTAGCTTATGGATCAATTGTCTCAAAATGTTACCTGCGCCAGGGAATTGAGGGGGGGGGGGGAGGGATGGAGAATGGAGTGTGAGTGTTGAGGAGAGGTATGGGTTAAGTGGGTTGAATGGCGAATGGATGGTGAGGAAGGATATGAGGGGGGGGGGGGGAAAAAGTAAAAAAAAAAAAAAAAAAAAAAAATGCAGTGTACAGTGCGAGCCAGATAGGCAAATATTGTTCAGTTAGTCACACTACTTTCTATTGTAATGGACCTTATTGAAATTCATTATTTTAGATGTTTTGGACATTGTGGAGCCAGCATTGTTGTACTGTATTTATAAAAAAAAAAAATAAAAAAAAAAAAAAAAAGAAAATAAGCTGGACGATCTAGAAAACAGATCGCAGCGCAACAATCTACGTTTAATCGGTTTGACAGAACAAATCAAGGAGGCTGAATTGGGTGCCTTTTTGGAGAACTGGTTCCCACGAGCATTACAACTAAATAACCTACCGGGACTGCTGAGGGTCGAGCGGGCTCACCGGTTGGGCCCGAAGCGGCCAGGAGCAACACGTCCACGGGCGGTGATCCTAAAAATATTACATTATGGACACAAACAAGCAATTTTACACGCAATCCGATCAGGAGGAGAATTGAAACATGAGGGTCAGAAAATCCTTTGTTTCCAGGATTATTCGGCGCGAGTGGCAGCAGCTCGGAAGGAGTTTGCGCCAATATGTGCGGCGCTACATCGGAAAAAAATTCGCTTTGCTTTGATTTACCCTGCAAAACTAAAAATCCAACATGAGGGCGCGGAAAAATATTTTGCTGAGGCGGCAGTTGCCCAGGAATTTCTGGATGGACTATCACAGGAGGAAGCTACTTGAAGTGTAAGAACATTGGGATAATGCAAATGAGTACTGAGGTGAAAAGGCAAAAGAAGACAGGACCGTCAAACTATATAAAATTATTTTAGATTAAGGGTACGGATTCACAAAGTGTGCTTGAGGAGTGAAAGATCATGCAAATGTATAAGTAAACAAGGTTTGATTGACGAGATGTGCCTGGCTGAATGAGGGGGCATAAATAAATAGAGGGGAGGGGAGAGATGTATTTACTGATATTGTTGGCATAAACATGATAGAATGATAAGATCACTGCTGTGGGGACTGGAGGCACCTATACGTGATGGGTTCTATTAGAGAACTCAAGGAAGTGGGTCTGGGGAGGGGGGGAGAGGGAGGAGGGGGGGAGGGTTCAGGGAGGGCTAGGGAGGGAAGGGCAGAAGGGAAGGGGGAGGAGAGGGAGGGTGGGAGACACCATAAGGTCAAGATTGGGAGAGAATCATATTTAAGTAGAGGGATTAGACTATCACAAGGGAAGACCCGGGAGAGGGGTAAGCTGGGATACCTCTCTCTTGAAAACAGGAGACAATCTGCAGGCGATCTCGATAGCGGAGAGGCTTAAGGAAGAACCCTGGTAAAAATTGTTTCTTGGAATGTGGGAGGGGTGAACTCCCCCATTAAACGCTCTAAGATTCTACAGACATTGAACAGACACAAAGCGCAAATAGCCCTGTTGCAGGAAACACATCTAAATACATTAGAACATGGGAAGTTGTGTCGGTGGTGGGTTGGAGAGGTGGTGCATAGTCCAGCAATGAACAAGAAAGCAGGGGTGGCTATTCTGATCCGCAAAGGACTGCAGTGTGTGTTGAACCGTGGGATTATTGATTCACATGGCCGCTATATAATACAGCACATCACGATACAAAATAAACCAATTCTGTTGGTTAATGTATACGCCCCTAACCAATATGATAAAAACTTTTTCCAGACTCTTACCAGACAGGTGCAGAGTTTTGAACAAACTCCAATAATCATGGGAGGAGACTTCAATATGGTTTTTGATCCGTTGCTGGACAGCACGGGTCCTTCAAGAGTTAAGCCAGTGAATTACAATAGAGGAGTGCCATGGGTATGCTCCTGTTTGGATTTGGTAGATGCCTGGAGGTTACTTCACCCAGGAGAAAGGGATTATACTCATTTATCTAGGGCCCATGGGACACAATCCCGGATAGATTATTTGTTAACATCTCAGAACACAGCGACATATTTAACACAGGCGGAGATAGGCCCCACACAAGTGTCAGATCACGCTATAATTTGGATTACACTAGACTGGGGTATTGACCAAAAACGCCCGTTTTGCTGGAGATTCCCGAGGGCATTATACCATGACACAACATTTCATTCCTTTATACGGGAAAAGTGGAAGGACTATGCGGAATTAAACAGGGAAAGCTATCAGCGGGACCCTATACTTTTCTGGGAAGCAGCCAAAGCTGTGTTGCGGGGACATATTATCTCATACTCGGTACATAAAAAGAAAGCTAGAGAAGCTGAAATGCTGCGATTGGAGGCAAGGGTACGGAGAGTGAGACAAATTTATGGGCAGACACACTCCGCTACACACAGGAAATTGTATATGGAGACACAAATGGAGATAAATCACTTGATCCAAACTCGAACGCAGCAGTCTCAAATATATTATAAGTACCAGATGTATAAGCATGCTAACAAGCAGGGGAAATTATTGGCGCGATTGGTTCATCAAGTAGGGGGCAGAAGATGGGTGACACAAATCCAAGACACACAGGGAAAGAGCCAACATACGAATACAGACATTAACAAGGTTTTTGAAACTTTCTACACCCAATTGTATGCTCCTCCCCCAGAGGAGGGTTTAGAGGCGAAAGCATATCTAGAGGGACAAAAGCTTCCACAACTTAACAGACAACAACAGGAGATATTGGAAGCTGATATTACTGAAGATGAAGTCAGTTGGAACATAAGAGCTAGTTCCCTATATAAATCACCTGGGGTGGATGGATTTACGGCAGAGTGGTATAAAATTCTAGTGGAGGATATTGCACCTTGTATGGCCAGGGTATTTAATTCACATGTGCACAGAGGAGAAATGCCGATCTCATTGAGGACAGTGCAGATAATTGTTTTACTAAAGCCAGGAAAAGATCCGAGCCGAGCAGAATCATATAGGCCTATATCTTTATTATCATTTGAGGCTAAATTATTTGCAAAGATCTTAGCTAATAGGCTGGCTAGGTTTCTTCCTATGTTTGTGCAGCGCTGCGTATGCCTTGTAGCGCTATAGAAATGCTAAATAGTAGTAGTAGTAGTAGTAGTAGTAGTAGTCTTCCACAATTGGTGCTAGACCCACAGGTGGGATTTATCCGAGAACGCTCAGTGGCAAAGAACCTGAGAAAAATACTGCTAGCATTGGAACAGGCAAAGTATGGGAGTACCCCCTCACTACTTATCAGCTTTGATGCGCATAAAGCGTTTGATAGAGTGAGGTGGGACTTCATGTTTGCAGTCTTGGAGACCTACGGAATTGGAGGATTTTTTAAGAGGGCCATACATACAATATATAAGAATCCGGTGGCAGAGGTGTCAGTGAATGGGGAGACTTCCGGCCAATTTCCCATAGCTAGAGGAACAAGACAGGGATGCCCCCTATCCCCTTTACTGTTTGTACTGGTGTTGAACCCTTTAATCCGGGACATCACGAGCATCGAGACTGTACAGGGAGTCTGTTTAGGAACCGAACAATTTAAAATCTCAGCCTTTGCGGATGATCTTTTGGTCATCCTTCAGAACCCAAAAGAGTCGATGCCAGCTATTTTGGAAATATTTAAAGAATATGGGGATTTCTCAGGATTTTGTCTGAATTTAGATAAATCTGAAGTCCAATCATTGTGGATGTCTGATGAAGAGTGGACACGATTAAACTGTCCTTTTAGGAGAACGGATCGCTCGTTTTTGTACCTTGGAGTGCAGTTACCGGGAGATCCAGTACACTTATATCAGCTAAATGTGACCCGATTATTTGCATACACGAAACAAATGTTAGAGAAGTGGGATAATTTACCAATTTCATTATCTGGGAGGATTTCGTTGTTCAATATGATACTTTTCCCAAGGTGGCTTTACTGTTTTCAGATTTTGCCAATTTATCTGACTAAACGGGACTGGAAAAAGTTGATGGGCCTCCTTTCAAAATTTTTTTGGCATAAAAGACGACCACAGATAGGCTGGCAAATTTGATGGACCCATGGGAGAGGGGGGGATTTGGGGTCTTGGATTTACGGCAATATAATAAAGCATGTTTGCTAAGACATATAGGGGATTGGATGTTGGGAACCTCATATTATACTCCGAGGAAAACGGAAGAAGATTGGGTCCATCCCTTGAAACTACAATATGTATTACAGGCACGGTTAACCGCACTACCAGCATACCTACGTAGGAATATAGTGATCAGACCCCTTAGAATGGTATGGAAAGAACTGAGTCGGTTTTGGCTGTTTGATGAACACCATAGCAGACTTTTACCAATAACAGGGAATGGAGAGTTCCTACCAGGGATAGAAAGCCCAAGATTCAAACGATGGTCACAAAAAGGGATCATTCTTTTACAAGACATAGTGGATTCTGAAGGGAATATCATAAATTTGGATTCTTTGGGACTGGGAGATTTAATGTGGATGGACAAATTTGCATACCACCACATTTCACATTATATTGCCAGTATCCCACATCAATCACTTGTTATAGACATGCTTACCATGCTAGAAAACCTATTTGAAATGCCCAATGAGGAGGCAATCTCTATCTCACTACTACATAAGAGGCTAATGCAAAATGCTACACATAGAACGCTGACGCATTTGGTGGGGAAGTGGACAGAGGATTTACAAAAAGAAATCACTACACAAAGATTATTGAGAAGTATGCGGCAGATACCAAGGAGACTAAGCAATGCGGACCTTAGGGAATGTCAAGGCAGAGTGCTATTCCGAGCATATACTTCCACATTTCGATTATATAAAATGGGAGGGGTGGACTCACCACAGTGTGGCAAGTGCGGAGGGCCACAATGTACATACTTTCATGCCATGTGGGACTGCCCAGAGATAAAGCGCTTTTGGATAAGGGTGGGTACTTTTATGGAATACATACTGAATAAACACATACCAATGAGACCAGAGAGTGTGTTATTGGGAGAGGAGTCGCTGGGGGGTTATGGTGCTGTATATCATAATTTACTGCTGTATAGAGCGTTTCTAATAGGTAAAAAATGTATTCTGGCCAATTGGGTTCAAAAAGAGGCTCCCACATATTGGCAGTGGCGCAATAAAATCCATGCGTTATTGCTAATGGAGCTGCGAGAAGTGCAATGGAAAGTTAAGAGACAAAAGGAGTTCTACTTAATATGGAAATGTTATATACAAGTTTTGACCCCAAGAGCACGCAGTGCAGTTCTCAACCAATTAGGGGGCTTTTGATAGAGTGTAACTTATTGCATCTGGTGACAGTCATGTCCAGCTTTTAGAGAACTGACCTTAGGGAAGGGGGGAGGGGAAGGGAGAGGGGTGGGGGGAGGGAGGGGAGGGTAGGGTTCATAGGAGAGAGGGGGGAAGAAATTGACAATGTTAAGATTGTGATTGATCAATGACACTTGAAGGATGGATAACATTAGAAGTAAGAATTCTCGTTTAATTGTTGAAGAGATGTTAATAATACTTGCAGAATACGGCTCATGTGAGCCTATGGAAGTAGTTGGGGACAGGATTGTGGGGCCGGTCTAGTTCCATCACTATTTTGTTATATTAATGTTCTGGTGTTTGGGATTAGTGGAGGAGATCAATGTATTTGGAGAAATGGCATTGTATTTACAAAAAAAGACGAGACACTCTGTAATGGGGAAAAAATGAACATGACACACAACTTCAAGATTGTAATGTTTTATTGATTGTTCAATAAAAAACTGTTTAAAACTAAAAAAACTAAAATAATTACAGTGGAAAGTGAGAGGGATGGAACAGAAAGAGGGAGGAAGGAAGGGAATAAAAATACAATCTTAAAACAAATAAATAGGCAGGCATGTGAGAGAGTAGGAAGAGAAGGAGGAGGAAGGAAGGAAAAGGAAGAGCAAAAGTTAAAAGTTAAAAGTTCAGAATCAGGTCTTGACTCGCTGGGAATCTTGGAGACAGGCGAACAGGACAGCAGAGCCGAGAAGAAACATCATATTTGGCAGGAAGAAGGTCTATCTGGCATCCCAACGACGACGAGCAGCTGATCGAGTAGTGGGAGTGGAAATACTTATGTACTTAAATGGGCTGTGTCGGCATTGCCGCACAGCAGCTGCTAGCACGGTTTTGTAAAAGAGGGTTTAGGGACCCAAACTTCACTGGCTTCTAATAAATGAATGAATTCTATTTCAAACAACTTGTATGCTTTTTCAGATTCTTTATAGCTTTACATCTGGATTTTTGATAAACATGGTTTCCGTTCCTCTGTTTAGATTTTCATCACGTTTGCGTAGTCAATTGATACTTCACCCACACTCCTTCTTTTCAAAATGTAAGTTTTTCTAGAGTGGGCTGTACCCATTTTTTTTTCAGTTATGGGGGTATCTCTTTGGAATTCCCTTCCTCACTGTATCAGAACAGAACAAAATTATTTGCCATTTCGGAAAACCTTTTTGTTTGACCAACTATGATTATATGGAGTTATGGTATGTGTTTTATTGTGGAAAGGGATCGTTATTTACACTGTACAACACTTCATATTAGGGGAAATTTCTTTAAGAGACTTGATACTGCTGTTTTATTCTGTTGTAATTTTTGTTTTTCATTGTTGTAACTTTACGTTATTCTGCATGTTTGTACACCACACTGAATCCTTTTTAGGGGATACTAGCAGTTGACAAGAACCTTATTGACACTGATATTGACATGGGCATTGTTAAAAAATCTAGCTTTCTAAAAGGAGTTTGCAAAATATATAGTTATTTTGACGACAGAGACTCAGCTTCTATTGTCGCTTGTTTGGATACTAGATGGACCTTTTGAAGCGCCCTTCCTGATGCAGCCATGAGGTTGGCGAAACAAGGCGCTCTTGTTGAAGGGTCGGCGTTTTTTTCGTCGGTTTAAAGACTTTTTGTAGGGCTCTGGAGTCCCAGGTGGAGCGTTTGTTTTCAGCATTTACAGTAACTCACAGCAATTCTCAGCAATTTCCAGCCTACTGCTGCCCATTGCAGTTCATTACAGCAGATGTCGTCAAGATCTGTGGACTTGTGATTCAGAGGCGTAGCCAGACAGCAGATTTTGGGTGGGCCTAGGCAAGAAGTGGGTGGGCACCAAATTTCTCTCCCCCACCCCCACATCAAAAAAATATCTCAACTGGTGGGAAAATGCTTCTCTCCAGTCTCTATCTTGGTAGTCTGCAGAAGGCATGCGCTGAAAACTGAGCATGCGAAGGTGCCAGTATTGTGGAGAGCAGCATTTTCATTACCATGTGCTACTGTTGGATGGGCCTGAGCCCTAACTGGGTGGGCCCTGGTCCACCCAGGCCCACCTGTGGCTACGCCACTGTTGTGATTGTCTGCTTAATTGAAGCTAAGTATTAGCTATTTGTGGGCTAGTTTGATGTTTAATAGTGAAAGTAGAAGGAAAGAGTGTGGGTGTTTAAACTAATGCCTTCTCAATTAACTGTATGAATTGTTTTGCTCTCCCGTAGGGGTTTTTTTTCCGTAGGTAGCCCCCTTTTTTGTATTTTTTGGGCTGGGATCAGTCTGTGATAGTTTAGTTTGGTGTTGGTGTCCCTTTATTTGTTGGAGTAAGAAGGTAAGAGAGTTTTTTTTATCTCATTTGCTTTTTCTCATTTAATATGAGTTTTTTGTGTCTGGGTTTTTTTTTCTCTTCCTCCTTCTTGGGGAACCAATGATATTAACCTACTCCTGAGATAACAAGGATGTAGTGAATACATTGATATTTTTCCTGTTTGGAGGTTTGAGGTTCCAATTGTTTTGTACTATATTTAAAGTGGAGGTTTTTCCACAATTAAAGGGACACTTACAAACTAACTATATATTTTGCAAACTCCTTTTAGAAAGTTAGATTATTTCTATAGAGTTTGCTTTCTCCTGTTAATATTAGAGTATTTCTACATTGTTTAAAAATACCATCTTGGAAGCCCAGACCAGTTGCGTACCACATACTTACAAAAGTGGAAAGAAGAGTTAAAAGGCGAAGTGAAAGAGGCTAATAGAGCCAAACAAGCATCTTTCAAAGAATGGAAAAAGGAACAAAATGAAGAAAATAAGAAACAACATAAGCACTGGCGAGCTAAATGCAAAGCATTGATAAAGAAAGCTAAAAGAGAATATAAAGAAAAACTTACCATAGAGTCCAAAACTCAAAGTAACAACTTTTTCAGGTACATCAGAAGCAGAAAGCCTGTGAGGGAATGCTTGGGACCATTAGATCATGTAGGAGCAGAAGAAGCAGTCAGGGAAGACAAGGCCATAGCAGAAAGAATTAATTAATTCTTTGCTTCTGCTTTTATGGAAGAAGATGCAAGGGGGTGATGATGAGGAGGAACTGAAAGAAATCTTGGTGTACCTAGAAGACGTACTGAGCCAAATTGACAAATTAATTACAAGATGGTATGCACCCTGGGGTACTGAAAGAACTCAAACATGAAATTGCTAATCTGCTGTTAGTGATCTTGTAACCTGTCATTAAAATCATGATCCAGGTGATCCGGGAAATACAGACCAGTAAGCCTGACTTCAGTGCCAGGCAAAATAGTGGAAACTATTATAAAAAATAAAATGAATGAACACATAGATAAACTTGGTTTAATGGGACATAATCAGCATTGATTAAGCCAAGGGAAGTCTTGCCCTACCAATTTGCTTCATTTCTTTGAAGACGTGAATAAAATTGTTGATAAAGGAGAGCAGATTGATGTAGTGTATCTAGATTTTCAGGAACCTTTTGGCAAAGCTCCTCATGAGAGACTCCTGAGAAAATTAAAGAGTCATGGGATAGGAGGCAATGTTTTTTGTCTATTAGGAATTAGTTATTGGACAGAAAACAAAGGGTAGGTTTAAATGGTCATTTTTCTCAATGGAGGAGGGTGAAAAGTGGAATGCCACAGGGATCTGTACTGGGACAAGTGCTATTTAACATATTTATAAATGATCTGGAAATCGGAATGACAAGTGAGGTTATCTAGGGCATAGGAGCCAACTTTTCAAAATGATTGGGGGCGCTGAATTTTTTTTGGGTGCATTCCCCCAGTTCCAGGGTCCCCCCTCCCTCCCAGTTCCAGGGTCGTCCCCCTCCCTCCCTCCCCCGATCGTGGCTCGAGGTGCAGGAAGGACCCGAAGGAGAAGAAGTAATAGACAAGCTAAGTTAATTCATGCTTAGAAAATTGATGTAAATGAAGTAAAGTGAATGAAGTAAGCTTAAAAACATTAAGAGTAATAGAAAAAATAACGAGGTTTTTGGCCAATGATGAAGCAGTCCAGCCCCCGAAGCTAAGATTTGAGCTGGGGGCTTCTTGAGGCCTTTTTTCCTCTGAAACACCAGAGCAGTCAAATAATCAATGTGTCACGTTTTCCGAAAGCAGGAACTAGGATTGTGAGCCCTTGGGTCACTGCCGAGGAGCGGCAGTGGCAGGCAAAACCACCCCACACAGGGATAAGACAGAACTCTGACAGGGACGGCTAGACTTCACCTGCACCTGGCCACCCGTCCCCAGGAGTTGAGCCCCTGGGTGCAGGTGGCCGGCAGGACTTGCCGGACAGGGCCAGAACTGGACACTAGCAGGATACACACAGGAACTAGAGCACACAGGGAGGCTAGGCAGAATAGTAGACTAGGACTCTCAGACAGACAAAAAAAATGACTTTTTATAAATTTTTGCCAAAAATGAACGTGCGGCAAAAATAAAAATTGCCGCGTGTCCATTTTGGGTCTGAAACCTTACCGCCAGCCATTGACCTAGCGGTAAAGTCTCATACGGTAACTGGGCGGTAATGACCTGTGCACATCAAATGCCACTTGGTGCACGTCCGATGCGTGCCTCTGAAAATCAAAATTATTTTTCGGCCGCGCGTATTGGACGCACACCAAAAATGAAATTACCGCAAGAGCCACGCGGTAGCTGGGTGGTAACTCCATTTTGGCATGCATTGGGCGTGCATAGACGCTTACGCGGCTTAGTAAAAGGGCCCCTTATAGAGCAGGAAAAAGCCAAACATTCGCAGCCAGTTTAGACAGCATATTATTAATAAGTGGGGCTCATTTGGGGAAGCATTTACTTCACCTTCCTTAAGAGAGATAAATTCCTGCAATTTCTTTGGGTCAAAGAAAACATAATTAATTGCATTTAGAGAAACCAAACATCTACTGGCACATGTGATATGCACTCTATACAACAGGGCCATAATTCATGCACATTAACTGCAAATTAGTGTCAATTCAATAGTATTCTATAACTACCAACACATTTGCACTTGCAACTGTACATAGCATTGCTAAAATTAGGGGAAATATGTGTATACACATGCAATCCCTTTCTCTTGGTTTTAATGTGACCATGTCAGGTTGTGCAATCTCCCTGCCTCCTCTCACACAGTGTTTCAGTACAGGATACATCCCAGTAACCACAGACGGTTTCCAGAGACACCAGAAAACACAACACACTACAAGCTGCCTGCCTGATCCATAAATTGTTGTAAGTAACATTAATTCACTCCTTCTTAAGTCTTACAAAGTATTTGTAAAATTATAAAAGCGAGTATTTTCTAATGTTTCTGGTTCAGAGAAATGAGTATGGTTTAATTGGGGGAAAACACCCAGAGATGCGTTTTCTTCCTCCCTTCGTCTGTGCACAGGAATGAGAGAGGAAGGGTTTTCTTGTCCTTGCACAGCAATGTTTTCAAAATTGTTACACCTTCCCTCATGTTGAAGCCATTGAATCAAAAAAGATGTAGCAGATTTAGAAATGGTTCAAAGAAAAGCGACCAAAATAATAAAGGGGATGGAACTCCTCCTGTATGAGGTAAGGCTGAAGAGATTACCTTTCCTCTCCCCCCCTTTCTCTATTTCTGTGGATGGCACTCTCATTCTCCCTTTCTCATCAGCTCGTAATCTTGGGGTCATCTTCCACTCCTCTCTCTCCTTCTCTGCTCACATTCAGCAGATTGTCAAAACCTGTCGTTCCTTTCTCTATAACATCAGCTAAATCCGTCCCTTCCTCTCTGAGCACTCTACCAGAACCCTTATCCACACTCTTATCACCTCTCGCCTAGACTATTGCAACCTGCTTCTCACCGGCCTCCCACTTAGCCTCTCTCTCCTCTTCAATCAGTCCAAAACTCTGCTGCGTGACTCATTTTCCGCCAGAGTCGCTATGCTCACGTTAGCCCTCTCTTCAAGTCACTTCACTGGCTCTCTATCCGTTTCCGCATTCAATTCAAACTTCTCTTACTGACCTATAAGTGCATTCACTCTACCGCTCCCCAGTACCTCTCCACTCTTGTCTCTCCCTACGCCCCCCTCAGGTACTCCATTCTATGGATAAATCTCTCTTGTCTGTCCCCTTCTCCTCTACTGCTAATTCCAGACTTCATTCCTTTTATCTCGCTGCACCTCACACCTGGAATAGACTTCCCGAGCTTGTACGTCTAGCCCCGTCTTTGGCCGTTTTCAAATCCAGGCTAAAAGCCCACCTCTTTAACACTGCTTTTGACTCCTAACCACTACTCACTTGCCCTGTACCCTTTTATCCCCACCTCTTTAATTCCCTTGCCTCTTAGTTGTTCTGTCTGTTTGTCTGTCCTATATAGATTGTGAGCTCTTTGAGCAGGGACTGTCTTTTCATGTATGGTGTACAGCGCTGTGTATGCCTTGTAGCACTATAGAAGTGATAAGTAGTAGTAGATTAGGGCTCTTCAACTTAGAAAAGAGTCAGCTGAGGAGGGATAAGATTAAGATCTACACAATCCCGAGTGGCGTAGAGCAGGTAAAGGTGAATCGATTTTTCACTCTTTCAAAAAGTACAAGTTGCGTTTTATGTATTTGGGTTTTGTATTCTTTCTTTGGAGAGATTCACAAGCAGCTTGAGTTGATGGTGTTTTTGGCTTGGATTTCTGTTCTGCTTCTTCTGCACTGACTCATGTGATTTGTGCATATGCTGCTAATTGTCCTTGTCTTGTTGCCGTAATCACATGAAAAAGTAATCTAATTCAGTGGCTCTCACATTTGTCCTTGTCCACCCTCGCTTCACACTGCAGCCAGTCTGGTTTTTCAGAACACCCACAATGACTATGCGTGAGACTTACTGTATTTTTATACACTGGAGATAACTACTCACGCATATCTATCTATCATGGATATTCTGAAATCCAAACTGGTCAGGCAATTCTCAAAAATCAATTTTAATAAGTGCACTGGTAGGGCATGACATAAGGATTCAGGAGAAGACCTGAAATATGAACTTCGAAGTTCCTTATTTTAACATGAGGAAAGCACTACAGGTTGGATGTACTAAAGGCCTTCCATTCTGGGTCTGTTGAAGTGATGCTTAGTACACATCTGGTCCTCTATTGTGTCTGCAGGACCCAGGGGCCCTTTTACTAAGGTGCCTCTAAAAGTGGCCTGCACTGGTGTAGGCGCGTGTTTTGGACTCGTGCAGGTCATTTTTACAGCGCACCTGGAATAAAGGCATTTTTTTTTGTGGCCGAAAATGGACATGCGGCAAAATTAAAACCAGCACATGTTCATTTTCAGCCTGAGACTTTACCACCACCCATTGACTTAGCGGCAAGGTCTCATGTGCTAACCAGGTGGTAAGCGGCCAGCGCATGTAAACTGCCGATTACCGCCAGATAAGCGCCTCATGGCAGAAAATAGAAAATGTTTTCTACTGCGCGTTTTGGACACGTGGCAAAAATGGAATTACTGCTCGGGACATGGGGTAGCCGGGAGGTAGTTCCAATTTGGCATGCATTGGACGCGCGTAGACACCTACTCACCTTAGTAAAAAGCCCCCCCCCCCCCCAGTTACCAAGTATGAGGAATTAAAAATAACAATGTCCTGGTTTGAGTGGAGGGATGGGAGGGGGGAGGGGGTGGTATAGAGGGGGAACGGGGGGGGGGAATAATTACAGTAAAAGTGATGGAGTTCTCAGTTTGGCTGGTTATATGTTTCAGTTATGTGTTCTCCTTGGATATGCCTGTATAGGCTAGTGGACAATTAGGTCCTGTGAGATGAGTGCGGTATTTAGGCTCATTCAGTTCTTGCATTTTGTAATACATTACTAACTGTGTTGTATTGTTCAGAACCCAAATAAAGATAATTTATTTAAAAAAAATAACAATGCAATGATGTGTCCTTCTCAAGAGAAAATGTGTCTCTGGTTTGTCTCTGGGTATGTGGGGTCTATGCTTTGTTCTAATTTAGAGGTTTCTTTTGCTAGTCTAGAAGAATGCTGAAATCATCTCGACAACATAGACCACCTGCCGTGTGCAGTCACCAGGATGAAGGTAACATGATCATCTATGCAAATCTAATGAATGCAACCAGTTAGTGCTTTAAGAAGGTAATTCGATAACAGGGCACCATGGGTAGGTACCTGCAGAGGTGCTTATTTATCTAGGCACTATTTTATGAAGAGAGGTAGGTGCCTACTTGTCTTTATAAAATACTAGTGTATCTGAATGTAGGTGCAATCACTTAAATCTGCTCGAGAGTTGATGTAAATGAAGGCTCAAAGGGGTTAATTCAATAAAGGAATGCTCAAAATTAGGCACCTAAAATTATGGCGCTCAGTTAGTATTCTATAATGGCACTTTAGCGTCCCATTTACAAAGCGGCAGTACACGTAACCTATGCTACACGCCAAATCTGGACTACTGCCGGGCTACCGCAGGAGCACGGCGGTACTTTCCACCTCTAGCACGCGCCATTTCAGGGGCAATAAAAATATATATTTTTTGTAGCTCCGGGGCGGTAATTGGGCAGCATTACACGCTACCCGGTTAGCACTGGAGTTAGCGCGGGAACTCTTACCATCAACTAAATAGGCTGTAAGGGCTCCTCCCAGAAATGGCTGCACACCAATCCCTGTGATTAATGCAGGGCCATTTCTTTTTTTTTTTTTTGGCCGAAAACAACCTTTTACCCAGTAAAAGGGGGCCTTGGCGTGTGGCAAATTCACGTGCTGACACCACCGTAGGTCCCCTTTTACTGCAGCTTGGTAAAAGGGGCCCTTAGATTGCTTAATCTGGAAACAGAGAAGCATAGAAACATGACGGCAGATAAAGGCCATATGGTCCTTCCTGTCTGCCCATCCTCTGTAACCCCTAACTTTCCTTTTCGTAAGCGATCCCACATGCTTATCCTCGACTCCACAACCTCCACCGGGAGGCCGTTCCACGCCTCCACCACCCTTTCCATGAAATAATACTTTCTTAGATTACTCCTAAGCCTTTTCCCTCTTAACTTCATCGTATGCCCCCTTGTTCCAGAGCTCTCCTTCAGTTGAAAAAGGCTCTCTTCCTGTACATAAATGCCTTTGAGATATTTAAACGTCTCTATCATGTCTCCTCTCTCCCTCCTCTCTTCCAGCGTATACATGTTGAGGTTCATAAGCCTGTCCCTATTATTTTTGCATTCAAGACCGCTTACTAATTTCATAGCTGCCCTCTGGACCGACTCCATCCTGTTTATATCTTTCCGTAGGTGCGGTCTCCAGAGCTGCACACAGTACTCTAAATGGGGCCTCACCAGGGACTTATACAATGGCACTATCACCTCCTTTTTCCTGCTGGTTGTCCCTCTTTTTATGCACCCAAGCATCCTTCTGGCTTTGACCGTCACTTTTTCTACCTGTTTGGAAGCTTTAAGGTCATCCGACATAATCACTCCAAGTCCTGCTCTTCCTTCATACACTGAAGCACTTCACCCCCTATACTGTACCGTTCCCTCAAATTCTTGCGACCCAAGTGCATGACCTTGCATTTTTTGGGATTAAATCTTAGCTGCCAAATATCGGTCCATTCCTCCAGCTTCACTAGGTCCTTTCTCATGTCATTCACACCCTCCAGGGTGTCCACCCTGTTGCAGAGTTTGGTATCATCCACAAAGAGACAAACCTTACCAGACAGCCTTTCCGCAATATCACTCACAAAGTCGTTAAAAAGAGCAGGCCCAAGGACCGATCCCTGCGGTACTCCACTGACGACATCCTTTTCTTCAGAGCATGCCCCATTTACCACTCATTGGAGCCGACTCTGTGGGTGCTTGAGCACCCCCAATATTGCGAAAATTCCTTGTATCTTCCAGGGAAGGGTTATTTCCACTGGGCTTAGCACCCCCATTAATTTTGAAAAGTTGGCTCCTATGCCTCTGCCTCCTTCCATTCAACCAATTTTTAACCCAATCAGTTACTCTAGGTCCCATACCGAGGGCACTCAATTTATTTAATCAGTCACCTGTGTGGAACCGTGTCAAAGGCTTCGCTGAAATCCAAGTATACCACATCAAGCGCCCCTCCCACTTCCAACTGTTTAGTCACCCAGTCAAAAAAATCAATCAGATTCGTCTGACACGACCTGCCACTAGTGAAGCCATGCTGCCTCGGGTCCTGCATTCCATTCAGTTTGAGAAATTTCACAATCATCCACTTTAGTAGCGTTTCCATTAGCTTATCCACCACTGAGGTCAGACTGACAGGTCTGTAATTCCCATCCTCCTCCTTACTTACACTCTTGTGAAAAGGAATATCTGTGGCTGATGTAAATGGATGAGCCTAAATGCTGCAATTGTATATGCAATTGAAAATATTATATAAAGCACCCACTAAAATAGTGAGACCGCTTATGATCTGCCCATGCCCCTCCTATGGGAATGCCCCCCCTTGCAGTTAGCACAAGGACAGTTATAGAATAGTGCCCAAGTTCACTTACATGTGTACCTGCCATTTTACCCCTATTTTGGTGCTCATCAATCCATTTATGCACCCATAAGAGCCAACTTTTCAAAATGATTGGGGGTGCTCCTCTCCCATCCCCCATCCCCTCTCCCCCCTCCCCCTCCCTCTCCCCTCCCTCTCCCCTCCTCCCCCTCCCTCTCCCCCTCCTTCTCCCTCCCTCTCCCCTCCCTCTGAGTTCCAGGCCTCCCTCCCTCTGAGTTCCAGGCCTCCCTCCCTCCGAGGTCCAGGCCTGCCTCCCTCCCTCCGAAGTCCAGGCAGGCCTCTCTCCCTTCGAGTTCCAGGCCCCCCTCCCTCCATCCAAATTCCAGGCCCCCCTCCCTCCCAGTGACGTAGCCAGAAGGCAATTTTTGGGTGGGCCAACAAGTTGGATGGGTGGGCACTAGAGTTGCCAACTTTTTGAAAGAAAAAAAAACCCAGCCACCTAATACACCCATGCTTTGCCCCTACCCCACCCCATGCTCCACCTCTACCTCACTCCCAATTACTTCAATGAGGGTAGCAGTGCAGGCTTCAGTGGCCAATTGAGAGCTAAAGGAAGTACAAGGAACTGCACTCTTCTTCAGCCCCCATTGAGCCATGGTCCTCCAACACACATATGGTATTAAAAACCAAACACTGAACACCAAACACATTCTGCATCCAGAGAACCTCCTGGCCTTCCATCAACAATGGATGCAGAGCACAGCAAGGACATTTCCCCATAAAACTCACCATACAAAGAAATTCTGGTAATCTCAATAATAGACATGTTGTAAAGTAATTAAAAAAAATCTACAAACAAAAAGTCACTCAGAATCTAGAGCAAATCTACCATGCCAGCATTAACTTCCAAAACAAGGATCCTCTACCTATGAAAAGCTGCTCTAAAATATTGATACATCTATCAAGAAAACTGAACAAGCCAAATTACTACAGAATGCTACATAGAAACTTTATGGTGACAGAATACCTCGGGGCCAAGCACACAGAACACAAGAGCCAAATACAGAATAAGTGACCACAAACTCTATCAATATAAATTAAACTGAAACCCCAAGAAACCAGACCTTGCATGTAGTACAACAGTAGAGAAACAAAAAAGAAAGGCATTTCCTCCTGTGCAAAATATAAAGGTATCACATGCCAAGGATGGTGTTTTTTTTTTTTTTTTGGGGGGGGGGGGGGTAAGCATTCAAAGAAATTGGAATTCTTAACCGGGCAGAGGCCAGGTCTCAGTTAGGCAGAGTAAGATGAGGTGATGGTCCCGAAATAGGTTATGGACAAGCGCCGACTTGGAGGGGATTGAACGGGCAGTTAAGAAGCCTGGTAGAGGGGGAGAAGGGGAGACACGTAGTCTGACAGTTGCTAAGGTGTCAACACCCTGGTTGAGGAAAATGTAAGATGGATTGATTAGTAAGAAGCACAGGAATCAACTAAGGGAAGAATCCATAGTCGGATTGCAGGGTGAAAACTACTACCAGAAAGGTGCTTGGAAAAATACATAGAAGAAAAAAAGAGAAGGAAAAAACCATGCTAAAGCCAGAGCATGCCTTGAGTCAAAGATCGCTTCGGAGATTGCCCCAAGGAGCACCTGCACACCGCTGCAGTGCAGGACACCATAAATATGTTGAATTTAAAGACCCCGGAAGGCTTACATCAGCACGGGATTGCGGGTCACATGATCAGTCAGTTGAGTAGTGGGAACCAGCAAAGTAAGAATCACTGACCCTGAGAACGTGTTAGCAGTATATTTGAGAGAATGAGATCATACTCCACATACCCTGGCTTGGGAATGAAGTTCATCCTTGTCCTGGCCAGGACGAACAGACGGATGCGGAAATGTTAAAGGAAATCAGGGACGCAAACAAACTGGGCAACACAATAATAATGGGGGATTTCAATTACCCGCATATAGACTGGGTTAATGTAACATCTGTACACGCAAGGGACATAAGATTTCTTGATGAAATCAAGGACAGCTTCATGGAACAGCTAGTTCAGGAGCTGACAAGAGAAGGAAAAATACTAGACTTAGTCCTTAGTGGTGCACATGATCTAGTGCAGGGGGTAACGATACGAGGGCCGCTTGATAACAGTGATCATAATATGATCGGTTTTGATATTGGCATTGAAGGAAGTGAAACTAGGAAATCAAGTACGCTAGCGTTTAACTATAGAAAAGGTGATTACAACAAAATGAGAAAAATGGTGAAAAAAAGACTGAAAGGAGCAGCTCGCAGAGTAAAAAACTTGCGTCAGGCGTGGATGCTGTTTAAAAACACCATCCTGGAGGTTCAGGACAAATATATTCCACGTATTAGAAAAAAGGGAAAAAAGACTAAACGTCAGCCGGCGTGGCTAAACAGTAAGATAAAGGAAGTCATTAGAGCCAAAAAACAATCCTTCAGAAAGTGGAGAAGAGAACCAACTGAAAGTAACAGGATAGATCATAAGGAATGCCAAGCCAAATGCAAAGCGGAGATAAGGAGGGCAAAAAAGGACTTTGAGAAGAAATTAGCGTTGGAAGCAAAAATACATAGTAAAAATTTTTTTAGATACATTAAAAGCAGGAAACCGGCCAAAGAGTCGGTTGGGCCGCTGGACGAAAATGGTGTTAAAGGGGCGATCAAGGAGGACAAAGCCGTAGCGGAGAAATTAAATGAATTCTTTGCTTCGGTCTTCACCGAGGAGGATTTGGGGGGGACACCGGTGCCGGAAAGAATATTTGAAGCGGGGGAGTCGGAGAAACTAAACAAATTCTCTGTAACCTTGGAGGATGTAATGGGTCAGTTCAGCAAGCTGAAGAGTAGTAAATCACCGGGACCTGATGGTATTCATCCCAGAGTATTAATAGAACTAAAAAATGAACTTGCGGAGCTACTGTTAGAAATATGCAATCTGTCCCTAAAATCGAGTGTAGTACCGGAAGACTGGAGGGTAGCCAATGTTACTCCGATTTTTAAGAAGGGTTCCAGAGGAGATCCGGGAAATTATAGACCGGTGAGTCTGACGTCGGTGCCGGGCAAGATGGTGGAGGCTATTATTAAGAATAAAATTGCAGAGCATATACAAAAACATGGACTGATGAGACAAAGTCAGCACGGATTTAGTGAAGGGAAGTCTTGCCTCACCAATCTAATGCATTTTTTGAGGGGGTAAGCAAACATGTGGACAATGGGGAGCCGGTTGATATTGTATATCTGGATTTTCAGAAGGCGTTTGACAAAGTGCCGCACGAAAGACTCCTGAAGAAATT
Organism: Microcaecilia unicolor; assembly: GCF_901765095.1. Classification (NCBI taxonomy): domain Eukaryota; kingdom Metazoa; phylum Chordata; class Amphibia; order Gymnophiona; family Siphonopidae; genus Microcaecilia; species Microcaecilia unicolor. The sequence continues at coordinate 736,917,947 of NC_044031.1, read as the reverse complement.
GCAGAGTCATGGAATCGGAGGTAGGGTATTATTATGGATTAAGAACTGGTTGAAAGATAGGAAGCAGAGAGTAGGATTGCGTGGCCAGTATTCTCAGTGGAGGAGGGTAGTTAGTGGGGTCCCGCAGGGGTCTGTGCTGGGTCCGTTGCTTTTTAATGTATTTATAAATGACCTAGAGATGGGAATAACTAGTGAGGTAATTAAATTCGCCGATGACACAAAATTATTCAGGGTCGTCAAGTCGCAGGAGGAATGTGAACGATTACAGGAGGACCTTGCGAGACTGGGAGATTGGGCGTGCAAGTGGCAGATGAAGTTCAATGTTGACAAGTGCAAAGTGATGCATGTGGGTAAGAGGAACCCGAATTATAGCTACATCTTGCAAGGCTCCGCGTTAGGAGTTACGGATCAAGAAAGGGATCTGGGTGTCGTCGTCGATGATACGCTGAAACCTTCTGCTCAGTGTGCTGCTGCGGCTAGGAAAGCGAATAGAATGTTGGGTGTTATTAGGAAGGGTATGGAGTCCAGGTGTGCGGATGTTATAATGCCGTTGTATCGCTCCATGGTGCGACCGCACCTGGAGTATTGTGTTCAGTACTGGTCTCCGTATCTCAAAAAAGATATAGTAGAATTGGAAAAGGACAGCGAAGGGCGACGAAAATGATAGTGGGGATGGGACGACTTTCCTATGAAGAGAGGCTGAGAAGGCTAGGGCTTTTTAGCTTGGAGAAGAGACGGCTGAGGGGAGATATGATAGAAGTGTATAAAATAATGAGTGGAATGGATCGGGTGGATGTGAAGCGACTGTTCACGCTATCCAAAAATACTAGGACTAGAGGGCATGAGTTGAAGCTACAGTGTGGTAAATTTAAAACGAATCGGAGAAAATTTTCTTCACCCAACGTGTAATTAGACTCTGGAATTCGTTGCCGGAGAACGTGGTACGGGCGGTTAGCTTGACGGAGTTTAAAAAGGGGTTAGATAGATTCCTAAAGGACAAGTCCATAGACCGCTATTAAATGGACTTGGAAAAATTCCGCATTTTTAGGTATAACTTGTCTGGAATGTTTTTACGTTGGGGGAGCGTGCCAGGTGCCCTTGACCTGGATTGGCCACTGTCGGTGACAGGATGCTAGGCTAGATGGACCTTTGGTCTTTCCCAGTATGGCACTACTTATGTACTTATTATGTACTTATGGTATGTGCAAACCTAATTTGGAGAAACTGCACCAGAAACACACGGGAATAACCTTTTAAAATTACATCCAATGGGGTAAATTTCTACAGGTTTCCTAGAGTTGGGAACTGGAATGATGTGTGCTAAGTATGAATTATATAACAGCAGTTACACATGTAGTAGCCACTATAGAATACTAGTGTATGTCCACAGTCTCTTTCCCACACTGAACTCTCTCCTCAAAGTGCCTTCACCTCCAACTCCCCCTTCACTTTCCCCCCAGACTCTGGCTGAGTACTTTCATGATAAGGTTCACAAGATTAAACTTGAATTCTCAACCAGGTCACCTCCACCTCTCCTTCCCTTAGTCCATTCTCTCAACCCTCCAACCCTTGCCTCCTTTTCTTCCTTTTCTGAAAACACTGAAGAGGAAACTACACATCTTATTTCCTCCTCGAAATTAACTACCTGTTCCTCTGATCCTATTCCCACCCATCTACTTAACACTATCTCTCCTACTGTCATCCCTTTTATCTGTCATAACCTCAATCTTTCACTGTCCACTGCGACTGTTCCTGATGCCTTCAAACATGCCGTAGTCACACCATTCCTTAAAAAACCTTCATTGGACCCTACCTGTCCTTCCAACTATCACCCCATCTCTCTCCTCCCTTTCTTATCCAAGATACTTGAACGTGCTGTTCACCACCGTTGCCTTGACTTTCTTTCATCTCATGCTGTTCTTGATCCACTTCAATCTGGCTTTTGCCCCCTTCATTCAGCTGAAACAGCGCTTGCTAAAGTCTCCAATGATCTGTTCCTGGCCAGATCCAAAGGTCTCTATTCTATCCTCATCCTTCTCGATCTATCTGCTACTTTTGACACTGTTGATCACAGCCTACTCCTTGATACGCTGTCCTCACTTGGATTTCAGGGCTCTGTTCTTTCCTGGTTTTCTTCTTATCTCTCCCATCGTACCTTTAGTGTATACTCTATTGGATCCTCCTCTACTTCTATCCCACTGTCAGCTGGTGTACCTCAGGGATCTGTCCTGGGACCTCTTCTTTTCTCCATCTATACTTCTTCCCTTGGTACTCTGATCTCATCCCATGGTTTTCAGTATTATCTTTACACTGATGACTCCCAGATCTACCTCTCCACACCAGAAATCTCAGCTGAAATCCAGACCAAAGTATCAGCCTGCTTGTCTGACATTGCTGCCTAGATGTCTCACCGCCATCTGAAACTAAACATGACCAAGACTGAGCTTCTTATCTTTCCCCTTAAACCAACCTCTCCTCATCCCCCATTCTCTATTTCTGTGGATAACACTCTCATCCTTCCTGTCTCATCAGCTCATAACCTTGGGGTCATCTTCGACTCCTCCCTCTCCTTCTCTGCACATATTCAGCAGACTGCTAAAACCTGTCATTTCTTTCTCTACAATATCACAAAACTTGGCCCTTTCTTTTCTGAGCACACTACCAGAACCCTCATCCACACTCTTATCACCTCTCACTTAGACTATTGCAACTTGCTTCTCACAGGTCTCCCACTTAGCCATCTCTCTCCTCTTCAATCTGTTCAAAATTCTGCTGCACGACTAATATTCCACCAATGTCATTATGCTCATATTAGCCGTCTCCTCAAGTCACTTCACTGGCTTCCTATCAGTTTCCGCATTCAGTTCAAACTCCTCTTATTGACCTATAAGTGTATTCACTCTGCAGCTCCTCAGTACCTCTCCACTCTCATCTCTCCCTACATTCCTCCCCGGAAACTTCATTCACTGGGTAAATCTCTCTTATCTGCACCCTTCTCCTCTACTGCTAACTCCAGACTCCATTCCTTTTATCTTGCTACACTATATGCCTGGAATAGACTTCCTGAGCCGGTACGTCAAGCTCCATCTCTGGCCATCTTCAAATCTAAGTTAAAAGCCCACCTTTTTGATGCTGCTTTTAACTCCTAACCCTTATTCACTTGTTCAGAACCCTTATTTTATCATCCTCACCTTAATATTCCCTTATCTCTTGTTTGTCCTGTTCATCTGTCCTAATTAGATTGTAAGCTCTGTCGAACAGGGACTGTCTCTTCATGTTCAAGTGTACAGCGCTGCGTACGTCTAGTAGCGATATAGAAATGATAAGTAATAGTAGTAGTAGCTTATAGAATAGCGCTTTTTTCAGTGCCAATTTTTTTTTGTGTGCAGAACAGAGTTGATTTACTAGCAAACCAGACTGGGACTCATTCAAGTGTGCAATGATGGGGAGGGTGGGTCACTGCTTCAGTGTTGAGCACATGGTTCTGAGCACACATGAAAACTTTTTCTACATATATATTTCCTATAGACAGGCAGACTTATACGGTTTGTGCCCTGAAAAAGACAGGTACAAATCAAGGTAAGGTATACACAAAAAATGGCACATGTGAGTTTATCATTAGGGATGTCATGAAAACTTAAACTGTGAATGCCATGGAGCATGCCAGCTCAGTGGTCTGATGTGAGCCTTTCTCTACGGAAGTTAGGTATCAGAATAAATAAAAAGCATGTTTGCACTCTAGAGCCACTTTGGAATTTTCTTTTATTGATGCCCACTGCCTTATTTAAAGGAGAAAATTCTTGCCTAAAAGTCCACTAGAAAAGAATGTTTTGTTTATATAATTGTTGCTGACTAGGACAAGAAGTAAAGCTACTTCTAGATATAAGCACATTTTCAAAGGATTTAGACACAGGGCCAACTCAAGGGGATCAGATGCTTTAGGCAAATGTTCAGTGGTGAACTCCCCCTTCCCCAGAGCTGCTGAATACCTTACCCCCACCCCCATAGTTCAGCATCTCACCTTTCCCTCTGTCCCTTCCTTTTCCCACCAACATCTCTTCTTCTCCTCTCTTCCTCCCTCCCTCCCCCACATGGCCAGTATCTTTTCCCCCCCCCCTCCCCCCACCATGGCCAACATCTCCCCTTCCCCTCTCTACTTCCCTCCCTTGTGGCCAACATCTCCCCTTTCCCTCTCTACTCCACCTTCTAAGGGGGTTCAGATTCTCCCCTTCCCCTCTGTACCCCATCCCAGGTTGCTCCCCTTCCTCTTTAATACCCCCTCCCCCAGGTGGCCAGTATCTCATCTCCTCTTCCCTACTCCCTCATTCCCTCTGGCAACTCCCCCTCAAATGAGTGTGACACAGTCCTAATGAGTGAGAGAAGGGGCTGAAAGTGTATGAGAGCTAGAAAACCTTCACATGAGTGTAACATACTCTTAATGAGTGAGAGAAGGGTTTAAGAGTGTGAGAGTGAAATAGCTTTGAATGAGAGTAACATGCTTCCGAGTGAGATTTGACATTTCTTCTGTTGTGTGGGTGCAGAATAAGTGAGATGGCCTGTTATTTCATTACCCAGAGTGAAGATGGAACCAGAGCCAGATTTCTTATTAAGTGACATGGGTACCTGCCTAGGGGTGCTTGCTTTTCCAGAGGATTCTGTGCATGTCTAAGGGGCTGAATCCAAGAGAAGAGAGAGTTGCCACGGATGGAAGAGGAAGATTCTATTGATAATGGCATATCTTTGGAGGGGAATTGTGCTTATTCCAACAGCCCTCTGTCATCATTGCAGCTTCACAATAGAATCCTCCCTGCTAAGACACAAGAAGTAAATCTGGCTTTGGGCATGATAAAGTAATAGGGAGCCGGTACAAACAGATACATAGGCGGTCGGTGGCCCAACTGTTTGGGGAGGCTAAAGGGGGCGGGGTTAGGGGTGGGGCCAGGGGTGGAGCTTAAATCCATAATTGTCTGATAACACACAGAAAAAAATAAATAAATAAAAATAAAAGTCACAATTAATACCTTTTATTAAATTTATATATTAGATATGTATCATATGTCAAAGAATAAAGTGGTTGCTCAAAGCTCATTCTAAGCACAATCGTTCAACTGCAAAACACTATGCACAACTTTGTGCAAAAACTCACTCTGAACCTTACTGTACCATAAATATTACACTGGACAGACCCTAATACACCAATATACCACCCATACGGAAAATGCAGACCATCAACAATATGAAACAAGGGATCATAATATCACAATTCTTATGTAGACCCACAAAACATCCTAATTCATGTTTAATGTGGGATAAAATGCCATAAATAAGTAAATAAATATAAACTTTTAATGTTGAGCACCTGATTCTCAAAGTGGACATATTCCAAACACTATAATGAAAATAAAATGATCTTTTCTAACTTTGTTGTCTGGTTGTCCGATTCTGCTGCTATCTGTTCTCAGTGCAGGTCAAGAAGTCATCCTCGTTAAATATCTTCCTGGCAACCCAGCCAACCCCCCCCCCTCCCCCTGCTGTCCCAGCAGTAAGGTAAACAAACCATAAACCAATTTCTACAATTGGTTACACAAGGCTAGAGGGCTTTCACTGCAGCTCCTGCTGTGAGGATGGAGGTAAATCAACAATGTAAACCTCTCAGAGCACAGCAGGGGAGGCTTAGCCTGTCCAAGCCTCTTATACCGGGCGCCTATGAACAGATAGTATGCTGTTAGCTAGAATGTACATGGCTGCCACCTAGTGTCCTGAGCTAACATTTACATTCTCTATAGATTGTGCTCATCCTTACAAAGCTTTGCGCATCTTTTAGTAAGCAGCATTTGCCAAGGATGACTTATTGAATGTACTGAGTCTGGTGAAATGGAAGAAGTTTTTTCAGAAGCCCTCTTCTTGTAGCTTCTGGCCCATGTTTCACTTTCTCTCTTTTTGTCTTCAGGCCCCTTTCGCACAACAGAGGACTCAAGGAACATGCAGGACTTGTGGAGTAAAATGGAACTTTTAGAAATGGAATTAGAGAGAGGTTACAGACAGGAAGCCCTAACCCTGCAGAAAACACTATCTAACCTAACAAGGGATTATTTAATCAGGTAAAACACCAGGTAAAACAACGTGAAAACTTTTTCACAGACAGCAACTAATACACAAAGACAGAGTGGAATTAGAAAAGGTAGAGAGAGAAGAAGAATCAGACTGATAAAGAAGATGGAACAGCTCCCCTGTGAGGAAAGGCTAAACAGGTTGAGGCTCTTCAGAATGAAAAAGAAACAGCCGAGAGGAGATATGAGAAAGGTCAATGAAATCCTGAGTGGAGTGGAATGGGTGGAGGAGTGGCCTAGTGGTTAGGGTGGTGGAGTTTGGTCCTGGGGAACTGAGGAACTGTGTTCGATTCCCACTTCAGGCACAGGCAGCTCCTTGTGACTCTGGACAAGTCACTTAACCCTCCATTGCCCCATGTAAGCTGCATTGAGCCTGCCATGAGTGGGAAAGCGCAGGGTACAAATGTAAAAAAAAAAAAAATATGAATCAATCGTTTACTCTTTCATGGTAAAAGATAGTTACGTGGGTCCTGGCTGATATTCAGTGCTGGTACCTGTATAGATAAGCGGGTTAATTTAGGACAGTATTTGAGTTGTTCTAAACTAACCTGCTTGACTATGTGGGCCCTGGCACTGAATATCAGCCAGGATACACATAACTATCTTTTACCTTTAAAGCCCCCCCCCCCATCCCCTTCCCAGCCTGCAAAACAGCCCCCTCCCTCATACCACCTCCCGCAGCCCGTGGGAATCAAAGACCATGCCCTCCCCCCAAATGAGCCCCTCAAACCCCCTCTCAAGGTCTAGATTGCCCCCCGCCCCCCAGCCTGCCTGATGTCCCTGGTGACCGGTGGGGGTTGTTGGAGGAAGGAGTGAAGGCCACTCGTTCCTGTCCCTCACAGCTTGGCAGCACCCGCATAACCCCCGGTTCCACCCTAATGCCACCCACAGTGTCGCCCATGACCTGCCTATTTTTTTGTTCGGTGGTCTGTGGTGATATTCAGTGGCACTGTCCGGTTAAGTGTCATTGAATATCACCACTTAGGTGGTGGTAAGCAATTTAAATGGACAGGAGAGGCTCTTGCCCTCTTAAATCGCTTTGAGTATTGACCAGATGGTCTTTAGCAGGATCTGGCTTTTTTATTTACGAAAGTAAGCCCTCCAGAGATACATCTACAGTTCTCAAGTTGAGTTATTACCAAAAAGGCATGAACTAAATCCAAATGAATAAATGTTCCCCATTCGTATCCTAATTTGTCTGCCACTTGTTTTTCTATTAATTGAAGCACATAAGTCTGTTTGAAGGCAAATAAAGAGAATTTCTCTGTCCTAAACATTTTCTAATAATTCCTTCTTTTCTTGAATCCAAAAGGAAGTGACCCTCCTTCTAAAGAATGCGTGTGACATCTCAGGAGTTATGGGCCCTTTTGGCCTACCGCAGGCCTACCGTGAGCACTACTGTAGGACACACTGAGATGTCCCATAGTAGTGTTCCACTTAACACATGCTAATCCCACACTGGAAAATATATTTTTATTTACCCGCATGGGAGGCGTGTCTGGGGGCGGAGAGTATGTGTGCCTCCGCTAATCAGGTAGCGCAGGCACATTACCATGCGCTACCTGATTAACATAGGAGTAGCATGGGAGCCCTTACCACCACCTAAATAGGTAGCAGTAATGGCCATGAAGTATTGGAAAAATTAGCACCCGGCCATTAAAAAAAGCCAACCGTGGCAATTTGCAGCCACGTTAGAAAATGGCCAGAGCACATGGCAAACCCATGCGCTGCTTGCAGCACTGGCCACTTTCTAGCTCACCTTAATAAAAGGCGACCGCACCTTGAATATTGTGTGCAATTCTGGTCACCGCATCTCAAGGAAGATATAGTGGAATTAGAAAAGGTACAGAGAAGGGTGACGAAAATGATAAAGGGGATGGGACGACTTCCCTATGAGGAAAGGCTAAAAAGGCTAGGGCTGTTCAACTTGGAGAAAAGATGACTTAGGGGATATGTGATAGAGGTCTATAAAATAATGAGTGGAGTGGAACAGGTAGGCGTGAATCGCTTGTTTACTCTTTCCAAAAATACTAGGCCTAGGGGGCACACAATGAAGCTACAAAGCAGTAAATTTAAAACGAGTTGGAGAAAATATTTCTTCACTCAATGTGTAATTAAATTCTGGAATTCTTTGCCAGAGAATGTAGTAAAAGCAGTTAGCTTAGCAGGGTTTAAAAAAGGTTTGGCTAGCTTCCTAAAAGAAAAGTCCATAAGCCATTATTAAAATGAACTAGGGGAAAATCCACTGCTTATTTCTAGGATAAGCACCATAAAATGTATTGTACTGTTTTGGGATCTTGCCAGGTACTTGTAACCTGGATTGGCCTCTCTTGGAAAGAGGATGCTGGGCTTGATGGACCTTCAATCTGTCCCAGTAAGGCAATATGTTCTTATTTAAGGACCCCTTAGTGAGTATACCATTATTAGCAATGGAAGGATCCTTCCAACAGATCAAAGGTTCTTACCCTATCAAACACTAGGAGGATGCTAGGAGCAAAAGGTACCAGAGTATATGTGATAGATTGTTTGTGTAAAACACAAATAAGTTTGATGCTACCTGCTCCTCTCTCTTGTAGGTCTCGAAGCATGAAGCATGAATTGAATTGTGCCACACGGGAGCTACAGCTGGCAGAACTGCAGCATCAGGAAGTCCGGAAGACCCGAGTACAGCTCCTTCAACAGAACTGGCATCTGCTCAGAACCCTGCAGCACCTCCGCCAGGCCACGGCAGGGCAGGAAGAGCTGAAGTATGATGACAGAAGAAAGAACGGCTGCAAGATGCCTCCACAGATAACCAGCTGGAAGCTAGTGCAATTTCCACACTTCTAGCACCGGAAGTTTTAATTGCTTCATGTTTTAATCATCGATAAGCTTTTTTTTTACTATTCTAAGCCTCTTGGTATATTTCAAGTGATTTCTGCATTGACTCTGATTCTAAGAATAGCACTTTTTTTTTTGATGCAGGAAGGCATGCCAAACCAATAAGTGGAAAATACTGTTGGAATCATGTTGAATATTCAGCCCTCTACTATTTTAAGGGCGTCATGCGTAAGCAAATCTATTTGATAAAATGTCAAATGAAATAACAGTATCCAATTTTACTGTTGCATGGTGCCAAACATCAAATGTTAAAAATCTGCATCTCTGGGACTGGCAAAGGACAATCAACTGAGGAATGAACCCACATGGCTAACATTTCATTTATTTTTTTATTTGTTTTTTCTGCATTTGTACCCCACATTTTCCAATCAGGTTGTCGGTTCAATGTGGCTTACAATTTATGTCGGTTAGACTAATTACATTGTTGTTTGAAGAATGTTCCTTGTCCTACCATTAAAATCTCTTGTTGGTTGAAGAGGAATGTGTAGTTGGTATCTGAGTTAGCCAAAAGTAGGAACATACATGTTGACAGATAAAGGGAACCCCTGCTAACTTCATCTCGGCTTTCTAAAGAGCCACATTCAGGTCAGGGTCGCCGAGAGACTGGGCCGGGCCCGGGACAAAGCCGGTCCCGGGCCCCCGGCCCCGCCCCCACTGCCACCCCCAGGTTGTCGTCGCCCCCCCCCCCCGAGGGGGGCCCGGCGCCACAGTCCCACCCGCCTCCGCCATCGGGCTGGGCCCCTTCCACCCGAACCCCCGCCAGCAGAAGGGCTGTCTTCTGTTCTGACTCCAGCGTGCGCGACCCACACAGACGCGCTCCTCTCAGCTGATCTTCGCTGTACTCAGGGCTTCTGTGCGTCTGACGCGCAGGACGTCAGATGCACAGAAGCCCTGCAGAGTGCAGCGATCAGCTGAGAGGAGCGCGTCTGTGTGGGCCGCGCACGCCGGAGTCAGAACAGAAGACAGCCCTTCTACTGGCGGGGGTTCAGGTGGAAGGGGCCCGATGGCGGGTGGGACTGCGGCGCCGGGAATTTTGTCCCCCCTGTCCCCCCCTCTCGGCGGCCCTGATTCAGGTTCACTCAAGAATGGGGCTGGGATTATATTGGGTAAGAAGACTTAAGTATATAAGTACATATATGTTGCCATACTGGGACAGACCAAAGGTCCATCAACCCAGTTTACAACTGTGGCCAGTCCATGTCACAAGTACTTGGCAAGATCCCAAAACAGTACAATATATTTTATGCTGCTTATTTTCGAAATAAGCAGTGGATTTTCCCAAATCCATTTTAATAATGGCTTATGGACTTTTCTTTTAAGAAGCTATCCAAACCTTTTTTAAACCCCACTAAGCTAACTGCTTTTACCACAGTCTCTGGCAACAAATTCCAGAGTTTAATTACATGCTGAGTGAAGAAATATTTTCTCTGATTTGTTTTAAATTTACTACTTTGTACTCGTCCCCTGGTCCTAGTATTTTTGGAAAGAGTAAACAAGCGATTCATGTCTATCCGTTCCACTCCACTCGGTATTTTATATGCCTCTATCATATCTCCCCTCAGCTGTCTTTTCTCTAAGCTGAAGAGCCGAAACCATTTCAGCCTTTCCTCATAAGGAAGTCGTCCCATCCCCTTTATCATTTATCATTTTCGTCACCCTTCTCTGTACCTTTTTTAATTCCACTATCCAGCTTATTTTCGAAAGAGAAAGACGCCCATATTTCGACCCAAATCGGGAGATGGACGTCTTTCTCCCGTGTGCGACCAAATCGGTATAATCAAAAGCCGATTTTGGTCGTCTTCAACTGCACTCTGTTGCAGGAATGAACAAAGTTGACAGGGCGTGTCTGAGGCGTGGTGAAGACAGGACTGAGGTGTGGTTATCGGCCGAGGAGAGATGGGCGTCTTTAGCTGATAATCGAAACAAGAAGGGCGTTTTGGACGAGAATTTGGTCCGCTTTATTTGGACCCTTTTTTTTCAGGTCCAAGTCCCAAAAAAAGTGCCCCAACTGACCAGATGACCACCGGAGGGAATCGGGGATCACCTTCCTTGACTCCCCCAGTGGTCACTAACCCCCTCCCACAAAAAAAAAACACTTTAAAAACTTTTTTTCCAGCCTCTATGCCAGCCTCAAATGCCGTACCCACCTCCATGACAGCAGAATGTGTTCTATCCTCTGACAGCCTTTCCCAGGTTCTGATGTGGCTCTCGGGTGAGTGTGACACCTTTTCTGTTATGCGCACTGCAGAGTCACATCAGCAATGCATTGTGGTGGGTGTACGGTATTGGGCTCCGTGATTCCACTAGCTTGTGTTAAATGCTCACGATGTTGGTAGTTGGTAGGCTCTACTCCCATGCTGCTTTTCCCCCTGCTTACTGGGTCAGAGTGTGCCCTGTTTTGTTTCCGGTAGTCCATGAGGTAGTGGCCATTTTTGTAACACAGTTTTAGATCCCTTTCATGTGTTAGCCACGTTACAGCCTCCAAAACCCACATGTAGGTGCCCCATTCACCCCTAAGAGCTATGGTACTGTTGCACATTTGTGGGTAGTGGGTTTTGGGGGAGGGGGTTGGGGGCTCAGCACTCATGGTAAGGGAGCAATGCATGTGGGAGCATTTTCTGAAGTCCACCGCACTGACCTCTAGGGTGTCCAGTTGGTGTCCTGGCATGTCAGGGGGGCGAGTGTACTACGAATCCTGGCCTCTCCCACAACCAAATGGCTTGGATTAGGACGTTTCTGAGCTGGGCGTTTTTATTTTCCATTATAGCTAAAAAAAAAAACAAACGTCCAGCTCACAAACGACTAAATCCATGGCATTTTGGTCCGTACAAACCATATTTTCGAAACAAAAGATGGACGCCCATTTTTTTTTCAAAAATACGGTCTGTCTCACCCCTTCACTTACCCGTTCTCGGACATAGACGCCCATGGAGATGGTCGTTCGTGTTTGATTATGCCCCTCCACATCTTTTTTGAGATGCGGCGACCAGAATTGCACACAGTATTCAAAGTGCAGTCGCACCATGGAGCGATACAAAGGCATTATAACATCCTCATTTTTATTTTTCATTCCTTTCCTAATAATACCTAACATTCTATTTGCTTTCTTTTCTGCTGCAGCACACTGAGCAAAGGGTTTCAAAGTATCGTCAACGATGACTTCTAGGCATATGAGGGTCCTAAAGTACCCTGGAATCTTTCTGTTACACTTCATCATTTTAAGGCTGGTTATAACATTAGTATGTGCTCAAGTTAGATATGGAGAAAAAAAAGGGAAAATAAAACAGGGGTATGCAGTTCCCACCCAGTTTTGTTTTTGTGTGCTTCTGCTGACAGCAGCTCAAGGCTCAAGCAGAACTCTTTTGCATGCAGCAAGCATGCATCTGGCAGACTTGCTCCTGGGTTCTGTTCCTGTACCTGTGCGTGGGAACATCTGATCAGATGCTATGTAGCTGTTGACCTTTTTGCACTTTGCAGCGTGGAACTTAATGGCATGGCTTGGTAACATTTGTCTGAATTTTTTTTACAGTTGGCACTTATATACATTGCATGCGTATAAATCCAGGTCTGAGTCTCTTCGGTCACAACTGACTGAACTTTATTCAAAAATTATTTTTGTCATGCCTCTGGAAAAAAAAAAAACCTTTATTGAATCCTTGTGGGCACAAATAGGTGAAAGCTAAGGGGTAGATATTCAGAGTTGCAGTAGCCACAAAATTGCTCACCACCACGCTCCAACATTATCCCCGAACATTTCATGCCAGGCCATTTCCGGGCACTGGCATTGAATAGTCAGGCGTATGCGGCCAGCAAACATTAAGGGCCAGATTCTATATATGTCGCCTAAAAAATCTGTGCAGATTTAAGCATATTCGATAAGATTTAGGCACGATTTATAGAATATGCTTAGTTGATACTGTAGTGCCTAAATCTACGTGTGCCCATTTACGCCAATAAAAACCTGGTGTAATTTCGCATGCGTAGATTTAGGCGTTCTGAAATTTTGGCATGCCTACGAAATGCCAATAAACATGCCCCTTTTAAACTATGTGTGTTTATTTTGAACTGTGCTCTTTTCAATTTAGGCGCTTTTATTTTTATTATTTTGTTATATTTGTACCCCGTGCTTTCCCACTCATGGCATTATAGCATCCGCTTAGCGATTTCCACGCATACATTCTGATAATTGCCAATTAGTGCTTGTTATTGCTTGTTAAGTGCTCTTATAAGTGATTATTTGCTTGTTACGCCAATTAAGTTATGCGCGGCACCTAAATCTAAGTGCACTACATAGAATCCAGGGGTATGCGGTTAAGCAATATTCAGCACATAGCCGTATAAGGTGAACCACTTAAAGACAGGGCTGTGTTTTATTCAGTCCTATTTATGCACTTACCTTATGAGGTTAAACGCTGAAAATTGCCACTTAACCACATAAATGCCAACTCTGCCAACGGACAACCCATAAATTAGATGTTTTCAGATTTGGCGCTAACAGCCAGGATCTATATAAGGCGCAGCGAGTAGCACACATTAAATTGTGCACACGGCAAATTTATGTGCATTACTCGATTGAGTAACGAGCCAATCAGTGATGATAATTGGTCGATAACAGCCAATTATCTACTACTACTCCTACTACTACTACTGTATACTCATATTAAGCAGGGGTGTAGCCAGACTTCGGTGGGAGGGGGTCCAGGGCCTGAGGTGAGGGGGCACATTTTAGCCCTCCCCCCGGCGCTGCCAACCCCCTCCCCCCCGCCACCACCACTACCAACAACTTTGACCCCCTCCTGCTGACGACCCTCTCGATCCCCCCCGCCGACGCCAACCCTCCCCTTAGCCGCCGTCGTCGCCTACCTTTGCTGGCGGGGGACCCCAACCCCTGCCAGCCGAGGTCCTCTCTTCCCGCTTCATTCTGTTTCTGTGAGTCTGACGTCCTGCAAGGCAGACTAAGAAACAGAACGAAGCCTTGCGCGGCGACGGAGGGTTAACGGCGGGAGGGGGGTCGAGAGGGTCGTCGGCAAGGAGGGCCAAATCTACGGGGGCCTGGGCCCCCGTAACCCCACATAGCTATGCAACTGATATTAAGTACGATTTCTACAAGCCATTTTGTTGGGAAAATGGTCTATCTGCAAATTGCCCACCCTCCCTCCAGGTAATAGTGCATTTTGATGTATTAAAAATTCACCTGTTCTTGAAGGCCTTTGGCACATGACTGGGAGCAGAATTGAAAAATATTACCGGCAGAGTTTTACATTTTTGTGCATAGAATTCCTAGGAGCAAAAGCTACATATAAAGTATTGCATACCATGTAAAATGAGTTTGTGTTGTTGGGCAGACTGGATAGACCGTACAGGTCTTTCTTTATCTGCCATCATTTACTATGTTACTATGTTACATTTCAACTCAAATCAGAACTGTTTCTCAGACTTAGCAAAATCACAGTTAATTTTTTTTAATTGTTATTATTTATTTTATTTAATTTATTCACTTTACTTTGGGAGTGTTTGGTCTTGTAAATTGTAATAAAACAAAATATATATTTTTTAAATATAATATTTCCAAGAAGAAATAGAACTAAGTAGTACTCTTCAACTCTTCAAGACAACAATCCAGACCACCTCAGGGGAGAAAGAGAAGACAAACTAGGAAAATAAGTAATCAAACTAATGAAGACTATAAATTAAACCTGGATTATACTAGAAATGTTACTTCTTACCACCCATATAAACATTAATTAGTTTCTCTATTTAATAACAATCTCTGCAACTGAAAAAAAAATTCGACCGCGGCAGGACTCGAACCTGCAATCTTCTGATCCGAAGTCAGACGCCTTATCCATTAGGCCACGCGGCCCGTATGAAACATAGCAGTATACATTCTTCTTAAGTATTTGAGCTCATGAAACGTTTCTACAACGTGCACAGGGAAGCCTCTTTAGTTTCCTTGTTTCTGCTTTTAAGGAAGGGCGGAAGTTACGTACGTCAGACGAGGGCGGGCCCAGGAGGAAAGGAGGAGGACGTCCGAAGAAGGTAGAAGCGAGAACTTCTTGGCCGTGCAGCGAGGCGCTGCGAGGGCCCGGTAAGACTGAGGTGGGGGAGCGGCGGCACGGGAGCTGTTTTTTGAGAAAGAGAGGGAGGGGGGAGGGCCGGAGCTGCTTAAAAAAGTCACCATTTTAATGCAGAGGGAGCGGGGAGCAGCGGCGACCTCGGGGGGGGGGGGGGGGGGGGGGGGCAGGCAGGCAAGGACGCCCACAAGGATGTGTTAAGACCTGTCTGTATGACAGCTCAGACAGCACGTTAAATATAACACGGTAAATGATTCAGTGCAATCGACGGTATGGTTAGTGCATCCCGAATTGCCCACATTACAATGATAGTTACTCGTTTGCATTCCGTTTTCGTTAGCTGCTAGTGTCGTAGGAAAATGGCCTTTAATGCATGCTACGGTTAAAAATTTCTTCGTTAAAGGGTCGTTAAAATTTAGTGCATCTTTGCCTCGGTACGGAACGGCTCTAACGAGGACTTTTGTGCATCTTGGCCTAGGTCTCTGAAAGTAGGGTCTGGTGTGGTTTTGGGGGTATGCATTGCAGGGCTCCTGTTATCATTACCCGACTAATGAAACTGGCGTAGACCCATTATTACACCATCAGAACTGAACCCCGCCCCTCCTCAAGTCACTTCACTGGCTTCCGATCAGGTACCGCATACTATTCAAGCTTCTACTAACTTACAAATGCTCTCAATCTGCAGCCCCTCACTACTTCTCTACCCTCATCTCCCCTTACGCCCCTACCCTCCGATCACAGGGCAAATCCCTCCTCTCAGTACCCTTCTCCACCACCGCCAACTCCAGGCTCCGCCCTTTCTGCCTCGCCTCACCCTATGCCTGGAATAAACTCCCCGGGACCATACGCCAAGCACCCTCCCTATCCGTCTTCAAATCTTTACTCAAAGCCCACCTCTTCAATGTCGCTTTTGGAACCTAACCATTGTACCTCTAACTAGGTAATCTAGACTCTTCCAATTTTTGATTGTCTGCACTCCTTGTCCTTTAGATTGTAAGCTCCTTTGAGCAGGGACTGTCCTTCTTTGTTTTTTTGTACAGCGCTGCGTAACCCTGGTAGCGCTCTAGAAATGTTAAATAGTAGTAGTAGTAACCCAAACCCAAGTACTGCAGAAGTTAGCGGTAATAATGTGAACGTGATATGTAAGGAGGAAACGGATGGGGTTGCTGGAACCAGAGCAGCCGGCGTCCGCCCACCCACCTTCACTCTCAGGTTAGACACCGGCTTTGTAGGCCGCGCGAAGCTTTTCTTCACCACAGCGGGAGGTGAGAGAACCATCCATCCAGGGAGGCTTCCCAGGAATGGAAGTAAATGTGATTCAAGCATAGATGTTATCCTTCTTCTGGATTTTTAACTGCTAATTGGATTTATACGTTTAGAGAACCTGCTATGCATTATTGGCCTTGACTTCTCTCACTGGGGGCAAGATGCACAAAAGTCCTCGTTATTATTATTTATAGCATTTATACCCCGCTCCTTCCCGCTCGATAGCAGGTTCAGTGCGGCTTACATGGTATGGTACAAAGTAACACAGAGTTAATACAAAGTATGGAACAAAGTATCAGAGATGACATAGTTACATAGAGTAGGACAATAATAAGAGATGTGGGAAAAGGATTGATGTTTGGGTAAAACTAGTGTTGTGGAGTTAGGTACGAGAGTTAGGATGGTTCATTTGGGTAGGCTTGTTTGAAGAGGTAAGTCTTCAGCAGTTAGAGCCGTTCCGTACCGAATTCCATAACGAATCGGTACAGAACGGCTATGCGCGAAGGAAAGGGAATGCAAATGAGCTGCTCGTTGCAGCTCACTTGCATTCACTAACCCTTCGTTAAAACCGTCGATAATCGGCCCATAAAGCATGCGCAGAGCAGCCAAGCGTTATGCTGGCTGCTCTGTGCATGCCAAAAACGCCAAAAAAACCCCCCCAAATTCGTCCTTTATGGACGGCCTTGCACCCCCCCCCCCCCCGCCCGGAGTCGCCGCTGCTCCCTGCTCCCCCCTGCATTAAAAAATCATAACTTTAGGCAGCCCGGGCCCCACCTCCTTCCTCTCTTTCTCCTCAGCTCCGCCTCCTGCCATCCTCCGGCCACGCAACCCCCCCTGAGGTCGTCGCCGCCGCTCCCCCCCCCCCTCCACCGGGCCCCCTCCGTCTGTACAGGGCCCTCACAGCGCCTCTCACCTCTGTGTGAAGGCGCTGCACTGGCAAGAACAGCTGATCGCCTCTTCGGACATCCCCCCGTTCCTCCTGGGCCCGTCCTCGTCTGATGTACTCCCCAGTCAGAAAGAGAGGAAGGGAGGGGGGCCCGGGCTGCCTAAAGTTATGATTTTTTAATGCAGGGGGGAGCGGGGAGCAGCGGCGACCCCTGGCGGGGGGGTGGGGGGGCAAGGCCGGCCATAAAGGAGTTGTTTGTTTGGGGGGTTTTTTTGGCGTTTTTGGCATGGGGAGCAGCGGCGACCTTGGGCGGGCGAGGGGGTGCAAAGCTGTCCATAAAGGACACTTCTGGCGAGTGTTTTTGTCCCACCACGATTTATGGGTTTTTTTTGCATAAGTTTTTTAAATCCGGGCAGCCCCAATGAGAGGTACAGACCTCTCGTTAGCTTTCCCGTAGTTTTCCAGCGTTAGGGCAAGCAGAAAACCTTAGTGCATCTCATTTCAATAGGGTTTCTACACAATTTGCTCATCTGCATTCCGTTTTCGTTTGCTGCTACCGTCCTTGGAAATTGGGCTTTAGTGCATGCCAGGGTGATCTACTTGTTCGTTAAAGGCTCGTTAAAGCCTCATTACGTTTGATGCATCTGCCCCTGAGTCTCTCCTTTCTTATTAGCTTGGAGTAAAACATCAGCTGGAATTTCTTGACTGCTATAAATATACCAAAAAAAAAAGTGAAAATATATTCTTTTTATTTTGTGTGCTCCAAAATTAAATAATAAAAAAAATTCTTCGAGCTGTTAGAAAATACAGACAGGGCAGAAGTCTGAGTTGTGAACGTATGGGGTTTAAGAGTAGTCCCTGCTTTTTTCCTTTTTTTGTTGTTGTTGACCTTGATTCCATCACTTCATCATTCCTAAAGCTCCTTAATAATAGGACAACCATGAAGAGATTTAAAAGAAATATTAAGAAAGCTGGGGGGGGGGGGGGGGGGGGAGGTTCAGTCACTGCACAGTTTAGCTGAAACTGTGTTGTTGGAGAATAGTATACCTGGCTTTAAAAAAAGGTTTCTGGGGCAGGGAATGCCAGACATGCCCAGCAAGCTCTGATGATTTAAAAGAGCCTGGGATGGTGGGGATTTGGTGGGCGCATTGATGATAAACTAGAAGGCAGGAAGATCATGTGTCATGTACCAGTCAGCATGAGTATCAAGTAATCAATGTATTGGTTCCGTTACATAAATAAATTGGATTATGGTGATGAATAGTAGAGTTTATGGTTTTAATTTCTCATGCTTGCAGGCAACAGGAAAATCAAACTGAGCTGTACCTATAAAATGTAAAAAAATATATCAAGGTGCAAAATAATCATAGTAACATAGTAGATGACGGCAGACAAAGACCTGCATGGTCCATCCAGTCTGCCCAACAAGATAACTCATATGTGCTACTTTTTGTGTATACCCTACTTTGATTTGTACCTGTGCTCTTCAGGGCACAGACCGTATAAGTCTGCCCAGCACTATCCCCGCCTCCCAACCACCAACCCCGCCTCCCACCACCGGCTCTGGCACAGACCGTGTAAGTCTGCCCAGCACTATCCCCGCCTCCCAACCACCAGCCCCGCCTCCCACCACCGGCTCTGGCACAGACTGTATAAGTCTGCCCAGCACTATCCCCGCCTCCCAACCACCAGCCCCGCCTCCCACCACCAGCTCTGGCACAGACCGTATAAGTCTGCCCAGCACTATCCCTGCCTCCAAAAAAATCAATCCATAAACAAAATAAAAAAGGTTGGAAAACTCCAGGAGAACAAGTCTATTAGCAATTATTGGATGGATGAGAGGGGCAATTGCTCGAGTTGCAGAGCCTTTTGGCCCATTTTTCTACCCCAGCTACTAAGAATCAGGAGACAGAAGTGTTGCTCGTCTGCCTGTCTTCAAGGCTGGAGGGAGGAGTTAAGGGAGAGAAGTGAAGAAACAGAGGGAGGGGCAAATATGCTGCTAAAATGACTTGTGTCTGATGAACTTGGGGTTTGCCACCTCTTAATTCTGGGAGTGAGCAATAGGTAGGTGGGACTCGCATATTAATATTGATAAGTCTTATAATTTATAGTCCATTTGCATTCAAGCTCTTACTGCACTTGTACTCTTTAATAATTTCTAATAAATTGTATGTGTCACATGTCTCTTTTTAATTATGTAATTTGTTTAGGCATTGCCAATGAAGCTTGCTGACGGCTTCATGCTGGCAAAATCAGAGCAAAATGATCCGCTTGCTCTGGAAGAGGCCCTTGGCGTCTGTGTTACCAACATGGAAACTGGGGAAACTGAAATATGCCACAGGGTCTTCTGTTAGCCAAATGCCAAAGGAGGAAGAAGTAGAAACTAGTAGCAACCAACAACGAGTGAACCCACTGAATATCCAGATGCTCTCCAAGGGCCTTCATGAGCAGATATTTCGGGGTGAGCAGGTACAGTATTTGGAAGAAAGCATCCAGAAGAGCATAGAGCATCTAACGAGGCATGACTTGTGGGGCAAAGAAACCTCCACCATCCCCGATGTTGAGCTGCGGTTGCCAAAAATGTACGGGAGCAATATTGATGAGCACTTTCGGATTCTGGCTCAGAAGCAGAGCTTCCCTTACTTGGAGGCTGCCAGTAAGCTTCTGCAGTGCGAGTTACCCTCGATGCCCCAGGAGTGGGCTATGGAAGCTGGGTGGACCAAATACGGGCCTGATGGAGACAAGACCATTGTGGATTTCCCAGACGAGCAAGCTTTGGTATTTGATGTGGAAGTTTGTATGACAGAAGGCCAGTGTCCAACATTAGCAGTGGCTGTTTCTCCAAATGGCTGGTGAGAAAAACAGCTTTATATATTTTGGGGGGGTCCATATTCAAAGCAATTTAAATGACCGGAAATGGCTCCTGACCGTTTAAATCGCTTGCCCAGGGCTAACCGGGCATATTCAGCATCACTTAACCAGGTATTGCCACTGAAAATATCCAGTTAGTCCCTAAGCTGAAACTGGCTACTTTGTGGGCATTTTGGGAGTGGAATCGGCACTTAACCAGGTAGAATAATTGCATAGAAATGTGATGGCAGATAAAGGCCAAATGACCCATCCTCTGTAACCCCAAATTCTACCTGTTCCTAAGCGATCCCACATGCTTATGCCATGCCTTTTAAAATTCCGGAACAGTCCTAGGCTCCACCACCTCCATAAATAGGAACCACATAAAACACAGTCCTGTCTTTATGTGGTTCATTTTAGACACATTTGACCAGCTAGATTTTATCCGTCCGCGTGTGCCTAGATATTCAATTCTGGTGCCTAGACATGGCCTGACATTGAATATCTGGGAATAAAGCCAGCAGTGGCCAGCAAAATGCTAACCTTCCCTTGGAATATTGGGCCCTTAATGTTTTGCACTGCTCCCCCTATGCACCGAGTCAAATATGTTCTTTCTGCCTCCCACACGTCACCCAGGGTGTTTCCCAGTGCTGCAGCTGACTTTTGGCATGCTATTTCCGATAGACAGCAGTGACAATAGGGATTCCCACTTCACTCTGGTCCCCTTTTACCAAACTGCGATCAAAGAGTCCCTGGCGGTAGAGTCAGTGCGTGGATTTGCTGCTCACTGAGGCCCCCTTTTCGCGGCACAGGTTTTAACGGAAATGGTCCTGTGGTAAGTGAACCACTTGTCGCACAGCCATTTCCGGGGGGGGAGCCCTTACCACCACCCATTTAGGAGGCGGTAAGGGCTCCTGTGCTACCCCCAGTGGTAACCGCGCATCATCGATTACCGCCGGATAAGCCCTCGGCCCTAGAAAATAAAAATAATGTTTTCTAGCTCTGGAGTTGGTGCACGGCAGAGGCCAGGCTCCGGCAGTAGGTCCAGTTTGTCACGTTGCAAGGTGACGGTAGCCCTACCACCCTTTAGTGAAAGGGCCCCTCTATGACCTGCCTCTTCTACTGCCCACGGGAATGTTCCTTACAGTGTGGCTTTGCAGGACAGGGTTCTTCATTCTCACTCCATGTATTTACCAGTTAAAATCAACTCGCCAGTGGCAAGTGGGAGGGTGTGATTTGAAAAGCTTGTACAGTGTGTGTTTTCTTTTATTATAGTTCTTGGGCTTTGTGTTTGATTATTTTCAGATAAACCATATACCACTGCATTTCATTGATTCCTGATGTCAATAGATAGATGTTTTATTGAGATATAAAGTACAGTGAGCTTTTCTTTCAGGTATTCTTGGTGCAGTCAGAGGCTGATAGAGGATCGCTACACCTGGTCCAGCCAGCTGACTTTGGCTGACCTTATTCCACTGGAAACTGCCAAAGATTCCAGTTACCTCGCCAAGCAGAACTGGAAGGAAAGGCTGATAGTGGGACACAATGTCAGCTTTGACAGGGCACACATTAAAGAGCAGTATCTCATCACGGTAAGGATGCCAACCTTCCTCCAGTTTTCCCTCTCCTCCATTGATTGCAGTATAGACAAAAAGAATATCGGTCTTGTGATACTTGCTACTTATTATTTTCCTAGAGATTGTAATATTAGTGATCCAAGCACCAGCCCCAGTAGTATCCCCATTTCCCCCCTTCTTTCAGCTTATAACAGGTGCATTAAACATAGAAACATAGAGAATGATGGCAGATATCACATGACCTATCCAGTCTGCCCATCTGTATAATTTACTGAGCTCTACTATCCCTTCCTCTCCCTTAGAGATCCTCTGTGCTTGTCCCATGTTTTCTTGAATTCACATAAAGTCTTTGTCTCCACCACTTTCACTGGGAGGCCACTCCGTGCATTCACCAACCTTTCCGTAAAGAAGTATTTTCTCAGTCTATTCCCTTTTTATTTTTTTTGTACCCTGCGCTTTCCCACTCATCGCAGGCTCAATGCGGCTTACATGGAGCAATGGAGGGTTAAGTGACTTGCCCAGATTCACAAGGTGCTGCCTGTGCCTGAAGTGGGAATCGAACTCAGTTCCTCAGGACCAAAGTCCACCACCCTAACCACTAGGCCACTCCTCCACTGTTGCTACTTTTTGAGATTCTACATGGAATGTTGCTATTTCTACAAGGAAACCATCCTGATGGTCATTTATTGTGGTTTTGATTCTTGGTATGTTTT
Source organism: Microcaecilia unicolor (assembly GCF_901765095.1). Classification (NCBI taxonomy): domain Eukaryota; kingdom Metazoa; phylum Chordata; class Amphibia; order Gymnophiona; family Siphonopidae; genus Microcaecilia; species Microcaecilia unicolor. The sequence goes on along the minus strand of NC_044031.1, from coordinate 736,895,591 downwards.
AGGGTTCCCAGATGCGTTTTCTGGATACTATGAGCATGCACATGGCTATCTCTGGCTTGACTGGGTTTCAGCGCAGCCTCTGGATGGCCAGTAAACACGGCAAGAGGAAAGGGTTGCAGGAAGTGAAGCAGCACATCAAGAAAACCAGCAGCAAGGCCAAAGGGCTACCGGTGAGCCTGAAAGATGTGGCTTTAGGTGCTAGTGTTTTATTTACATTGCAGTCTTGAATGTCTTCCGTAAATGGGAAACACAGAAGAAAGCAGACCTCCGCAGTGGAAAAACCAAGAGTAGAACACAGCGAAGGCGACAAAATAGATGATGCCAAACAAACTTCTACTGGACTCAGGAAAAGTTCAGAGCAAGAGTTTAGCATAATGGTACAAAGAAGTTGAGATAATCTTTTCTCAACATTTTCAAGGTCTTGTGAGTAAACTCCATCGTTTGGACAAGACTTTTCCTAGAGAACCAACAGCACTTTGCTATACAGGGACTCCTGAGGCAGGCCAGAGTGGCCGCAACACGACTCATGTCGAGTCCAGTTTTTAAGAATAAACTCTTGCTGTGAACTTTTCCTGAGTCCAGTAGAAGTTTGTTTGGCATCATCTGTTTTGTCGCCTTCGCTGTGTTCTACTCTTGGTTCTTCCGTAAATGGGACCACGAATGAGTGAAAAGTTGGATAATACGGAAAACGATGGTAACTCCGTTAAAAATGCATAGAAAACATACATTATGTATACTGAACAGGCATAGGTATCTGTATTTAAAATACAGTATTGTTTATTAACATTAACCAGCAGCGTGTGAAGCCGGAAAACAGGAAGAGAACCTGCACACTTCTTAATGGTAATGCGATGATGTCACCGGGGGTGGGGGGGAGTGTCTGTAAGGTATGCTGGATGGTCAGATTAGTGAAGGTCGGATAATCAAGACTGTACTGTATTAGGGTTTATTTACCGCCTTTTTGAAGAAATTCACTTAGTATTAATTGGTGGTCGGGAAGCCATTATCACGGGATCTGGACTAGTTCATTGATTTACATTTAATCCTTGTTTTAAAGAGGTTTCTGCTTAAGTGATCAATTCTATTCCTTTTTCATGGGAGTAACACAGAGAGGAATTTAGATGTCCAGCTTCCGCTAGTTTTTTAGAACAGGATCTCCTGACAAACATCCTGATCTAAAAGACATTGAGAAATAGATGATCATGTATGGCATAAACATCTGAAATACCAATTAGGTCAAAACAGGCACATAAACATCTATCCAAGCAATGTTAGAAACATAAAATGTTTATTTTGCTTGAAACTGTCAGTGAGCCTGGTGTCCCTTTCTGGTTTGGCTTTTGGAGGGAGGGGGTGCTGGGGTGACTTTCCCTCACCCGTTTAATGGAGTTCTGCTCCAGTACGACCATGTTTCTGAAATCTAGATGTAGTGCTGCTGAGACAGTCAGGCCCGGGGCAGGGCCACTGCCACCCCCCCCCCCCCCCTCACTCAGGGTGCCGCCACCCCTTACCTTCCTGCGTCTGCTTCTCCCTTGGTCTGTCACTCTCCTGTTCCTGTGTGCCATGACCCGGGTTATTGCGTTAATGCAGTCACCCAGGTCCCAACACATAGGAGCAGGAGAGAGACAGACCGAGGGGCAGAACTTTCTGCCTGCCTTTGGAAGCCTTGCCGGTGCTGGGCCCGGGGAATCTTACCGCCCCCCCCCCCCCCCCCCCCCCCCCAAGCAGCCCTGCTACCTAGATATCAGGTGTAAAGCCCAATGTTGATCTGTTAGGATACAGACATTGACTTCCCTTCTGAAATGGGAAATAAAGGTTTGTTCATTTATTAAGGCTTCCTCAGTCCCACCCAGACCACGCCTACTTGCAGTTTGCACATTCTTCAGTTTGAGATGTGTGTTTGCCGGCTTTGTAAAATTGGAACTTAGATGTCTATGCAAGATAAAAACATTTAAGAACTAGTTTATGCACACCTAAAATAAGTAACGTAACGATTTTTATATTTCTAGACCTTCTTTCCAAAATGAGGCCTGTTACAAAATATTTTCAGGAATAAGTCATTCTGTGCCTCTGTGGAAGTGCTGATATTTAATCACTCGTGGTATCTGACATCCGTGTGCCTTAAAGGGAAATTCTATAAATGGCGCTCAAAATTTGGTCCTGAAAAAAATGGGTGCTGAAAGTTATTGTATAATGGGCATTTTGGGATGTACGCTCCTTAGAATAGCGCATAGGGCCAGGATTCGCATCCTGCTTTGGGCAGAAGGAGTTACACCAACTGAAACCAGGTGTAAATCTCGGAGTGCAGGTTAGGCGCGGATCCCCCTAATTATATAACCCTGAGCGCATTTTAAGGGAACCGTCCCTGGCTCGCCCGTGCTCCTTTGCAGATGCGCGTGGAAACACTTAGGTGCTATTCTATAAATGGGTACATAAGTGTGTTATCATGTGGCTCTGCCATTTCTGCCACGTTTCGGTGCCTTGCACCCATTAGAACGCTTTTTTTTTGCATTAAAAATTCAGAGCGGAAGCAGCACCTAATATGTGGCACCATATAAATAATTTCCCCCTAATTGTGCAAGCGAGAATTAAATACATTAACATACGAACACACTAATAATGTTGTTTTTACAGTACAGGGGCCTTATCTGTGGAATCCATTACCGGTATCTCTTCGTCTCCAGACATCACTTGATCAATTTAAAACAGATCTTAAAACATACTTTTTAAGGCTGCGTATAAATGAGTTTCTCTTCTCCCTAGCAGGCCTACGAGAGGTGCCTTGGAAGATAACTTTGAGCATTCCCTCTTGTTCTTTCCCTCCGTCCTATCAATTATTGTATTTCTTCCCTTCCCTAATAGTCACGTCTGTGTTTTTTGACCTTGTCGCTTATTCTCCACAATTTTTAGATTGTAAGCCGCCCTGAAGGTACCCCAATAGGGTGAGATAGAAAGACTTATAAAACTTGATTGGAAGAATCTGAGCAATGTGATAGGGCGAGGGCCGGTTGGATATTTGAAGAAGCGAGGATAGGCTTATTCTTTCTCTGCCTGTGTCTGGCTCTCTAAAGTCCCTGAACCATGAGGCATGGTATGATGTGAAAACCAGATTTCATACTCACTCAGTGCAAATCTCAGCCTGTTATGTATTTTAGATGTGCTGGTATTTCACTGTATGGCATAGCCACATCTGGTATTTGCTTAGATAGCTTTGTGTTCCTGGTCTCTTTCATTCCTGCTGAGCACCCCTAGTATTGAGCAGGCTCCTTCATTGTGTCCAGGGTGGGGTCATTTGGTGCCTATGCCCCTGGTAAAAGTGATCCAGTTTGAGATCAGCGTTTATGGTGCTTGTTTTCTGGCTGCAGATTGCTGCTTGGGATTGGGTGAACATCAGTAGCATTAACAATCTGGCAGATGTGCACAGCCTCTACGTTGGAGGAGCCCCTCTGGACAAAGAGGCACGGGAGCTGTTTGTGAAGGGTAGCATGACGGAGATCAGGACTGAATTTCAGGTAAGACACAGAAATAGAATAAAATAAAACATAGACAAGAAAATAAGATGATACCTTTTTTTTATTGGACTAACTTAATACATTTTTTGATTAGCTTTCGAAGGTAGCCCTTCGTCAGATCAGAAATAAGCAAATGTTGATAGATGAGTGTATATATATAAGTGAAACATCAAAGCATTTCAGTGACAGTCACAGGGTGGGGTGGGTTAGGTGAGAGACAGGGAGAGCCGAGTGGATGAGGGACAGGGAGATATGCATGGTGATAAGAGGATGACAAAGCAGTAGAATTTCTATGGTTTATAACGGGCGTAGCCAGATCTCACGGCAGGAGGGGGCCAGAGCCCGAGGTTGGGGGCACATTTTGAGTTCCGCCCCCCCACCACGCCTCGCCTCCTTGCCTCCCCCCCCCCCCCCCCCATCACTGCCTTGCCTCCTTGCCGCTTCCCCAGCAAAAACAAATACCTTTGCTGACGGGGGTCCCCAACCCCTGCCAGCTGAAGCTTTCTTCAGCGCTGGTCTGCGGCGCAGCCGCGTTCGCTGCCTTCTCTTCTTTCTTCTTGCTCCTCCTGTCCAGTGCACACTGATGCTCCTCCTCAGTTTAATGTAAAGGAGCGTCAGCGTGCACAGGAGGAGCAAGAAGAAAGAAGAGCAAGGCAGCGAACGCAGCTGCGCCGGAGACCGGCGCTGAAGAAGGCTTCGGCTGGCGGGGTTTGGGGACCCCCGCCAGCCAAACCAGTGGCCCGGACGAAATTTGCGGGGGGCCAGTCCCCCATAGCTATGCCCCTAGTTTATAATGGTCTAGAAAACCGAGATCTTTGTTAAGTCCTGTCTGGTGGTGACATAGAAGGCACAAGGCTTCGGAACAAGATTTTGTACAAGGTTGTTACTGAACTCAAATTCAGGCCTCTAGAGATTTATTTGTATTTAGGTCACTCCTTTTTCAGTGTTAGATCTCAGAGTGAGTTACATTCAGGTACACTAAGTATTTCCCTGACCCCAGAGGGCTGACATTTAAAGGGCCCTTTTACTAAGCCACAGCAAAATCTTTCCTACGCTAAACACAGATTTACCACAGCATAAAAGTCAGGATTTTTTTTTCCAGGTCATGCGCTAATCTTCAGATTAGTGCACTGTACTTGTAAAAGAAATGATGCAGGAGCACTTTCTGCCTCCTCCCTAGGAGGTGCTAAGTACTCCCGCCTTAAGTCTGCATTATTCAGACTGTGCATGCTAATGTAAACACACTAGCAAACAACCCTTCCATGCCATGTCCCCGCCCCCCAAATATTTTTTATAAATAAAGAATGCATGATTCGCACATGCTAAAAGGCAACTACCGCAAAATGCTTTAACTCTTTTTTTTTTTTTTTGCATTAGGCCTTTTTTTTTCTTGTGTTAAGTGAGCCCTTAAGTTTGTACCTGAGGCAATGGAAGGTTAAGTGACTTGCCCAAGATCACAAGATGCAACAGCGGGAAATGAACCAGGTTTCCCTGGTTGTCCACTTTGTTCTCTAACCAGTAGGCTATTCCTCCACCAGTGGCGTAGGAGGGGGGTGGGGCGGTCCGCCCTGGGTGCACGCCGCTGGGGGGGTGTCGACTTCGCTGGTTCACTGCTTTCTCTGCCCCGGAACAGGTTACTTCCTGTTCCGGGGCAGAGAGAACAGGGAACCAGCGGAGCCGACGCAGCTCCCAGCGACGACGTGCATTCGGGGCGGAGTGCCAGTGGTAAGAATGCACTCCGAGGGGGGGTGCGCACGCCGAGGGGGGGTGCGCCGCGCTGCACCCGGGGGGGGGGGGGTTAGCAGCGGAGACCCGCCCCATGTGTCAGCCGCCTTCGCTACGCCACTATCCTCCACTTGGCTAGAGAGGGCTGGAATTGTCATAAAGGAAGTGCTGTTTGGCCTCGGGGTAGAATGGATAAAGATTCTTTCAGAACTTAGCGGGAAGGGAAGGGGAAATGGGACTTCATATACCGCCTTTCTGTGGTTTTTTGCATCTACATTCAAAGCTGTTTACATAGTATATTCAGGTACTTATTTTGTACCAGGGGCAATGGCGGGTTAAGTGACTTGCCCAGAGTCACAAGGAGCTGCAGTGGGAATCGAACTCAGTTCCCCAGGATCAAAGTCCACTTCATTAACCACTAAGCTACTCCGTGTATTCTTGCCCTTCACCGATACTTTGTTTTTGGGGAAGTAGAAAGAGGCAAGAACATATTAAGTACATACACTCCACCCATGCAGCCCTCTCACTCTCCTTCCCACCCCCTCTCGACTCCATTTTGACAGTGTGAGTTTCATGGTCTTGCTTATCACTTAAATCGTCTTGCTTACAATTTTTTCTGTGCAGAATCTAATGAAGTATTGTGCCTTAGATGTCCAGGCAACACACGAGGTCTTTCAGGAGCAGCTCCCGCTCTTCATGGAGAGGTGAGGACCAAAAGCATCTACCTGCCCCTGTCATTTATAGAATTAACGCTTAAGCAGAGAGGTCACGTGTAAATTTAGATGCGGCCATTTGCACCAGCGAAAGACCTGCCCAGAATGTGAGGCCTATGTGGAATAGGGAAAATATACAAAGCAGATCGTTGATGGATAAAAATGATTTTAATAATATATTAAAATATGCATACAATAGCCCGACACAGGCCGTGTTTCGCCCTACTGGGCTGCTTCAGGGGCTACTCAATGTTTCTCCACTACCAAAGGAGGAGTAAGATGATCAAAGCAACTGTAATATAATATGCAGTTGATATCTTGAAAAAAACGGCTCTCCCAGGGATGTTGAAACAAATGATCAATAGCATACGATCAATCAAACAGTCACTTATCTCCCAGAGTGCACTCTGGGAGATAAGTGACTGTTTGATTGATCGTATGCTATTGATCATATTATTAAAATCATTTTTATCCATCAACGATCTGCTTTGTATATTTTCCATCTTGGAGTTTGCAGATCGTCTGCCCCTATGTGGAATAGGTGCAGACCACCATTCCTGTAAGAATTTTGGTAATAAATTGGAGCATGTTTTGTAGCCTCCAGGGAAAAACTTCTGACAGAGAGTATTTGCTGATTTAGAGAGAGACGCTTCTTTCACACTGGATTATTTATATCTCAGGTGCCCTGTGTATCTTAGCAAAAGCGAGTATGCCTCTTTTTTATTAAATTTTAATGAAGAATGGGTATAAAAAGCACTCATTAGGAAAACAAACAGTTCACATCAAGGGAGAAAAGAGAGATAATAAAGAAAACTACCAAATAATCAAGAAAATATATCCATTTACACTTTGACTAAACATAAGGTGATCTAATACATTCCCACCTACAAAATAAACTATTTTGCTTCCCTATCTATCAACAACCTTTGTAACTCTTCCAGCTAAAAAAATCCCCATATAATTCACATCAGGAAAAGTGATATAACATTTTGGAGGGAAATAAGTGGCCCCCAATACCAAAATTCTAGACTTGAAGAAATAGCTTACATCTTGCTTGAGCGGCCTTAGAAACGTTAGGAAAAACATAAGTGTACATAAGAACGTAAGTGTTACCATACTGGGATAGGCCAAAGGTCCATCAAACCCAGTATCCTGTTTCCAAAAGTGGCCAATTCAGGTCACAAGTACCTGGCAAGATCCCCGAACAGTAAAACAGATTTTATGCTGCTTATCCTAGAAATACTGCCAACTTATGCAGCTTACTCTACTCAATGTAACTACTACCAACAAAAAAATAAGCAGAGTGCTAAGGGAGAATTATATGGTGGAGTTTGTAGGTAAAGTCTCAAACACGCAGCAGTTATCGTTTAGTATCTATTATGCTGCTTAGTTGTAATCATAGACTGCTACCCACCGTCCTACCATTAAATGAGCTACCTAGCACGCTTATTTGTTACTTTTTTTCTTATATTTTTATAAAGCATGCCATTTGGCTCTTATATTATAATTATAGCTGATGGCTTAAGGGATCAGTCACTTATCTGTATGCCTATGCAGCTAGCACACCCCAACAGGAGCCTGTTTCTAGAAATAAGCAGTGAATTTTCCCAAGTCCGTCGTAATAATGGCTTAAGGACTTTTCTTTTAGGAAACTAGCCGAACCTTTTTTTAAACCCTGCTAAGCTAATTGCTTTTACCACATTCTCTGGCAATGAATTCCAGGGTTTAATTACAAGTTGAGTGAAGAAATATTTGTTCTGATTTGTTTTAAATTTACTATGTAATACGGTAACGGAATTCAAACGTGTGGGATAAACATAAAGGAATCCTGTTCCGAGGGAATGGATCCTCAGAAGCTTAGCTGAGATTGGGTGGCAGAGCCAGTGGTGGGAGGCGGGGCTGGTGGTTGGGCGGCGAGGATATTGCTGGGCGGACTTATACGGTCTGTCCCAGAGCCGGTGGTTGGGAGGCAGGGATAGTGCTGGGCAGACTTGTACGGTCTGTGCCCTGAAAATGACAGATACAAATCAAGGTAAGGTATGCACAAAAAGTAGCACATATGAGTTTATCTTGTTGGGCAGACTGGATGGACCATGCAGGTCTTTTTCTGCCGTCATCTACTATGTTACTATGTTCATTGCATGACCATAGTCCTAGTATTTTTGGAAAGAGTACAAATTTTGAAGTACGTTTTTAGGACGACTGCTTTTTCCTTCTCCAAGGAGAAGGTGATCAATAGGGTGGAATATTCCTCTTTTGCAGGCTTTTAGATTGGGCTGTGCTCTAAACCACACTTGCTCTTTCAAGAGTGCCCTGAGCTGGAATCGTGCCCTGTGTGACATGCCCACTAGCACTCCTGCCCTGCCCTCTGTAGACAATGGACAGGGTGTGATTTTGAAGCCTTTGCGCCCTCTGTGGTTATACTGCTTGAACAGCCCTTGACATTGCTCTGGCTTCTTTATGCCTAACATGAAATGTAAGGTCTGAGCCTTGAGCGCAACACAATCTCTTCTTGACCTATTTTGCTAAGAATGAGAATCTGTACAACATTGTGTGGGGGGGGGGGGGGGGGGGGGGCAGCAATAGCTAATACTCTGCCACCTGACCCCCCACTGGGGAAATAATTGTGCTGCAACCATGGCCAAAGCGAAAGGGTTAATCTCCTGTAGAAACACCCCCCCCCCAAAAAAAAAAGAGAAAAATTAGGGCCTCTCTTAATATACCACGCTAGCAATTCCTGGCGTGGCAGGTGCGCTGCAGCCCATTCTATGGCCCACCGCTGCACCGGCTTCCCCACTCACGCTCAGTTTTTGAGAATTCGCGAAAAGCAAGCATGTTTTTGGGGGGGGGGGGGGGGGCAATGTGGCGGCAGAAGCCGATGGACTGTAGGAGAGTGTTCTAGCCACCAGAGGAAGACCTCTTTACTGGCGGGGCTTAGTGATCCACACCAGCCATAGCAAAAGTACCACAGTTTTGGGTGGGTGCAAGCCCAGAGTGGGTGAACCAGAGCCTACCCAAAGCTCCACCACTGTTACATACAATCATTTTCTTTATAGCAGCAGTAGCTGTAATTGTGCAAAGGAAGCCCACTGAACATACTTCTACTGCACCCTAAGCTCAGACGCCAAGCATGTTTCCCCATGCAACAGCTGCTACATTATCTAACTCAAATCGCTTGGAAGAAAATGGAAAAGAAAGATCTTTCATTCCTGCTGGTAAGCCAACCTTGCCAGAAGTAGAAGAAAGATTAATAAAATGGGATTGCAGGAGTTATACATTCAAACACTGCAATGAAATGTCTCATTCTTTTTGCCTTTTCTCCACTGCTGATGGCAGTAGCACACAACAAGGAAATGCTCTTTGAGCTGATGGGATCTTGAAAGGGAAAAGAAGAACATTGGTGCATGTAAAGAAAATGTGTAATACAAATGTGGGTGAGGGGTGAAAGAAAGGAAAAGTAGGCCTGCGTACGTGAAGATAAGAGCTGATGTGCATGTTGTAGATGAGTTTCTATGATATTACAAAAGAGAGGGAACGAAGTACAAACTAAAGTCCAAACAAAAAAAAACAAAACAGCACCACGGGCCTTTAAAAATGGAACACAGTTCTTTAATGAATGAGCCTTGACAAAAAGACCCGACACGGGCCGTGTTTCGGTGACTAGCACCTGCGTCAGGGGTCACAGTGATGACGTGGAAAACTTGGGGAATAACCAAGGCACTTTCACTTTCTGTATCCAAACGTTTGGATACAGAAAATGAAAGTGCCTTGGTGCTTTGTAGGTTTTACTATATGAGATGTGGGGTAAGGAATAATATATTGTAGAGGAATATATTTGAGTTATTCCCCGAGTTTTCCACGTCATCACTGTGACCCCTGACGCAGGTGCTAGTCACCGAAACACGGCCCGTGTCGGGTCTTTTTGTCAAGGCTCATTCATTAAAGAACTGTGTTCCATTTTTAAAGGCCCGTGGTGCTGTGTTTTTTTTTTTTTTTTTTTTTGTGTAGATGAGTTTCTAGTCATCGGAGTAGGCCAAGTGGAAGAAGTGGCAGTGCACTTTTAAAGCAGCTTTTTCAGGGTAAACCTTTGCCAGCTTTTAAAAAGAAGGGAGGTCTTCCTTTTTTTTATGATGCTGTCTGATACAGTTAAAAGAGGCTTTGTTTCAGCTCTTTATCATTCTTTTTCTGCAAGGTTAAAATAGTCAGCCGAGAGATTTTATTTATTTATTTATTATTCACTTATATCCCACATTTTCCCACTCATGCAGGCACAATGTGGCTTACAAACATTAAATAAAATACAGAATAAGAAAACTTAGAAGAATATACAAGGAGTATGCAGGGGGAGAAGCATCTAACAGGGTGAACTAGCAGGGTAGGAGCCAGGGAGGGTGCATCAAGCAGCGGTATAAAGTGAGGAGTAGGTCTTTGCAAAGAAGTAGGTCTTCAACAACTTCTTGAAGAGGGCGTGGTCCGCTTGAGTGTTAAGGTGTTGCGGGAGAGAATTCCAGTGCTTAGGACTCCAATAGCGGAAAGATGAGGCGAACATCCAAAACCGAAGAACATCCATGTTGCATAGCGTCTGGGTGTGTTTTGGGCAGGACTGGGGTGGGCCCCAAAATAGTTATCTGTTCCCCATTTTCAGAAGGGGAATGGATGTCTGTCTGTGTCCAAAAAGATGGATGTCCAGATTTAGACTTGCTAGTCGGGACATATAGGTGTTAGGAGCAGTTCTCCATAGGAGGGATTATGGGAGGTCACCCCCTTAATTCTCCAGTGGTTGATGTCACCCCAAAAGTGAAACTGGCAAGGGATACTGGGGGGGGGGGGGGGTCTGTTACAGCTTCAAGAAGAATAGACATTCGTGTTTCTGTGGCTCACATAGACATTTATGTCTTTACACGAATCTCAGCAGATCCTGTTCTAAAATACTAGTGGAACTTCAGACATCCCGACTCAGACGTCTAATTTTCTGATCTAAATGTCCTTTCTAAAATGTGTTTTGAGCATTATGTAGAGAAGCTCCTTATTTATCAAAGAAGTTGATCTATTATACACCGAGACAGACTTTACATTCGAGTCGTGATGCCTTGTTGGGGATTTCCATCTTATAAGACTGAGAAATGTTCGATGAAAGTCGAGGGATTTTCTAGTGGCAGCGCCTTTGTTTTGGAATAAATTACCACAAGAGAGAGGGTTATTTAAATAATTTTGCCCAGTTTTGTGAATCATTAAATGCCTGGTTTTACTCTTAAAAATTGCCCTACTGTTGTAACGTAATTTTAGAAGCTGGTTATGGTTGCTGATCCTTGCTAATTCTATTCTATTATTTGTATTTTTATTTGATGTGGGTGAAGATAGGGCCACAGAGAGGGGGGAGGGGGCAAAATTCCCTGGGCCTGGCCTCCAAAGTGGGGCCCGGCAAACTTCTTCTTGCTTCCGGGTCTGTTCTCCCCTGCTCTTGCGTTCTGCCCAGGACCTGGATGATTGCATTAGCGCGATACAGTGTTAATGCAGTCATCCAGGTCCTGACTTCCGGCACGGAAAGGAGCAGGAGAGGACAGACCATGGGAGCAGGCACTCAGGAAGTGGCTTGCTGGCACTGGGGGCCCGGGCCGCCTCTTGGAGGCAAACACAGAAGGGTAAGGGGGTGGGCAGGTGGGAGCGGCGGTGTGAGTGGAGGGGGGCAGTTCGAGTGAGGGGGTAGCTTGCGGCGGTCCGGTTCTGCCCCGGGCCCGGCTATGTCTCTTGGCGGCCCTGAAGATAGGTTTTTGTTTTTCATTTCATTATGTATTTGGAAACTGCTTTGATTTGTTTTCCTTAACAAATAAGCAATATATAAACATTGTAATAAATATCCATCCATCCAAGCTGGGACATGTAAAATTTGTAGTATTTTAGAAAGGGTTCTGACAACGTAGAGCCTTTTCTAAAATCCATGTATGAGCTGGCTATGGACAGTGGGAGCAATCCTTTTACATCTGTCAATGACTAACAAGTCAACGGAGGCAACTCGGCAACATACACATCTTTGTTTTGGCACTTAAACATGTGTGTTGGTATTTTGGAACATATTTGTGCAATTTTAGAACCATATGGGGGCTCATTTTCAAAGCACTAAGGGCCCTGTTTACTAAGCTACGCTAGAGACGTGTTAACGTTTTTAGCATGCGCTAAGCATTAGTGCGCGCTAACCATGTAGATGCCCATAATATTCCTATGGGCGTCTATATGGTTAGCGTGCACTAAAAACGCTAGCACACCTTAGTATTCGGGGCCCTTGGACTCGCAAAGTTGCATTGAGGCTCATTTTCAAAGCACTTAGACTTACAAAGTTCCATAGGTTACTATGGAACTTTGTAAGTCTAAGTTCTTTGAAAATACACATCCAAATAACTTTGTAAATCTAAGTGCTTTGAAAATACGCCTCTACATGTCTAAGTGTTCCCAATTAGATACAGTACCCACAAGCGTTCAGCACTATTGATTTTGTGGGGGGACAAGGGCAGGGGGAAACAGGGAGATTAAAAGGACAACCCCTGCTAATTCCTTTTGTAGAGCACTGCCCAAACTGAGCACCTTTACAAAAGCAAAATGACTCCAGGAGCATCTATAAATCCTGATGTTGATTTCTGAGCTCCTAGACCTCAATTCCCCTTCTGAAATAGGGAAGAGACGTACTTTTTGGCCCTGTCCTAGTCCCACCCAAAGCATGCCCAAACCACACCCGTTTTCCATATGCACATTCCTATATTTATTTACACGTGTACATTGTGAATAGAGCTTCTAAATTGTGTTGCAGATTGGTCTTGTGACAAAACAGTGGGTTGCTAAGCCTGAAAACTGTATTATTTCATGAAGTGTAGTTCTCCTAATTGGCCAACAGATGGCGCTTGTTTTGAGTTTTAAAACTTGCAGAAAGACTTTCTCTTTTCTAGTTTAAGCTTATGGAAAGGCAGTCTGCAGAAGCACTGGGCAGCTACTTTCAAAATTGATGCCCTGAGCTCTGATTGGCCCTGGATTTCAAATGTAGCCTGAAGGTACTGGATTTTCCCCAGTCTAAGCTAGGGAGCGGACAGAAAAAGATCTCTTTACTGAGACCCTGTGAGCAGTTAAATTTTATATCCTGTGAGCAGCTATATTTCTTGAACTCCCCAGGTAGTAAACAAATGTTTAGATAGTTTTATAATCACCTGTTATTGTTTGAGTTCACCCTTTTCTGTTCACTCCTAATTTAGTTTATTGACTCTGCTTTCCTGGACTGACTAAGAATCCTGGTGTTTGTGCGCTTGGTCTGTGGGTGCTTTCTGCGAACTATGGGATCCCTGGAGTGTGAAGTGACAGTCAGTGTTCAGATTGGGAACGTAATAGGACCTAGCTGTTTGTCTTAATTGGTGGTTCTTCTTCCCCACAGATGCCCCCATCCTGTGACATTTGCAGGTATGCTTGAAATGGGTGTGTCTTACCTGCCTGTCAATCAGAATTGGGAGCGGTACCTTGATGAAGCACAGAGCACTTATGAAGAGCTGCAGAAGGAGATGAAGAAATCTCTCATGAACCTGGCAAATGACGCCTGCCAGCTGCTGTCTGATCACAGGTACAGTGTGACCAGGGATCTACTGAATTACATTTTAATACAACACAATCTATACGTTTACAGTACATTTCACCAACTCCTCACAAGGGCCAAAAGTGAATTACAAGAAAGAAATTGGAGCAGCAGACCAGGAAGTACAAACATCTCAGCTAGCACACTGCATCATAAAGGATACTTGAGCATATTTTAAGGCGATGTTTCCCAAATCGGTCCTGGAGTACCCCGTTTGCCAGTCAGATTTTCAAAATATCCACAAGGAATATGCATGAGATTGATTTGCATGCACTCTATCCATTATATGAAAATCTCTTTCAAGCATATTCCTTGTGGATTTTTTTTTTTGTTACATTTGTACCCTGCGCTTTCCCACTCATAGCAGGTTCAATGCGGCTTACATATTATATACAGGTACTTATTTGTACCTGGGGCAATGGAGGGTTAAGTGACTTGCCCAGAGTCACAAGGAGCTGCCCATGCCTGCAGTGGGAGGCGAACCCAGTTCCCCAGGACCTAAGTCCACCATGCTAACCACTAAGGCCACTCCTCCACTCCGGAAAAACCTGACTTTCAAGGGGATACTGCAGGACTGTCTTAGGAAACACTGTTTTAAGAGAAACATTTATGAACTAAAAATGTTTGCAAATGGTGATGGAAAACTAGATGAGATGATTGAGAGCGAAGAGCCATAGGTAAGCTATTCCAAATTGCAGGTGCTTGGTAAGCAAAAGAGCTTTCTAGTACTTCAGCTTAAGCCTTTTATTGATGGGATGTACAAAATCAGATTATTCTTTGCCTCAAGGTTTTAACAGATCTAGGAAAACACAAAATATGAATAAAGTTTGAGGACTAGTACCTTCAAGTATCTCATATACCAGACATGATACTTTAACATTACTCTCACCTCAAACGACAGCCAGTGAAGCAAACAGTAGAGGTGTTACCTGGTCATTTTTACAAGATTTTTAGATCAGTTTTGCAGAAGTACTCTGTACTAATTGGAATTTAGATTGTAATTGTGCAGACAAACCTGCACACAACACATTACAGTAGTCCAAATGTGATAGAATTAATGCCCGCACAAGAAAGTTGAAATGTTCCTCATTAAAGAATGAATGGCTTGACCATATTTGAATCAGTGTAAAGAAAACTTTACTTCATTTGCTTGTTGATCAAATGTAATTGCAGTATCCAGAACAACCCCTAATGTTTAATAGATTCTTCTACTCTTCTTCAAGAGTTCTTGATGAAAGGATGGCAGTCGGGCATGCTGCCATACAGAAGGACCTTACAAAACAACATGCCCAACGCTCAGCTAGATTCTTAATATCTTTATTCCTTAGCATCCCTCCGGAACGGCGCAGCATTGGACTGATGGGTTGTGCACGCCTTCCAGCAGGTGGAGACTGAGAAATAAAAACTGTGACTCTAGAGAGCCAATAAAAGCCCTGGCCATGTGACCCTAGCCTCAGTATTTGACTAACAAAGCAGGAAAGAAAGAAAGAAAGATTAGCTTCTGTGCCGTAAGGAATCCTAGCAGCCACAAAGCACTCGGCAATGCCTAGTATTAGAGCTCACCAGCAACTCTCACCAGAGAAGTGGTATGGCTCACTTGTACTATAGCTCACCAGCAACTCTCACCAGAGAAGTGGTATGGCTCACTTGTACTATAGCTCACCAGCAACTCTCACCAGAGAAGTGGTATGGCTCACTTGTACTATAGCTCACCAGCAACTCTCACCAGAGAAGTGGTATGGCTCCCTTGTAATATAGCTCACCAGCAACTCTCACCAGAGAAGTGGTATGGCTCCCTTGCAATATAGCTCACCAGCAACTCTCACCAGAGAAGTGGTATGGCTCCCTTGCAATATAGCTCACCAGCAACTCTCACCAGAGAAGTGGTATGGCCCCTTAGGTATTAGAGCTCACCAGCAGCTCTCACCAGAGAAGTGGTATGGCTCACTTATAATACAGCTCACCAGCAACTCTCACCAGAGAAGTGGCATGACCCACTTAAAGTTTTACATATATATACCAGCAACTGAGCACCCGAACAAATCTCACCAGAGAAGTGGCATGGCTCACTTGCAATATAGCTCACCAGAGAAGTGGCATGGCTCACTTGCAATATAGCTCACCAGCAATTCTCACCAGAGAAGTGGTATGACCCACTTAAAGTTTTACATATATATATACCAGCAACTGAGCACCCGAACAAATCTCACCAGAGAAGTGGCATGGCTCACTTGCAATATAGCTCACCAGCAACTCTCACCAGAGAAGTGGCATGGCTCACTTGCAATATAGCTCACCAGCAACTCTCACCAGAGAAGTGGCATGGCTCACTTGCAATATAGCTCACCAGCAACTCTCACCAGAGAAGTGGCATGGCTCACTTGCAATATAGCTCACCAGCAACTCTCACCAGAGAAGTGGTATGACCCACTTAAAGTTTTACATATATATATATATACCAGCAACTGAGCACCTGAACAACTCTCACCAGAGAAGTGGCATGGCTCACTTGCAATATAGCTCACCAGCAACTCTCACCAGAGAAGTGGTATGACCCACTTAAAGTTTTACATATATATATATACCAGCAACTGAGCACCTGAACAACTCTCACCAGAGAAGTGGCATGGCTCACTTGCAATATAGCTCACCAGCAACTCTCACCAGAGAAGTGCTATGACCCACTTAAAGTTTTACATATATATATACCAGCAACTGAGCACCCGAACAACTTTCACCAGAGAAGTGGCATGGCTCACTTGCAATATAGCTCACCAGCAACTCTCACCAGAGAAGTGGCATGGCTCACTTGCAATATAGCTCACCAGCAACTCTCACCAGAGAAGTGGTATGACCCACTTAAAGTTTTACATATATATATACCAGCAACTGAGCACCCGAACAACTCTCACCAGAAAAGTGGCATGGCTCACTTGCAATATAGCTCACCAGCAACTCTCACCAGAAAAGTGGCATGGCTCACTTGCAATATAGCTCACCAGCAACTCTCACCAGAGAAGTGGCATGGCTCACTTGCAATATAGCTCACCAGCAACTCTCACCAGAGAAGTGGCATGGCTCACTTGCAATATAGCTCACCAGCAACTCTCACCAGAGAAGTGGTATGACCCACTTAAAGTTTTACATATATATATACCAGCAACTGAGCACCCGAACAACTCTCACCAGAGAAGTGGCATGGCTCTCTTAAAGTGTTATATATATATACATACCCACATATAAACATATAGATATATACCTACACATATATACCAGCCACTAAGACCACCAGCAACTCCAACCAGAGACGCGGCATGGCCCACCTAAAATTCCATAAATACTAGCATCTGGGTTTTTTATTTATTTATTTATTTATTTTTTAATATTCCATTGAAAAGAAGCCGAAATACGGGAGGGGCCTGGTCCAGTCCGGAGGGATTAAAGGAAAGCAAATTAGCAGGTAAGGTCTAATTTCTCCTTAACGAACAGTTCTCATAATGTTCAAGAGATTGACCGACAAGACCCTGTTTCAAGGTTGTATCAGGGACAGTCCTATAAATACATAATAACATCACATTTAAGGATCAGCTGATCTCAAACGGACCAATAGTAATTTACAGCAGCGAACTCCAGTCCAATTCCAAGTTTATCTCAGCAGGAAATACAGTTCCCAATTTAAAAATCTACGATTGCTCCTTATAGTTCAGTATAGCATTTGATCCTTAAATGTGAGCGTCCTCGCACCAGCGCCATTTTGGAAGATATAATGGATGAAAATTGAAGAGCTGTGGCCTGACATGAGTACGCTGAACGAGTTCTAAATTTTAACTTTTAGATTTTAAGTGTAAGTACTGTTTTTGTACAATTTATAATGATGTTAAGATGCAGCCTCGAAACAGGGTCCTGTCAGTCGGTCTATTAGACATTATGACAGCTGTTCGTTAATAAAGATCTTAAGAATCTAGCTGAGCTTTCATAATGTTGTTTTGGATTTATATTCAGCCCCCGCCTGAGATTACATCTACTATTTGAAACTGGATACAGAAGGACCATGGCTTAAATTCTAGGGGAATGATCTGGACCCCGGTTCTGCCACTTGTAGCAGGTGTGTTCTGCTCAGTGCATTTTGTCTAGCAAAAAAGGTGCTGGTACTCAAATGCCAGGCCACCCTTCAGGACCCACCCCACAATAACCAGGCCTCCTGCAACCAGTCACAGAATGGAGTGGAGGAGTGGCCTAGTGGTTAGGGTGGTGAACTTTGGTCCTGGGGAACTGAGTTCAATTCCCGGCACAGGCAGCTCCTTGAGACTCTGGGCAAGTCACTTAACCCTCCATTGCCCGCCACATTGAGCCTGCCATGAATGGGAAAGCGCGGGGTACAAATGTAACAAAAAAAAAAAATCTATGACAAGGCAGAATTGGTTTGTAGAGCCTGAGCTCTTTCATTAAAACTTGGGGACCATGGGTCAATTTTAGCAGACAATGGAAAAGGTGCTGGTACTCAGTACCCCCTCAAAAAAAGCCCTGGTTCTGCTCCAGCCCCTGCTTTCCAAGAAATCTACAAGGAAGAGGAGAAAAGGAGGGTGATCCTGGAGCATTCACTCTGCTCTCTAATCCAGCCTCTGTTTGCCTATTGTTCCTGCCCCTTCTCCTGGCTCTACCGTTCCACCTCTTCCCGGTCAAGTCTTCAGCTCCCTAGGCCAGCTAAGGTGGTGGATGCTGCTGAGGGGGGGCATCATTGTCTGTAGGGAGCCCTAGTACAGGGAACCCAGCTGAGGGCCATTACTAGGTGAGTTCAGAGGAAGGTATTAAAAGGAGGGGGGGGGGGGGAAGCTATGTGTAGTTACAGGTGAAGGCGCCTGGTGCCAGATCCCAGCCCCAGTCCCAGCTGATCTGGAGGCCCAAAGAAGGAGGAGGAAGTTGCGCTGCCCCCCCCTCCACTACATACACACACCCACAGGCCACTTCATAACGTAGTAAATGGGCAGATAAAGACCAGAGTGGCCCATCTAGTCTTCCCAGTAAGGTGACTAGGTTTTTAACTGCCACTCTGTGCAGGTTACCTCCTCTTTCTCATGCCTTCTTAGAACTGCAAAAAGTCATTGCATTGCTACGTCTTGCATGCCTCCGATGCTAGGACTCCTCACGCATACTGCGCTTGGGGAGTCCTGGAGTCGGAGACTGGAGGCATGCCACCGACTTCCTGTTTCTTTATCGTCTGCTCCAGACCATTCCCGACAATTGGGTATAGGTAGCCCTACCAGCAGAGGGAGACTGAGAACTACTGACTGCCAACTTTGTATAGGGCTCTGTTCATCCCTGACCCCTTCAGTATTTCTTAGTCTCCAAGCAGAGGGAAGTGAATGGTTCTGTGCAGCCCTACCTTTTTATCTCTGAGGGTGTGCCCTTGTTGGCCTTAAATTAAAAAAAAAAAAAGGTGTAAGAATGCAGCAGCAAATTTCTTTGGCTGGCGGGGCATCGGCATCCTCACCAGCAGAAGTATTTTTAGCACATTGGGAAGGGGGGAGAGGAAATGCATTGCCCCTGTTCGGCACCGGTATCCCACTCAAATCTTCCTCGGTGAAGACCGAAGCAAAGAACTCATTTATTTTTTCTGCTATTTCTTTGTCGTCCTTGATCGCCCCTTTTACACCCCGGTCATCCAGCGGGCCAACCAATTCTTTTGCCGGTTTTCTACTTTTAACGTATCTAAAAAGAATTTTACTATCAGTTTTTGCTTCTAACGCTATCTTTCTATGAAAATCCCTCTTTGCCTTTCTTATCAGCTTTTTGCATCTGACTTTTGACATTCCTTATGCCGCTTCTTATTTTCCTTATTCGGTTCCTTCTTCCATTTTCTGAAGGATTCCTTTTTTAGCTCCAATAGCCACCTTTACCTCACTTTTTAACCACGCCGGCCGTCGTTTTGTTTTCCGTCCTCCTTTTCTGATAAGTGGAATATGTTTGGCCTGGGCCTCCAGGACGGTGTTTATGAACAGCATCCACGCCTGTTGTAGGTTTCTTACCTTCTCAGTCGCTCCTCTTAAGTTTTTCTTTTACCGTTTTTCTCATTTTATCATAGCTTCCTCTTTTAAAGTTAAACACTAACATATTTGACTTCCTATGTTTACATCTATACTCTGGAGGAAAGGAGAAACAGGGGTGTTATGATACAGATGTTCAAATATTTGAAAGGTATTAATCCGCAAACAAACCTTTTCCCGGAGACGCGAAGGCGGTAGAACGAGAGGACATGAAATGAGATTGAAGGGGGGCAGACTCAAGAAAAATGTCAGGAAGTATTTTTTCACAGGGAGAGTAGTGGATGCTTGGAATGCCCTCCCGCGGGACGTGGTGGAAATGAAAACAGTAACAGAATTCAAACACGCGTGGGATAAACATAAAGGAATCCTGTGCAGAAGGAATGGATCCTCAGGAGCTTAGTCGAGATCAGGTGGCAGAGCCGGTGGTTGGGAGGCGGGGATAGTGGTGGGCAGACTTATACGGTCTGTGCTCTGAAGAGCACAGGTACAAATCAAAGTAGGGTATACACAAAAAGTAGTACATATGAGTTATCTTTTTGGGCAGACTGAATGGACCATGTAGGTCTTTTTCTGCCGTCATCTACTATGTTACTATGTTACCTTTTTGAAAGCAAATTTCAAAGGCAATCATGTTATGATCACTGTTGTCAAGCGGCCCCCAGACCGCTACCTCCCGTAAAAGATCATGCGCTCCACAAATGACTAAGTCTAGAATTTTTCCTTCTCTCGTCGGCTCCTGTACCAGCTGCTCAATAAAGCTGTCCTTTATTTCATCGAGGAAATTTACCCTAGCGTGCCCTGACTGTGGGGCTTTGGCATCTAGTGTTGAAGTCTCCTCTTTGTAACTCCCATTTTCTTCCAATA
Source organism: Microcaecilia unicolor (assembly GCF_901765095.1). NCBI lineage: Eukaryota > Metazoa > Chordata > Amphibia > Gymnophiona > Siphonopidae > Microcaecilia > Microcaecilia unicolor. Next base: position 736,875,124 of record NC_044031.1, on the reverse strand, counting down.
AGAGCAAGGTTGAAGTTTTTTCAAAGCTTTCTACACATCAGGAAAAAAATCCATAGATTTTTATCAGTAATCCTTCAAATTCTCTTCTGTGTCGAGCAATGGCATAGTCACTGGGGGGAAGCCTCAGGGACCTAGGCTGAGGCCCCCTCCAAAATTGTGGTATCAGTGGATTGATCATGCAAGAGGTGCATTAGAGGCGAAACAAGCTATTGACTTCGCTGTTCAGGCAGCACAGGAGAGGGCTCAGGCAGAGGACTGGTTCAGCTAGTGGGGCTTGGGTATCCCCACCAGTAAAGGTAGGATTTAACTGCCTGAGGGAAGGGGGCGAAGATATAAGAGGAAATGTGTGGCTCCCTAGCCCCCCTCCCCTTTGTTCTGTATGTGTACTCATTGCCTCTCTGCTCATGTATTCAGTGCTTCTCACTATCTGGATAACAGCACTGAGTATCCTTGATTAATTTACATAGTACAGCGAACCTTTAAAACCCTAACTGCAGTGTTTAAGTATCACCACGGACATTAATGCACCTTTTCGTGGGGCCCCTGACTCTTCATTCCACTAGCTAAAAATGATATGGATGATAGTCAAAAAAACAAGAATCTGCAGAATAGCAATATAAATTTTAAAATGAAAGTATCAAGTTGAGGGTTCTGTAAAATAAAGGCCCTGGGTCGTTCACATAGATTTTTTTTTGTCTGTAGATACAAAGGCCTATTCAGTGGCTGTTACCTGGATAAGTGCTGCTCACCAGGGCCAGCCACTGATTTCCAGCGGCATGATCTAGATAGCACCAGGGGAGTCGGGGGGGGGGGGGGGGGGGAATGGAGCCGTAAATTATCTGAGTACTGCCATTTATTCCGCACAGGTACCCAGATAAGCATCTGAGTAAGTTAGGACACTAGAATATTTTATTTATTTATTTAGATTTTGCTCACACCTTTTTCAGTAGTAGTTGAAGGTGAGTTACATTCAGGTACTCTGGATATTTCTTTGTCCCAGGAGGGCTCACAATCTAAGTTTGTACCTGAGGCAATGGAGGGTTAAGTGACTTGCCCAACATCACAAGGAGCAGCAGCGGGATTTGAACCGGCCACCTCTGGATTGCAAGACCGGTGCTATAACCACTAGGCCACTCCTCCACTCCAATAGGAATAGCTGTCCTAACTTACCCGGACGCAGGAAACAACAGCAGATCGATGCCAGATCGATTCCTGAAGAATAGAAAAGCTTTCAAATGTTTGTTGTAGGAACTACAACACTTGGAGGTGAATTAAAAGTCAAAACCCAACATGGCTGTGTTTTGCCCACAAAAGGGCTGTATCAGGGGAATTACACCAGTGCGAGGTTAAGGGAAGATCCACCAGAACTACCTCAATTATACAACATGTCTCCTCCAAAACAGCACAATGTCCTAACTAACCCAGATGTGTATGTAGGTACTGGTGCTCTATGTCGGCCATACCCGTATATCCAGTGGCAATATCTGGGTACAGCTTGGCACTGAGTAGCCAGGTAAAACTTTAAACTCTGTGATTGGCATTTTAATGCAATGCCGACTGCAGAGTTTAAATATTGGGAGGTTTTTTTTTCTAGTGATTGCCAGTAGTTGTACGTACGATAACACATTGTAAGGCTATAGAGAGGCAAGAAAGCTGCCCCAATAGAACATTTTTGGTTTTTAGAACTCTTTGACAGCTAATGGCCACACAGTTCAGGCTGGTTAACATTTGCTTTTCTTTTAGATATAAAGAAGACCCATGGCTTTGGGACCTGGAGTGGGATGTCCAAGAGTTTAAGCAGAAAAAGAGGCCAAGAAAGAAACAAGAAAATGAACGCGTTGGAAAATCTGAGGCTGCAGGAAAGCCCCCAGCGCTGGACTCGCAGGAAGGTCAAATAACTTAAATACCGCTGTCTAAATTGTTCCTTGGTGATCTGATCTGGGGAGAGAGCAATAGAGCAGCTCTTCTGCATTAAGCAGTGGGCTAAAAGACTGAAAAACTGTTTAGGGGCAGTTTCCAAACTCTCTCCCCCCTCCCCCATTTACAAAAGCTGTGCTAGCATCTGCTGGTGCGGTTATCACCACACAGCCCATTCATTTTGTAAATAGGGAGGTTTATTAGAACAAAGCCTGTACATATTTTTTAACTTGTGTGCTTTGTACCAGTTCTCAAAAAGAGAATACATGTATACATTACTTGGAGACAGGTACAGAGAGGGCTAGATTTCTGAATATGGTACCTGAGCATTAAGCACTCTTCTATAAACAGTGTGCCAAGTTGAGCGTCATTTGAGCGTAGCGTAGGGATCTGCACCTAATTTTGGGTGTGAGGATTTACACCAGCATTGGAATGCCCCCCCTCCACCACAGCCATGCCCCTTTTCAGATCTATGTGTAAAGATTTATACACACTTCTTTATGCAATACCAAGTATAAAGATACGCGTGTAAATTCCAGTTAGAGCCAAGAATTGATTATTAGCTCCCAACTATTGGTTCTAATTGTCTCGTTAGACAATTATATTGCGCACGCACATTTATATGTGCCATATATAGGATTAGGGGGAGAGCGTGCACAGTGACTTGTTCCTGTATTTTCAGCAGATAGATTTTTGCTGGAAAAGTACACACACACAATTTTGAAACTTTGTGTAGTTCCCCAGTGGGCCCAAAAAATATACATGTTTTGGGATACCATTGCAGAACTGGGCTGCATTGAGGTAGGGTGATTTTCAGATGGCCTTTAACATGGCTAAAATATGGCGGCAATTCTATTTTTAACGCACGTCCAAAACGCGCGGCAGAAATTATTTTCTACCGTGTGGTGCTAGCCAGGCGGTAATCGGCAGCGTAAGCACGCTGACGATTACCACCCAGTTAACACGTGAGACCTTACCGCTAAGTCAGTGGGTGGCGGTAAGGTTTCAGGCCCAAAATGGACGCGTGCTCGTTTTAATTTTGCCGCACATGCATTTTCGGTCACAAAAAAGGGGCCTTTTTTGCAGGCACACTGAAAAGTGAACCTGCGCACTTCCAATACATACGCCTACACCAGTGCAGGCCATTTTTCAGCGTGTCTTAGTAAAAGGGCCCCTGAGTTATAGGTGTAAGTGGGAGTCCCGCCTATGCCCTGCCTGTGGGTATACCCCCCTTGCAAATACCCACTTAACTTGCATAGGAGTCTTTTTACTAAGCTTTGGAAATAAAGGCCCTAAGTTAGCAGTAGGGGCCGTTTTAGCCTGCACGCTAGGGCCCTTTTTACTGCAGTGTATTTTAAAAAAAAATCCCCCGGCGCACATGACCATGTGGTACGAGAATTCTTACTTCATGGCCATGCGGGAGCCCTTACTGCCACCCATTGAGGTGGCGATAAGGGCTCCTGCTCTAACCCGGCGGTAACCGGGCAGCGCACGACAATGGCCAATTACTGCCACACAAGCCATTGCCGGAGGTTTTCTTTTTCCCCTGGAAATGGCGCGCTCAGGGTGGGACTACCGCCAGTGGCCGCATTGGGCCAGCAATAGTCCCGGAAGAGCGAGCGGTAAGCCCGCATTGGGCTTACTACCGCTCTGTAAAAGGGCGACCCAGTGCATATTTGCAGAATAGGGTTTAAGCGGCATGCTGACATGTCAACATTCTAAACATGTACATGTGGAAATGTTAGTGCCTAGGTTATGGAATTTCCCTCACATATGACAGATAATCTTCAACCAGCCTGTTGCGTGTTCTGCTCTGTCATGTTTGCATTCAGAGCCTACACACAGGGGACATTTAGTTTGGATGTTGTAGTGATCTGATTAAAGCAGGGCTGTGAGAATGTTTCAAGCAAAGCACAAGGCTCCTTGTGAGAAGGCTTCCTGACCCCTTGTGAAGAGAAGGGAAAGGGGGAAATGGGACTTGATATACCGCCTTTCTGAGGTTTTTGCAACTACATTCAAAGTGGTTTACATATATTCAGATACTTATTTTGTACCAGGGGCAATGGAGGGTTAAGTGACTTGCCCAGAGTCACAAGGAGCTGCAGTGGGAATTGAACTCAGTTCCCCAGGATCAAAGTCCACTGCACTAACCACTAGGCTACTCCTCCACTCCACGGCCCAAGAGTTTTCTGCTTATGTCATTAACAGCAAAGCAGAATATTATTGTATTTCAGTTTAATTACTTTGCTTTGCAAATCCAAGCACCAGGCAAGTTCATTAGGCATTTCCCTGCCTCAGATGGCTTATAACAGGGCTGAGCAACCACAGGCTTTGAGGCCACAACCCAGTCAAGTTTTCAAGATTTTCACAATGGTGTCCCACAGATCAATCCAGAGACTTGTGGGTTGTGTCCCTCTACCAGCAGGTGGAGATAGAGAGAACCTCCGATGTTTGCTATATGTGGACGTGTGCAGCCAGCTGAACCTCAATATTCTCACTATCTAGCAGGTGGAGGGACATCTCTGTGCAGCTCTGGTTTGATCGGGCGACTGGTGTCCTTTGGGCCTAGTTTAGCACAGACGGGTTGAGTGGCTGTTTGCAGCTTGTGGTGTACACCTGGTGGTGCCAGATCCCTCCCGGTCTCCCCCTACCTTTCCTCCGTCGCCCAGGGCTGTTGGCCTGATCGGGTGTTTCCTTTCTCTCCTGACTAAAAAAAAAAAAAAAAGACTTTGTTTTTGTTTAATCATACGGAGGAACTAGACGTTCTGCAGAGTCAGTTTTGGGGCAGGCGTTTGTGGAGCATGTCAGTGCCTTCCGAGGCGGCTAAGCGCTGCTTCCAGAGTGGGAGCCGGAGAGCAGCATCAGGGGAGTGTGAGTCCTGCTGCCGTCAGCCCGCAGCGGGTGTTCAGCGCGACGGGGGTTCCCCTCAGGTGTCCGGTGAGTCGGAAGCGCAGGGGATAGTTTCGGTGGTTTCCTCGAGGCAGTTAGTGCAGCACACGTTGGCGGGCACCATTTTTTCCTCTCAGGTGCGACCCGCTTTGCACATGGCGGTTGATAGACAAGAGGCGCAACGTGCTTCTGTGGCACAGGCTCAGATGGAGGGAAGCGATGTACAGGGAGCAGGGGAGTCTCTTGCAGTTCCTTTTTCCCCGGATTTTGTTTTATTAATGCACAAGGCCTTTCTTTTGAAGAAGTCAAGAGCTTCTCTTCAGGCAGCCCTGTCTCTTCCTCAGCAAACTTCGGTTGCTGCAGCCTCTCAGTCTTTCCTGCCAAAACGTCCCCGGGTGGAGATTTTGGATCCAGAGGAGCTATCTGACACAGATGGCCCGGTTTTGTCTCTGGGCTCTCCCTCAGAATCTTTGGATTTGGCAAATGAGGTCACCCTGCCCTCTGAAGAGGGGGATGATCAGACAGCTGCCTGCCTTTTTCGCAGGGAAGAGCTTCCCTCCCTGATTGTTAGGGCTTTTGAGGTTTTGGCCATTTCCCCCCTGAATCGTCAGGGGGAACAGGTTCGGTGTCCTCTATTATGTCTGACACCAAATGCCCACATCTTTCCTTTCATGTGCATGAGGCCATGAAGATCCTTATTTCGATGCAATGGGATACTCCGGACAGTGGGCTTAAGGTTACTTAGAACTATGTCGCATCTTTACGTGCTACCTGCTCCTGACTTAGACTTGCTGAAGGTCGCTACGGTGGATTCCTTAATCATAGCGGTCACTAAGAAAACCACTCTCCCTATGGAGGGTGGCATGGCACTCAAGGACCCTCAGGATCGTAAGTTGGAGACTTGCTTGAAGCTGTCCTTGAAGTAGCGGCCCTTTCCCTGCAGGCCTCAGTTTGTGGCTCCTATGCGGCGCTGGCATGCTTATCGTGGGTACAGAAAGCCTCCTACTACTACTACTACTTAACATTTCTAGAGCGCTACTAGGGTTACGCAGCGCTGTACAATTTAACAAAGAGAGACAGTCCCTGCTCAAAGAGCTTACAATCTAATAGACATCTAATACAATCTAATAGATCTCCTCTCTGGAAGATCTCGTGGCTGTTTTGCCGGCCTTGGAGTCCGGTTTAGCCTTCCTTGCGGATCTTCTTTATGATCTTTTGAGGGCTTTGGCGAAGGAGGTTTCCCTAGTGGTCACTGCACGTCGCTGGCTGTGGTTGCGGCATTGGGCTGCAGAGGTGGCCTCTAATTCACGTTTAGCAAGGCTTCCTTTTAGGGGAAAGCCTTTGTTTGGTACAGACTTAGAACAGATAGTGAAGGACCTCGGTGACTCTAAGGGCCAGCGCCTCCCGGAGGACAGGTCCAAGTTTGTACAACTGGTGGGACCTAGACCTAAGTTTAGGGATACACGGCGTTACCGCTGGACCTCTTTTCAGAGAGCAAGTTCTTCTCAGAGGCCTCAGCCCTTTCAAGGTGACAGGCAGGCCTTCCTTTCCGGTAACAGAAACCAGCCCGCAGCCAGGTCTGCCCAGTGATAGGGCCCTGGTCCATAAGCAGCTGGTTAGTGGGGGCAGCCTGTCCCTATTCCTGGTGGAGTGGACCAGGGTAACATCCGACAAATGGGTCTTGGAGGTTATCAGAGATGGCTACAAGTTAGAATTCGCTCGTCCGATAGTAGACTCTTTTCTGTAATCTCCTTGCAAATGTCCTGCCAAGGTGTGGGCCATTCGACTCACTCTCCTTAACTTACAACGGCTGGGTGCCGTCCAGCCTGTACCCCCAGCAGAAAGAGGGTGCGGTCGATACTCCATTTATTTTGTGGTGCCAAAAAAGGGCGGTTCTTGGCGATCCGTCTTAGATCTCAAGTGCGTCAACAGGTCCTTACGGGTTCGGCTTTTCTGCATGGAAACCTTCTGATCGGTGATCACAGTGGTACAGCCAGGGGAGTTTTTGACCTCTCTCGATCTCAGAGGCCTATTTACACATTCCAATCTTGCTTTGCAGTGCTCAGTCGTCATTTTCAATTCAAAGCGATGCCCTTCGGCCTAGCCACAGCGCCTCTTTTTCCAAGGTCCTGGTAGTAGTGGCGGCCTATCTCAGGAAGGAAGGGATTCAAGTCCATCCCTATCTAGACGACTGGCTTGTGCAGGTGTCTTCTTTCGAGGAGAGTTGGCGGGCAACCGACAAAGTGGTCGGGTTGCTTCAGTCACTTGGTTGGGTGATCAACTTCCCGAACTTCACAAAGTGCAGCCTAATGCCTTCCCAAACACTGGAATACTTGAGGGTGTGCTTCGATACCCAAACAGGGATAGTTTCTCTTCCTTCAGCTCGAGCTCAGCAGTTACAGGCTCAGTTACGAGCGCTGTTTCAAACTCCGAACCCACGGGCTTGGGACTATGTACAAGTTCTAGGTTCCATTGCCTCCACCTTGGACGTGGTAAAGTGGGCCAGAGCTCACATGCGTCCCCTCCAGTGGCACCTTCTGAGCCATTGGTCTCCGCTCTCGGAGGATTAAGAGGTTCGGGTGCCATGTTCGGCCCATCTTCACACAATCATGCACTGGTGGTTCATTCAGAAGAATCTGGTGTTGGGCATTCCTCTGGCAACCCCGGACTGGAAGATAGTGACCACGGATGTGTCACTGTCTGGCTGGGGGGGCTCATTGCCTGCAACAGACGGCCCAGGGAATGGAAACAATAGAAAACTCTCCTGACATTGTCAGACCAATCGCCCAACATACTTCCACCACTTCTATATTTATTTATTTTGTTTTTTAATCAAACGAAGGAACATTCAGAACGGAACCCGAAAAAAAAAGTAACCAACTGCAACAAAACCGCAGACAGTAAACCCGGGGGGGGGGGGGGGGGGGCACTGGATTGATCTGTTGGGACTAATGGAAAGAAAATTATCAGCAGGTAAGAATTAATTTTTCCTTCCATGGCGTTCCACAGATCAATCCAGAGACTTGTGGGATGTATCCAAGCAGTCCTCAGTAGGGCACTTGATGTCCCACTTGACCTTCAGGTTTAAAGCAGGTCACCACCATAAAATAGAACATCACCTATAAAGTCACATTAAAATAGTAATAAAATATACAGTAATTTCATTCAACTAAGCAAGAAAACATAAAACACAAGTAGATCACTCAGAGAATCAGATCAACTGATATTTTTGGAATAACCAAGTCTTTAAAGGACACTGAAATACCATGACTTTGGCGCATTTACACTTTCACAGTTAATGCCAGGTCTGTGGTTGCTGTAACATGTAGATGAAAACCAGAGGCTTAGTAATACAAAAATCCAAAAGACAACAGTATTACTACGAATGAAATTTCTTTGGAAGGTGTGCTCCTTTATTAAAACCTGATGTGGCCACATTTCACTCTCAGGTTACGTCAGGAGTACAACTAAAATAATAAATAACATGTAATAACATGTAATAAATATCAGATAAAAATTTTTTTGACAAATAATATATAAACATTTTAAATCCATTATTCATAAAATGACAATTTTGAGAATGCATCCAAGTTTGAAATATCTAAAAATCATATAATAAATTCATAACATCATTCAATCACATTCATTCATACTATATAGTGTAATCATAGCAGTGTACTCATTGATAAGCAAATCCCAGTATCAAATGCAGGGTTGCTTTGGGTTGTAAAATACAACAGCTTTAAATCAAAACAAGATTTCATGTTAGATTCCATCTAATCAAAATGAAGCTATTCCTTCATTTTAAAATAACCTTGTAGAAATGTATGTTACCACCTATTAAATGTAAATTTTATTTGTGATAATTTGTCTGCTGTTCTGTTGCTGGGTAATGACAGGTGCCCTTGACCTGGATTGGCCACTGTCGGTGACAGGATGCTGGGCTAGATGGACCTTTGGTCTTTCCCAGTATGGCACTACTTATGTACTTATGTACTTATAGATACCCAGATGATGTTATACAGTAGACTCATCACACAGCAACAGGGCTGCTTAAAAGGAGGTGCCCACTTACAGAAAAAAACCTCCTTAAGACCTGGCAGTAATGATATATTTAGCATGCTGTGAGGAGCAGAGAGGGAGGGGTTACATTGTCATACTTAAAAATCAACCCCAAGGGAGATATTTGCAGAAATTCCTCAAACTCCTATTTTATTTACTATTTGCTGAATGTCCGATTGTTTTGGGCACTGGAGATTGAAGGTACATTTTTTTCTGTTAAAAGATGACTTGTACCATCCTCCATTCTAAGTCCTTGTCTGTTTCTGTTAGATTGTGACATAGACCTGACAGATAAAATACAGGACTAGAATTGTACTGGAGGCATTTAACCTGCTGACTTGTTGAGGTACGGTGGAGAAAATTGCAGTGTTTCTTCTCTTGTTAAACAGATCCTGGACCCCCTAGTGAAGAAGAGGAGGGAAAAATCCCTGCTGGCAAGATTTTCCTGGAGAAACTGAAGGAGACAACCATAGATTTACTACCCAAGAGACAGCAGCACTTGCCAGGCCACCCAGGGTAAGCAGGTGTGGGAGGGGCAGGGAAGACGTGCAGGGCATCCTGACCATATAATTAAAAAATGTGAGCATCCCAGTTCATGAATGCTGCCAGGAATCTCTCTCCAAAACACACTGAGAACATCGGTTTAATAGCATGGTCTGAATAAGATATGGAGGCGGTGCTTTCCACTCTTAAGTGCTTGTTCTGTATTTTAATCATGAAATTTACTGGAACAGCTATTTATTTGAAATCCAGCTCACTAAATACTTGCTGTATGCATCACTCCAACCTTCTGCTTTTGCTCTTCTGTGTTCATTTCCTTTTAGATATTACATTGCTAGAATTAGTGAGCATGATCTATTCATCTTCAGGTTGACATCAGTGCTTCAAGTTCAATACCCATTTCTTTCCTTTTTCCTGTTATTGCACCAATCGGTGGTGCAACCCAGCAATAACATTGATAGAGCAGAGAATAAAGGAAAAATGTTTTCCATGGTAACCGATACTGTGGTTCCTTTTTATTGGAAATAATGTCTTCTGCTTCGGGTATTGTCATTTTACAGTTTCATAACAGGGCTCAGAAGGAGATTGGATAGCTCAGTGGGAGACGGGTCAGTCAGAAGCGTCAGGGGCGCAAAAGTGACTTCAGGACATCCTTAAATCATAACCACTGAACACTGGGAATGCATGGGAAGGACTGGCCTTCTCTGCCCGTAGGCCATTGTTCACACATATCGTAAGCACCCACTACTGTTCACTGTCAGAGACTCGTGGGGGTGGGGGGGGGGGACAATTCTATAAAGGGCACTAAAAATTAGATACCCAAAATCTATGTGCTAAGATAGTATTCTCTAATGGCATCTGGGCACCCAGAATCTATTATAGCATAGAACCTAAATTGGCATTTGGGCACCAATATTTAGGTGCCTACACGTATACCAGATAAAAGGTGTGGCAGCCTAATTGTTGGCATCTAGATGCATAACTTGCAGTATTCTATAAGTTTGGTGCATAAGCAGTCGCGTAGGAAGGGTGGGGTGGTCAGCCCCGGGTGCACGCCGCTGGGGGGGTGTTGGCTCCGCTGGTTCCCTGCTCTCTCTCTGCCCCGGAGCAGGTTACTTCCTGTTCCGGGGCAGAGAGAGCAGGGAACCAGCGGAGCCGACTCATCTCCCAGCGACATGCACTCGGGGCGGAGCGGCTCTCCCACCCGTCCCCTTTCCTACGCCAGTGGTAAGAATGCACTCGGGGGGGGGGGGGGGGGGCGCCGTGCTGCACCCAGGGGGGGGGTGCGCAGCGGCGACCCGCCCCGGGTGTCAGGCGCCCTCGCTATGGCACTGTGCATAAGTACGTGAACCACCCATGCCCCACCCATATGCAAGCCCCCTTTGCAATTACATACTAAAGCACTTAAGCATCAGTGATAGAAGAGCGCCTAAGTGTGTGATCCAGCATGCCCTGCCCATGCCCCACCCACGTGCACACTCCCTTTGCAATTACATACTAAGGGCCCCTTTTACCAAGCTTCAGCAAAATGGGGCCGGTGCTGGCGTCAGCGTGTGTTTTACACGCGCGCCGAGGCCCCCTTTTACCGCAGCTGTTAAATTGGAAGTCTCGCCTTCCTGCAGGAAATGGCCGCGTGGCAAGTAAAGCACTTGCCACGCAGCCATTTCGGAGTGGGGGGGGGGGGAGCCTTTACCGCCACCCATTGAGGTGGCGATAAGGGCTTCCGCGTTAGGGCAGCGCAGCACTGCTCAATTACCACCGGGTACACTCCAGTGCTACAAAAATAAATTAATTTTTGTAGTGCCAGAAATGACGGCACGCTAGGGGTGGGAAGTACCGCCGGGCTGCTGCGGTAGCCTGGTGGTACTTCCTGTATAGCAGGCGGTAAGCCCTTGTTAGGCTTACCGCCAGTTAGTAAAAGGAGCCCTTAAGCACTTAGGCATTACTATTAGAATAGTGTGTAACTGCTATTTACCCCCATTTGGGCACCTTACTTCTGTTTGAACACCTAAAGTTAGGTATTCAAACAAAAGGAGTGGCGGAGTAGCCTAGTAGTTAGTGCAGACCTGAGAACCAAGGGAACCAGGTTCGATTCCCATTGCAGCTACTCGTGACCCTGGGAAGTCACTTTATTTATTTCTGTGCAAAACTTTCTGTACTGACCTAGCTGACGGGCAGAACAGAGCAGTTTACAGGCTAAGATAGAGAACATGAAAAGGAACTTCATTAATTATAGAAAAGCAGGATAGTTAAGTCTGAAAGACAAGCATAGCTAAAAGAAAAAAAAAAACAATTTAAACAGGTTGACCTTTGCAATACACACTTAACCAAGACCTTAGAGAAAACGGCACCACTAAAAGATTTCTTATGCCCTACTCACAAACGCTCACCTTGGTTTTCTCCGGAACATTGGATCCTTAAACGCAAAGGACAGAAACTGGAAAGGAAATGGTGGAAATCTTGCCTGGATGAGGCGAGGATAAACTGTACGAAGCACACGACAAAGTATCGCCAAGCCTTAACACAACCAAAAAAAAAAAAAAAAAAAAACAATATTTCTCTCAATGGATTGCACAGGCTGCCAGTTCAACCAAGCAGCTGTTCACTATAGTAAACAGCCTACTGCAACCCCCCACAACAGAACCAGCCTGCCCAGTAAAAACTGCAATGATTTTGCTGCATACTTTGCTAACAAAATTACAAACCTCCACCAAGATTTACAGGCAATCCCACCCAGCCTCCAATCAGTTAACCAGGAGTGCACAAACTCGCCCCCTCCTGACACAGACATATGGGACACTTTTAACCCAATAAAGAGAGGAGAGCCTTGACAAAATCCTAAGAGATCTTTGACCAACTACCTGCTCCCTCGACCCTACCCATCAAAGATAGTGCAGCAGGCAAGCATTGGCCTCATAGAAGGTGCCACTAAAACTGTGAACTCCTCTCTTTCTAATTGGCAACTACCAACAGCATTAAAAATGCCAGTGGTTCACCCTTTGCTAGAAAAACAACCTTGAACAAGATGAACTTGAAAGTTACCAGCCAGTATCCAACATCCCATTTCTAGGGAAACTTGTAGAACTATCTGTGTTCAACTCAGTGATTGACTAGAAGAGAGAAACTGGCTAGATCCATGTCAATCTGGAATCTGGATTCAGACTTTGTTGTGGAACAGAAAAGGTCCTCGTATCCCTACTAGATGATCTTCACAGAAACTGAGACAGGGGATTGAGAGGTCAATCCAGACAGACTGAGATGGCCTAGGAGCAGTGGAATTATGACCCAGCTGAGATGGATGAGGGGAAAAATTAGGATTAAAATCAAAGGAAAATATTCAGGTAGCTGGGAGTGAAGATTCATGATGTGGTGGCCCCCATCTGTGGAAGGTTTCAGTTGAGGTGAAAAGCTCAAAGGAGCAGGAAGTAGCCACATTAATTTAAAAAATTTTCATACAGGACGGTCACGTGACGCCATGGTGCGGGGCTGACGCTGGAAAGCTAAGCTCCGCGCACACTCACCCGAAAATCAGATAATTAGACTTACCCAAGGAGCGAAACGCCACAATTTCAATCATAAAAGGTGGGAAAGCGACTGGCGAGTAGAGATTGAGCGAAGAAACCGAGAATGGCAGCGAAATCAGTGAGAAAAGAACGAGACAAATCGAAACCGCCAGAAACCAAGATGGCCGACCAGCGAGATCCCGGCGAATTAGCGGTGGGATCCGCATGGCTGACGGAGATCACGGCCGAGGTTACAGCAGCGGTTGAGGCCGCGTTGGACAAAAAGCTTCAGCAATTGCTCGATCGGGCGGAGGAGGCTCATGAGCGTATAGACAGTATAAATATGGAGCTAGATGAAGGTTTGCAGCGGATTTCAGAGATGGAGGAGACGGTGGAGGCACAGAAGGAGATCAACAAGAAACTGGAGAAGAAAGTACAGGATCTGGAGACAAAGATTGATGATTTGGAAAATAGGAGCCGGCGAAATAACCTCCGTTTGGTTGGTTTACCAGAATCGCTTCTAGATAAAGATTTGCCTACCTTTTTGGAGGATTGGCTGCCGAAAACATTACATATAGAGGACAAACTACAGAGTTTTTGTATTGAACGAGCCCATAGAGTTGGGCCTCCGAGACAGCCTGAGAACAGGCCGCGAGTAGTCATACTAAAAGCTCTGAACTTTCGGCATAAACAACATATTCTGGAAGCGATAAGAGGAGGCAAAACTCTCACCTACCAAGACAAGAAGATCCTTTGTTTTCAGGATTATTCTCAGCAGGTGCAGGCGAGGAGGAAGTCCTTTGCACCTTTATGTACGGACCTTTTCAATAAAAAAATAAAATTTGCGCTCTTGTATCCGGCTAAGTTACGTCTCACGATCAATGGAGTCACTAAATTTTTGGACACTGTTGAAGCAGCTAAAGCATACATTCAACAACATGGCGGTGAATAGACCCTCAAAGGGGAAGGATATAACTACAGAAGCATCTGAGGGAGCTCCACAAGACAGGGGCTTATTTGAAACTAATTTGCTATGGGAAATCACCCCCGGAAAACTTATGGATTTCTCAAAGATTGAACATTGAAGGATGGAAAAGAGATTTAGTTAAGTCCTGATCAATGCTTGAACATATGGGATAGTGGGGATGATATAATACATATATACAACAGAGGAATCAGACATGGACTGTGGAATATACTGTTGAATTACAAGGGTCGTATGAGCATGGAGAGGCGGAATGCAAAATAAGGCTGAAAGAATACACAGAACTGAATTACAGCACAGTATGCTGAACCATTGCCAGGATGTGGTGAAAGAAGATGATCAAAGACTGGTATACGAAAAGTGATGTGTAAATTTGTGAATATGTTGGTGGTTAAGACTGGGAAGAGTTAGAGGGGTAAATAATAACGGCAGGGTGAGTGTAGGGGTTAATAAGTGACTAGTTCTTGGAACAGGAGGGAGGGAGGGAGGATTTGAAGGATGGGAGCTTGGGGGGAGAGAGGGGGGGGGTGAGAGATAGGGGGTTATATAAAATTAGGTTAACAGAACCTCAATCAGACATATGGAGTCAGAAGAGAAATAGGAGTGAGTTGAATGAGGAGTGGCTGCGTACACAAACAGCAGGAGTGGTGCTGCTGGGACACCATGACTGCTCTTATGTGAATGTGGAACATTGGTTGCTGCATAAGCGAGACTTAGGAGACTGATGGGATTAAGGATATACTCTTGGAATGTGGGGGGTATTTCATCTCCCATTAAGAGAAAGAAAATCTTACATAGTCTCAAAAAGAAAAGAGCGGATATAGCACTTCTCCAGGAGACACATTTATCGTCTCAGGAGCACCTTAAGCTTAAAACCTGGTGGGTGGGAACAGTACTGGAGACCCCAGCGGTGGGGAAGAAGGCTGGGGTAGTGATATTGTTCCATAAATCACTCCAGGTTGAGGTGGGGCAGATGTGTATTGATTCTGAAGGGAGATATATTCTGGCACAGGTCAAGGTGAATAACACCACCTACCTTATTAGTAACATATATGCCCCTAATGTGTACAGTAAGAAATTATTCCACTCTCTCATAAGTAAGATACAGCAATTTAATGTTTCGAAGAAGATAATTGGGGGTGATTTCAATATGGTAGCTGATCCCACCATGGATAAATCACACCATATAGCAGGTGCGATGGGAGGGATAGATAAAGGTATCAATTTGATGTGTGGGGCTCTGGGAGTGGTTGATGTGTGGCGGGTTCTTAACCCTAATACTAAAGATTATACGCACTATTCTAGAGCTCATCACACGCAATCGCGAATAGACTACATACTGATAGATGAAGATAGTTTTGCAGACATCTTGGAGGCAGCAATAGATCCCACGATAATTTCGGATCATGCGGCAATATCGATTGAGTTTAAAGATCTGAATGCGCAAAGTAGAGAGTTCAGATGGATATTCCCCTTAGATCTGTATTATGATCAGGATTTTAGGCAATATATTAGGAGAAAATGGGAAGAATATGCACTATATAATGATGCACACATGGATACACCAATATTGTTCTGGGAGGCTGGGAAAGCTGTGTTAAGAGGTGAGATTATAGCATACAGTGTCAGAAAGAAAAAACAGAGAGATCGAGAGATCATTAGATTGGGGGAGCAGTTGGTGCAATTGAGGAGGGCTTATGGACAAGGGGTAGCAAATCATATCCGAGAGCAACTGTTAGCCACTCAGGTAAATTTAAATGAACTGCTACATCAGCGAGCCACTAAATCTGTTGAATATTATAGATATCAATTGCATAGATTTGGGAATAAACCCGGGAAACTGATGGCAGGGCTGGTGAGGAAGGTGAAGGGGCAGAGGAGAGTGTTGGTGATCAAGACACAGAGGGGGAACCTAGTACATGATGATACAGAGATAAGAGACGTATTTAAAGATTATTATGCTAGACTATATGCCAAAAATGATGATGATGATCTAGACCCTGACATATACTTAGAAAATATCAATAAGACAAAGATCTCAGAACAACAGAAGAGGGAGCTAAATAAACCGATTGAGACTGAGGAGGTCCTTAAAGAAATTAGAGCTAGTGCCTTGCATAAAGCGGCGGGGCCAGATGGATATAGGGCTGAATTCTACAAAATTTTAATGCAGGATATAGGAGGCCCTTTAACAAAGTTCTTTAATAGATCAGTTGAATTAGGTGAACTTCCACAGTCTTTGCGATTAGCGGATATAATAGTATTTCCAAAACCTGAGAGAGATCCGACCATACCAGACTCATATAGACCAATTTCACTGATTAGTTATGAAGCCAAGCTGCTAGCTAAAATTCTGGCCTCAAGATTGGCAAAAGTATTACCAAGCATAGTGGCGACCCCTCAGGTGGGATTTATACAGGGGAGACAGAGTGGGAAAAATATTAGACTGATACTGGCATCAATAGAGAACGTACGCAGAGAGGGAGGAGATTCCTTATTGATTAGTTTCGACGCCGAAAAGGCGTTTGATCGAGTAGAGTGGGAGTTCTTGTTTGCTTCATTAAGAGCGTATGGATTTGAAGGTTACTTCACACAAGCAATCTCTATATTATATAAGAATCCTATGGCGAGAGTGCTGGTTAACGGAGCGTACTCTCGAAATTTTGTAATTAATAGAGGTACCAGACAGGGATGCCCTCTGTCTCCCTTACTGTTTGCTATTACGCTAGACCCGTTGATTCGGGAAATCATAAGTAACCCTGAGATTGAAGGTATAAAACTGGGAACCAGAGAATTTAAGATATCGGCGTTTGCCGATGACATTTTGGTTCACCTAGCTAAACCGGAGAGATCGCTACCGGTATTGATGGAGGTTTTTGAAGAATATGGGGCCTTTTCGGGATTTAAATTGAATTTTCAAAAGTCAGAGGGATTGCCCACAACCAATCTGGTAAAGGAGAAATGGAAGGGCAGGTTCCCATTGAGATGGGCGAACAAGGAATTTAAATACTTAGGCATAATACTAACAAGTGATATGAGTAGCTTATATAGACAGAATATAGACCAGTTACTGCAATACACGCGACATAAATTAGCAATATGGGAGGGACTGCCCTTAACTTTAAGCGGGCGAGTGGGTTTGTTTACAATGATACTTTTCCCAAAATGGCTGTATGTATTAAGACAATTGCCACTAGTCATACAGACTAAAGATATAAAGAAGATCCGTGGAATGTTGACTAGATTCTGTTGGAGTGGGAAAAAGGCTAAAGTTAAATTGGAATATCTCTATGGGAAAAAAACAGAGGGGGGACTGGGGCTGCCTGACATTAAACAGTATAATTGGGCTTGTCTAGCTAGACACTTAGCAGATTGGATTATGGAAACAGAAGAGCATACGGAATGGAATATTGAGAGTGCATTGTTTAGACCATATCACCCTTATTATATGATGCATGTAGAGAGTAAAATGATACCAAAGGAATGGAAACATCATATCTTATTGGACCCAATGAGAAGTATATGGCAGTACATATTGAGGAGATTAAATAAAAACCCACGATGTACGGATCTCCTCCCACTAGTAGGGAATGGAGCATTCGGACCGGGGAATAATTGTCCGAAATTTGTCAAGTGGGCACAGGAGGGAGTGGTACTAGTGGCAGATGTTATGCAAGATACGGGAAAGATTGTATCAAGAGAGGCTTTAGAGGACATGGTGGGGGCAGAGAATGTGACATGGTATGCTTACTGCCAGATCCACAGTTATATTGAGAAACTACATAGGGGAAAATGTGATAGAGGGATATATGAGCTGCTGATGAATTTGTTTTTGCCTCAGGGAAGAGAACAGACTACGGTGTCCATACTATATAAACAGTTAAATTTGATAGCCAAGCATCGTAGTTATGAAGCAGTGGCAAGACGATGGTCTGAGGATTTAAAGGTAGAGATCAGCAGTGGAGATATTGTCCAATCTCTAAAGGAGATAGTACATAAAGTGGAGAGTGCCAGATATAGGGAGATACAATTTAGAATTGTTCTGAGGGCATATATGTCTCCCATACAGGCCTATTACGCAGGTAGATTGCAAGAAACACATTGTAGTAAATGTCATTTTCAGAGAGCAACACTATATCACATGTTTTGGGGATGTCCGGTCATACAAGATTTTTGGGGCCCAGTGCTGGAATATTGTGAGGCCATGCTACACAGGAAGCTTCGGTTAGAGTCTAAAACTGTTGTGCTTGGATTAAGGGGAAGAGGGTCAATACTACGACATAAAGAAAACCTATTTATTTATAAGGTACTAATGGTTGGGAAACAATGTATATTACAACACTGGACACAAGACATAGGGCCCTCCTTCTGGCAATGGAGGAGCTCGCTTCATTCCTTGGTGCGAATGGAAGCACGTGCTATGACTAGTAGCCCTAGAAGTAGACAACGATTTTGGGAAGTCTGGGAACCATACGTACAGGCTCTATCCAGCAGAGCTCGCAGTTTATTGGTGAACACACTCATGGGAGAGGAAGGTAGGGGAAGATAAATGGATTTATATGTTTAATGGTTAACGCTAATATAGAATTACATGGTATAGGAATAGGGGGGGGAGGGGAGGGGGGGGAAGGGGAGGAAAGGAACCTTTAATGAAACCTTTTGATGACACTCTAGATTCGATTATGATAAGGAATAAACGGGGGGGGGGGGAAAACAGACAAAGACTTGTATTAGATAAATGTTTATTGACAATATTTACAATTGACAGTAACATCAATAGAATAATTTTTTCTCTTCTAAAATAATACAGAATAGGGGATTGGGGGGAGGGAGGGACAATGTTATATGACAAAATTGATGGCTATATGTAATGATACATGTTTTCAGTGATGTTCCACTGAGTTTTATACAAATGTTTTGAGACTGCCATGTTCAGGTGGATTTGTACTTTTGGAATGGTCATCAATAAAAAACTGTTAAACATAAAAAATTTTCATACAGGCACTTTGGCAACCAATCTGGAAACTGACCGAGGGAAAGACCTCTGTCTGTATAAAATATGGGCATGTTCATCTTTTTGGTAGAATTTGTACATTTCAGAAGCTGGTTACTGTACTGTCTTATCAAATTACATTGGGCAATGGAGGGTTAAGTGACTTGCCCAGAGTCACAAGGACCAGCCCAGTGTTTCAGTGGCACTGTTCTTTGATGCCAGGTGGGACATCTGGGTTCAGTTCATGAACCTGGTTTCTACTTTGTCAGCTGGTGTTCAGAATGCTGGGCAGGGAGAGTCAGCTATTGCCCAAATGTAACACTTAATGGCCAGACTTGGCGCACGCCTACCAGGTTTCAGGATGCTTAATTCAACGGTCAGGTTATATGCAAGTTGTGAGCATGGATTAACAATAGTGAAAAAAATTCTGCATAATTGAAATGAAAACTGCTTCTGTAGTAGTCTGATACAGGCTAACATTAGTTGAGTAGGAATCCTAAAGGGACAGGGAGAATTTGTCAATCCCTGAAAGTCACAGCTCCATTTTTCAGGATCATTTTATAAAATAAAACAAGTTTAAAATGACTCTGACTTCTTGTCCTTCTCATGAGAAGTCAGCAGGAAGAAAAACTAAAGAATTTGAAAGGAAAATATATTTAAAGTTTGTATTCAGAAAAGTTCGGCTTGCGTGTGTATAACATTGGTCAGTGTTTGAGTCAAACTGCTATAACCAATAACCAATACTATTGATATCTATGCAAACCACATGCTCTGGTCTGCAGGTGGTACCGTAAGCTGTGCCCTAAGCATGAAGACCATGACTGGGTACCTGGCCCCAGCCTCATCAGTCTCCAGATGAGAGTGACCCCGAAACTAATGAGGCTGACTTGGGATGGTTTCCCCCTACATTACTCTGAAAAGCATGGCTGGGGCTACCTTGTGCCAGGGAAGAAAAACAACTTGTCAGCAGTGTCCCAGGATGCAGCAGTGCCATCTTGCCCTTACAGGTAAAAGACATGATTCCCATAAATGTCTTTTTGTTTTCCTTAACCAACATCATATGTATTTGTTTATTTGGAATTTGCTCACACCTTTTTCAGTAATAGCTCAAGGTGAGTTACATTCAGTTACACTGGGTATTTGTGTGCACTAAAACACGCTGGAGTGTGCGTTACACATTTTCAAGGTTGAAGCTTCTGCTTCTTTGGATTTAAGCACTCTAGGGCACACAGACAACCAACCAACACCTTGGAGTACATCCTGCCATGTGGTGCTGTCTATTTAATAGTTTAGTTGTGTCTGCAAGGGAAAAGTCTGAACTTTTACGGCAACAACTTTGAACTGTTGTGTTGCACGTACAAAAAGTCATCGTAGACTAAAAAAAACCCTCGTGTAATATTTTTTTAGAATAATTTTTCAAGATTATTAATGCAAAAAAGTTCATATATCGATAGGCCAATCAGACTGAAAAAATATGTATAATCAGTAAATGTGTCGAATCTCAATGACTCAAATGCACTTATCTTGCAACTTTGCGCTTCAGCTTGCCAGATGATTCCAACGGTCCCGTTTCGTTCATCTTCCTCAGGGAACCATGCAGCAAAGTGTTTCAAAATCGCTATATGCTGGAGAATCGAATGAATATATATTCTCCAGCATATAGCGATTTTGAAACACTTTGCTGCATGGTTCCCTGAGGAAGATGAACGAAACGGGACCGTTGGAATCATCTGGCAAGCTGAAGCGCAAAGTTGCAAGATAAGTGCATTTGAGTCATTGAGATTCGACACATTTACTGATTATATATATATTTTTTTCAGCCTGATTGGCCTATCAATATATGAACTTTTTTGCATTAATAATCTTGAAAAATTGTTCTAAAAAACTATTACATGAGGGTTTTTTAGTCTACGATGACTTTTTGTACGTGCAACACAATAGTTCAAAGTTGTTGCCGTAAAGTTGAGACTTTTCCCTTGCAGACACAACTAAACTGTTCAGTGTGGGTATTTTGAGAGTATCAATTTTTGTGAACAGTATCGATCTTTGGTTGGATTGCTGTCTATTTAATGACAAGCAGTATGACCACAAACTACAATGAAAGAGCCTGGCATAACAACTGCAGTCTCTTCCAATCTGAAATGGAAAGCATAGGGCAGGGGTATCCACTCCTTGAGGTCCACAACCAAGCCTGGTTTTCAGGCATTCCGCAGTGAAATGTGTATGCAGTGGAAGCAGTGAATACAAATAGATCTCATACATATTTATTGTGGAAATCCTGAAAACCAGGCTGCATTGTGGACCTTGAAGACTGGATTTGAGGACCCCTGGCATAGAGTTAAGAGTCTGTACCAGAGCTTGCTTTGTGCTGTTACAGAAGAAAGGAAGAAAGTGGGGGATGACCACTGAGCTTTCCCAGATCCAAAAATGAAGAGAGACGTTCTTGTTTAAAGTGGAAAGTGCACCATTGACATTAGTTTATCGTTTCATAAATTAAGCTCACTGTGGGGGAAAAACTTATTCTCCATTTCCATTCTCATCTTTTGTAGGTCTCTCTTACTGCTTGCTTTGAAATGCCACGTTGAGTCCACTCACAAAACTATGGTTCCACTTTCTGTGGCCAGCATAACCTTTATTTGTATTCCAGCAAAAACGCTCTTGGTTGCAAATCGGCCAGATAATAAAATGTATATGTGTATCTAATATTTCTGTCCATTCCTTGTTCCTTGCCAATTTTATTAATCTGAAAATGCCCAGATGGTGCTATTCTTAGAATGAGCCTCAGTTTATGAAAGCTGTGTTTATTACAACTGCTTTTGTCCATGGGTATTTTTAGCTTATGCAATCGTTGAAAAAATGTTGACATGTTGTTGTTCCATTAGTGCTGGATGTCATTTTGCCCTTTCTGATTTCTTCTTTTCTTTATTCTGTTTTGATATATATATTTTTTCTTTTTGGTTCACAGAGAAATATTTCATCTTTTTTGCTTAATGTGCCCTCTCTGCTTTGCCCCGTCTGACTGACACAGTGCTGCATTCATCATGCTTGTTTCTGTGTCTCCAGGGTTATTGAGAACATGTACAAGGAATACTGTACGAAAAAAGGAAGGGAGCAGCCGACCTCGCTGGGCGCCTCCCTCCAAGAGGACTTCATGTTAACAGATGACAACAGCATGTGGCAGAAGGTGAGGGACAGAGCTTCTGTGCATCAATGGGAAGGAGGTTCAAAGAGAAAATATAAGAACATAGTAGATGACGGTAGAAAAAGACCTGCACAGTCCATCCAGTCTGCCCAACAAGATAACTCATATGTGTTACTTTTTGTGTATACCTTACCTTGATTTGTATCTGTCTTTTTCAGGGCACAGACCGTATAAGTCTGCCCAGCACTAGCCCCTCCTCCCAACCACCAGCCCCTTGATTTGTATCTGTCTTTTTCAGGACACAGACCGTAGAAGTCTGCCCAGCGCTAGCCCCGCCTCCCAACCACCAGCCCCTTGATTTGTATCTGTCTCTTTCAGGGCACAGACCGTATAAGTCTGCCCAGCACTAGCCCCGCCTCCCAACCACCAGCCCCTTGATTTGTATCTGTCTTTTCAGGGCACAGACCGTATAAGTCTGCCCAGCACTAGCCCCTCCTCCCAACCACCAGCCCCTTGATTTGTATCTGTCTTTTTCAGGGCACAGACCGTAGAAGTCTGCCCAGCACTAGCCCCGCCTCCCAACCACCAGCCCCTTGATTTGTATCTGTCTCTTTCAGGGCACAGACCGTAGAAGTCTGCCCAGCACTAGCCCCGCCTGCCAACCACCAGCCCCGCCTCTGCCATCCAATCTCCGCTAAGCTCCTGAGGATCCCTTCCTTCCGAACAGGATTCCTTTATGTTTATCCCACGCATTTTAGGAAAATGTAATGAAAAGAAGAGGATTGTTCACAAGAGTTCTTGGGCACCTTTTAGATGTATCATGCGAGTTCCCACCCGGACTGTTCCTGCCCACCAATTCTCCCTGAGACAATTCTCCCCCAGGACATCCCACTTAAGGGGGACAATTCCCACCAAGGCCTTTCCCCCCTGGACATTTCCCACCCTCCCTAGGTTTTTTTTTTTTTACCAACTGTAGCTTCTTTCTTGTACCGACTCCCATAAGTCCTGGCGGTGCTTTTTTTTTTTTTTTTTTTAAACAGCATCTGGAAGAAAGAGGTTAGAGCAACATACGGATGTACACAGAGGATGTATAATAAAAAACATTTATTTATTTATTTATTTATTTATTTATTGCATTTGTATCCCACATTTTCCCACCTATTTGCGGGCTCAGTGTGGCTTACAAAAAGACTTGAATAATAGAAATACATTTGTTACGAATAGGTTATGGATTTCATTGAACAGAGTTGTGCGAGACATTCGAATAACATTGGGAGTATAGCAATAGAGCATCAACATAGAAACATTAGAAGGAGACAATAGGAAAAGGGCATTGTTAGACACCTAGACATAGGTGTACATAGTTCCGTGAATAAATGTATGATTGACTGGATAAAGGGATGATGGATCAGAAGTGGATGTGTATTGCATTGGTGAACAGTGAGTGTGGTCTCTATGTGTTTTGGCTCTTTCCGTAAGTTTGTTCAAACAGGTGAGTCTTCAGTAGTTTACGGAAGGAGGCTTGTTCGTTAATCGTTCTTAGGTTGCGCGGTAATGTATTCCAAGACTTCGTGCTCTTGTAGGAAAAGGTTGACGCGTGTATCGTCTTGTACTTCAAGCCCTTGCAGGTTGGGTAGTGAAGGTTGAGGTGAGTTCGGGATGATCTTTTGGCGTTTCTGGGTGGTAGGTCTACTAAATCAGACATGTACGCTGGGGCTTCACCGTGAATGATTTTATGGACTAATGTGCAAATTTTAAAAGTAACGCGGTCCTTGAGTGGAAGCCAATGTAGTTTCTCTCGTAGTGGTTTTGCCCTTTCATGTTTAGGTTTTCCAAAGATGAGCCTGGCTGCTGTGTTCTGGGCTGTTTGAAGTTTCCTCAGTATTTGTTCTTTGCAGCCTGCGTATAGTGAGTTGCAGTAATCCAAGTGGCTAAGGACGAGGGATTGCAGTAGGCTGCGGAAGACGAATCTTGGGAAGAATGGTCTTATCCTTTTCAGTTTCCACATGCTGAAGAACATCTTCTTGGTTATATTGTTTGCATGAGTTTCGAGTGTTAGGTGGCGGTCGATAGTCACTCCGAGGATTTTTAGCGTTTCTGAGATTGGAAGTTTTAGGTTTGGTGTGTTTATCACGTTGAAATCAGTTGTGTTGTATTGGGAGGTGAGTATTAGGCATTGGGTTTTTTTCTGCGTTTAGTTTCAGGCGGAATGCAATCTGCCCATGTGTTCATGATGAGTAGACTT
This sequence comes from Microcaecilia unicolor, assembly GCF_901765095.1. NCBI lineage: Eukaryota > Metazoa > Chordata > Amphibia > Gymnophiona > Siphonopidae > Microcaecilia > Microcaecilia unicolor. The sequence goes on along the minus strand of NC_044031.1, from coordinate 736,850,887 downwards.
GATTGAGTTCGCTGGAGATTTCTTTGGTGTCTTGTTGAATGGGATGTATATTGTCACATCATCGGCGTATATATACGGGTTGAGGTTATGGTTTGATAGGAGTTTTGCTAAAGGGATCATCATTAGGTTGAATATAGTTGGAGAGAGAGGTGATCCTTGTGGACTCCGCATTCAGGTATCCATGCCTTGGACGTGGTTGAATTTGATGTGACTTGATACGAGCGCAGGGTTAAGAACCCCTTAAACCAATTCAGGACATTTCCTCCGATGCCAAAGTATTCAAGTATGTGTAGTAGGATTCCATGGTCAACCATGTCGAAGGCGCTTGACATGTCAAATTGTAGGAGGAGTATATGGTTGCCGGTTGCAATTATTTGTTTGAATTTGGTCATAAGGGTGACTAATATGTCATAGAAAGAGTAGTCATTTGTTATAAATAGTAATCAGTGTGTCATTTTGAGGGGCTGAATTAGGTTGAAACCTAGTTAGGGGGTGTGTGTGGTGCATTGCCCCCGTCCATGAACTTCAGTTTATATTTATCTATTTATGTATTTTTCTTATTTATGACATTTGAGTGGAGGAGTGTCCTAGTGGTTAGAGCACTGGTCTTGCAATCCAGAGGTGGCTGGTTGAAATCCCACTGCTGCTCCTTGTGATCTTGGGCCTCCATTGCCTCAGGTACAAACTTAGATTGTGAGCCCTCCTGGGACAGAGAAATATCCAGAGTACCTGAATGTACTCACCTGAGGTACTACTGAAAAAGGTGTGAGCAAAATCTAAATAAATAAATTTAGATCCCGGATTAAACATGATTAGGTTGAAACCTAGTGGGGGGGGGGGCATAGGCAGAGTAATAATTTCTTATAAATTGTAATCCGTGCATCATTTTGAGGGACTGAATTTAGGTTCAAACCTAGTTTGAGGGTGTGTGGGGGCATCTCCCCCCCCCCCCCCCAACATGAACTGCAGTTTGTATTTATCTATTTATTTATTTATAACATTTAGATCCCGGATTAAACGTGAATTAGGTTGAAACCTATTTTGGGGTGGGAAGGGGAGATGGATGATAAAAGATAATGATGTGGGGGGTGAGGGGGTACTGCCCCCCCCAAAAACGATCTGGAAGAGAAAAGGGAGAAGGTCCCTTGTGAATTTTGTATTTTTGGGGTTATGGGTTGGGAATTGTCCAGTTTGGGGAACTGACTTGGAACTCTTTAGGAGAAGTGCACAAAGAATACATTTGGATCTTGCTTTAAATCAGCTCAGAGTATTATTCCTACAAGATCTACAGACTTTGGGAACAAGTTACTGCATTGCGAGAGCAATTGTTGTGTGCCTGGTTCACTGTTCACCATGTCAATTCTGTGCCACTGAAAAGCAACAGGAGATTTTTCTCCCCTTCTACTCAGTGAGATTTCTTGATAGCAGCAGTAGCCAGTTCTGGTTCCAAGGAGCCACAAAAAGATCTGGTTTTCAAGCTGGCCCCTGTGAAATATGTATGAGAGATTTGCATGCACTTCACACCTGGTTGGTAGCCAAACCTAATGTCAGATCAGAGATCACCAGTCATGTTTTTTTTTTTTCAGTACCATGCAGGGGTATACAGTAGAAAAGAGAGTGTTGTCTGTTCACGCAGCTTTTGAATGATTTCTTTTGCTTCAGTTGTTCCGTCACAGGTCATTCTGCTGTTATACTTCAGCAGGATTTCGCAAACCTGTCCACAGCCTGTCAGGGTTTGGGAAAATTTATCATGAATATGCATGAGACATATTTGCATGCTTTGGAGACCTATGATATATTACTCTGCACTGGAAAAAAAAATCAAAATTCTGCACACAAAATTGGCAAATTCTGCAACATTGTGTGCACAAAATTTGCAAATTCTGCAAAGTTTATTTGGAAGAATTTAACCAATATTATAGCCCCCTCTCCCTGTACACAGCATCCACCTTTTTTACAGCCCCCTCCCACCCACAGCATCCCTTTTTTATTTTACAGCCACCCACAACATTCCCCCTTTTTTTGCAGCCCCCTCCCACTCACAGCATCCCCTGTTTTTTTTACAGCCCCTCTTTCCCTCCAGCCACCCCTGCACTCACCTGTGAGGTAGGAGGAGGAGGAGCTGCAGTGGGAGAACCTCTTCAGGACAGGAAAGAACCTCACTCTTTCCTGCTCTGCTGCTGCCGCTCTCAGCCGCTGAGACTTCAGGCCGTAGTCTCACGAGACTTGAAGTCTCGGAGGCCATTTTGAAAAAGAAAGTCACTAGCAAGAGAGTGGTGGCAGCGGGGCAAGAAAGAGTGGGGTTCTTTCCTGCCCCTGAAGAAACCACTAGACCCCCAGGGTATTCTGTGCTCAGGTAGGGCGAGTGGCAGTGGGTGGGAGCAAGCGAGTGGGCAGGGAGAGTGCAGATTCTGCGAAGAAATGTTGAATTGTGTGACGGGAATTCTGCGCAAATTCTGTGCTCTGCAATTGCTCAGAATTCCGGCAGGAGTAATATGTAAATTGATCTCGTGCATTTCCATCATGGATATCCTGGAAACCCAACGGGCTATGGTTTCCCCAGAACAAGGTGTGAAACCCTGTGTTATGGGATGCAAAGAAGCAGCCGTAGTCTGGGAAAAATAGATCAACAGTTATTTTCACTTTGCCACTAGGTGGAACAGCTGAGTCGACTGGAAAAGGAGCCTGGGCTTGAGACTAGCAGCAATGGAGCAGGAAAAGGAAAGAATGGGACACCAGTGATGGAGGTGACATTTCTTGTTCATATTCTCAGAAATGTAATGGTCATAGAAAGTGCTACACTGACAGCACTAGAACTTGAAGGTTTTCTTTGCATACGGTGAATAGGGCATTCCTTGTGCTCTACCACATCACAAATTCCAAATATTGAAATATCAGGAAGTTTGATGCAGAAACCAATAGGGATGTTTTGTGTACAGACTAGAACAACAACCAGAGCACTGTCTCTTTAAGTTAGATTTCAAGGGGGGTTTTATTAATTTATCTTCACTGGCATTTAATAGTGATCAATAACATAGTAACATAGTAGATGATGGCAGAAAAAGACCTGCACGGTCCATCCAGGTCTGCCCAACAAGATAAACTCATATGTGCTACTTTTGTGTATACCTTACCTTGATTTTTATCTGTCATTTCGGGGACACAGACCGTATAAGTCTGCCCAGCACTATCCCTGCCTCCCAACCACCGGCTCTGGCACAGACCGTATAAGTCTGCCCAGCACTAGCCAGCCACCAGCCTCGACTCCCACCACTGGCTCTGCCACTTAATCTCGGCTAAGCTTCTGAGGATCCATTCCCTCGGAACAGGATTCCTTTATGTTATCCCACGCATGTTTGAATTCCGTTACCGTTTTCCTCTCCACCACTTCCCGTGGGAGAGCATTCCAAGCATCCACCACTCTCTCCGTGAAAAAATACTTCCTGACATTTTCTTGAGTCTGTCCCCCTTCAATCTCATTTCCATGCCCTCTAGTTCTACCACCTTCCCATCTCCGGGAAAAGGTTCATTTGCAGATTAAATACCTTTCAGTATTTGAACGTCTGTATCATATCACCCCTGTTTCTCCTTTCCTCCAGGGTATACGTGTTCAGGTCGGCAAGTTTCTCCTCATACGTCTTGTAATGCAAATCCCATACCATTCTCGTAGCTTTTCTTGCACCGCTTCTGATATTAGCGGTATACAAATTCTTGTATACCGCTAATATCCCCTTCCAGGGTTCAGTGCAGTTTATATTAGGTGAAACCAAAGCTGATAATGTTAGTGTGATGTATGAGAACAATATTTAAAAAACTAGATCTGATCATGTTATTCCTCTGCTTGTCCTTATTGGCTTCCTGTCGAGGGGCGTATTTGCTTAAGCTGTGTTTTCTGAACTTTAAAACTTTGAATGGGGATCTGGCCCATATTTTCCAACTATGTTTCAACTCTTAAGTCATATTACAGCTTCTAATAAAAAACCTATCTTATTTTGTCTTTTCCATCAGTGAATTAAATTCTGGAATTTGTTGCCGGTAAAGGCGGTTAGCTTAGCGGGGTTTAAAAAAGGTTTGGATGGCTTCTTAAAGGAAAAGTCCATAGACCGTTATTAAAATGGACTTGGGAAAATCCACTTCTTATTTCTGGGATAAGCAGCATAAAACGTTTTGTACTTTTTTGGGATCTTGCCAGGTATTGTGACCTGGATTGGCCACTGGTGGAAACAGGATGCTAGGCTCGATGGACCTTTGGTCTTCCCAGTATGGCAATACTTATGTAAGGGGGTGAAATCAAGTCTCTAGAAATGTTAAGTAGTAGTAGTAGTAGTAGTAGTAGTAGAGGTCTTTCTGCTTTGTGCAACTAAAATTTGGAATTCTATACTGTGAAGTATTCGTTTAACCTCTGATTATATATGTTCGTTTCGAAAGCAATTGAAAACTTGGGGCCCTTTTACAAAGGCGCAGTAGTGCTATCGCACAGGTAGCACGCGTCAAATCAGCCCTACCACTAGGTAGCATGGGAGCCCGGCGGTAATCCAATGTTGTAGAACTGCAGGACCAGTTAAGGGAGTGCAGCGGGACCCAGGGCCTCAGTCATGTATCCTTGCCTCATATATTCTCCGACAGTCATCTGGACAGCCTGTACGTCGGCTTGCTGATGTTTCTCAAAGCTCCTGAGTTCAGAACTCGGTCTTTTCCCTCAGAAGAACTGCTTCACCCTGCGGCACAGCTCTCGGCTACACTGGCGCTTTCATTTCTCTCCTTTCACCTCTGATCTTCAGTCTCCTGGGAGCTTTTCCTCTGGAACTTCTCTCAGCTAGAGCTTCCCAAACCTGTCCTGGGGACCCAAGCCAGTTAAGATTTCAGGCTTTCCAGAGTGAATGAGATACCTCTGCATGTAATTGGTCTCCTGTGTATGCATGTTCATCCCATGCGTATGCAGTGCAATCCGGATAATATGCTGAAAATCAGGACAGACTTTCTTTAGCGCCATCCAGAACTCCTCCTGAACCTTTCGCTGGTTGCTTATCTGGGTACCAAACTGAATGTCGCAGAGATCTAGATAGATAGCATCAGCCAGGTTGTACCCAGATGTTCAGTGCTTGCTGGAATCTGGTTATTGGTAGTGAATATCTGGCTATAAGGAAATGTGGGCCGCTGTGGACTAAATATTGGGGATGGGGTGGTGGAGTCTGTTTCAGGTTGCTTTATTTGATATACCGCTAAAAGAAATATAACATCATAGGAGTATACAATGTCAAAATAAAAGGGACTTAGAAAAGGAACTACAAACATCAATAGGATAGAAAAGTCAGCGATAGAAAGAAATCAAGGGGGAGAAAGGAAAGGGGAATAGCTTAGGGAGGCACACTTCTAGCAGTCTGTACACATGAACTCATCCGACTGCCCCAGAAATTAAAAACAAGGGGGTCTCAATGTTATGCAGTAGGCCCATAGATTTGTTTGAAAAAACATTTTAAAACTTTTTAAATTCCTCATGGGATGAATTTGGCGCATGCTGAGGGGAAGCGCATTTCAGAGCGTAGGTCCAGAGACCGAAAATATTTTCTTTTGTGGTTCAACTAACTTTCTTTCACAGTAAATGGGGCGCCCAGCCCTTGTCCTAAAATAGCATGGGAGAGGAAGCCCAGCTTCTCTGAGTTTCTTCAGGGCAATGGTTCCCAGCCTTGGTCCTGGAGGCACCCTAGCCAGCCAGATTTTCAGGATATCCACACTGAATATTCACGGAGAGATTTGCATGCAGTGGAGGCAGTTCATGCAATCTCTCTCATGAATATTCAGTGTGGATATCTTGAAAACCTGATTGACTGGGGTGCCTCCAGGTCCAGGTTTGGCAACTACTGGGCTAGGGTTATTCCTGAGTCACTTTTCAGTTGCCTTTTAATTTTCTGTGCTGAATTTTTGGCTGGCTCCTGCTGAGGAGGCATTTGATGCATCTCCCATCAATGAATCTACGGTTCTGTTATTTATAAGGACACATTTATTTGTTTTTTTGGGGGGGGGTGAATGCCCTGAAATAGTAGGGTATAGACTTTGCTGTTTAATTGTAATTACAGGATGAAGATCTTCAGCTGGAGGCAGAGTGGTCTGATAGTGAGAGCTCCCCCGTGTATCACCATGGCAATGGCCCTTATAATGATGTCACTGTTCCTGGTTGCTGGTTTTTTCGACTGCCCCACAAAGTGAGTTTTTTCACAAGTGTGTCAGTGTATGTTGTGAGTTGGACCCTATTTCACCTCTGCTCACTCAGGTCTTTCAGGATGTGCAGAAAAAGATGTTTGTGATATACCTGATGTGAACCATGTACCTGAGATCCAGCTTATTGGATCTCAGATACATCCTTCATTCCTTCTCAGCCGCTTTTTCTTTTTTTGACAGGTTTGTTTCTCCAGTGACTTCTTTTCGATATTTGAGAGTTATATATTGACTTTGGTCTCACTTTGAAAAACAGATCTCCCAAGTAGTAAGAAGAATTTTTTTTTCCTTTGGTTACAATGAGTACATTCTGTTAGGCATTTTTGGACTTTTCTGCATTGCATAGTCTAGTCCGCCTTCATAATATCCCATTTAGACTACTGCAATACCATCTATACACAACTACCTCAAGTACAGAAGTACAGTTGACCCAACGACAGACATTACAAAATTCAGCAATTCGGATGTTGTGATGTTATGTAAGGCCAGATGCTTTGACCCCGTTACTTCTTTTTTCATTAAGTTACATTGGTTGCCTGTTCAGTATCATATTTGGTTTAAAGTTTTAGTTCTCACTGATAAAGCTGTTCATACCAGTGTCCATCGTACTTATAAGCTTTTTATCTCTTATACTCCAGCTCATACACTTCGATCACTGGATTTCAGCCGATAAGTACTCCCCCCCCCCCCCCCCCCAAGCAAGCTGATCATGAAGCAACCTGAAATTCAGCCTTTTTTTTTTTTTTTTTAATCTCCCAGATTATGGTATGACCTTCCCCTGCTATTAGGTCTGGATGGTCCTTTACAAAATTTAGGTGCTTTGAAGACTCATGACTTCCAACTTACATTTAATATTACGTGAATTTGAGAACCTGTCCTTGGTCTAGATCAGAGAGACTGCACCCTCATAAATATACTCGTTTTAATATAGTCTTATTTTAGTTTGTTTTTAGTTTTATTTTGTTATTTTTTTGCGATTGAGTTGTGTATCTTTCCTGTCTAGTATTGTCTATTCTCTTTTCTTTTATGTTTAAACTGTATTTTTTTTGTAAACCACTTTGACCTCCATTGAGCTAAACAGTAATCAAGTTTTTACTAAACATAATGCCTTCTCTGTTAGGAAATGGCTCACATCCGGATCCCCCTCCGTCGGTTAGGCTTGACTAGGTCAGATAGGGAGTCATTTTATAAAGGATGTTTCCTGTTTAAATGGCCTCTTATAAAATTATTTATGCAGTTTGGGTGTAGCAGGGGCGTAGCTAGGTGGGGCCACGGGGCATGGGCCCCCTCCACTTTTGACCCACCGCAGCCACAAGGTACCTTTGCTGGTGGAGGTCCCCAACCCCCGCCAGCCGAAATCTTCTTCAGCGCCAGTCTCTGGTGCGTTCACTGATCTGTGCTGCTGTCTTCTTGAGTCCTGATGTCCAGCGCATCCTGCACGTTCCTTTAACTGAAACTGAGCATGCTCAGTTTCACTTAAAGGAACGTGCAGGACGTCAGGACTCAAGAAGACAGCACAGCAGCACAGATCAGCAAATGTGCCAGACCGGTGCTGAAGAAGACTTTGGCTGGTGGGGGTTGGGGACCCCTGCCAGCAAAGGTACCTTCTGGGGGGGGGGAGTCGGCGGCTGGGGGAGGCGAGCTAAAATGTGCCCCCCACCCCCTTGGGCTCTGGACCCCCCTCCCGCCGAGGTCTGGCTACGCCCCTGGGGTGTGGCATACTCAAGGCCTGAGTTTGAGCAGAGTGTGGGTGGAGTTGCTTCTACACCCGCTTCTGAGCCACAATTTCAGGGGTTCGGTGGAGTAATTTTATAAAGACACATAGGCACTTTCTTGCTGTCTCAACCTGTACAACACTTCTCTCCTTACCGGTTAAAATTTTAAATTAAATGTTATTACCCCAGTTAATAGACCATGAAATGACCATAGCGTCTGTTAACTTATAAACTTATAGTAGGAACTGAAGTAATGACAACACAGCACTAAAAGGAACAAAAAGAACAATGGAGTCAACCAGAATGGAATAAAGGAAATAGCTTTAGAGAAGTCCCGACGTAGGCAGTGTTTCGGCAAACATGCCTGCCGTTGGGTGTCATTGTCAAATCTAGATAGTAGCACTGTGCTTTCTGTTTTATGTCGGTGTCATTCAGTAACTCAGACCCAAATGCAGGTACTCAGCACTCTGCAACCGTATTGATATGGTGGCACAAGCTGAGTGCAGCCAGTGCTACACAGCCTGTGACAGCTGCTGCTCCAGTGTGGTGGCTGGCAGCTGATGTTAGGTCTGCAACGAGGCAAAGCACTGACAAAATTGCAATCACAGGGGTAAATACTTTCTGTGCTGGCAGCGTGGAGGAGCCCCATTGGTACAATCATTGGTATAGTCGCCACTGTCTCCTGTTCATTCATTAGGATATGTTTTAGAGAAGTTGGGAGTCTATCTTTTCAGTTGTGCTGATGACATCACAGTTATGGTCCCCATTACCTTTTCAGTCGCCTCACACTCAAGGGTCCTTTTACTAAGGTGCACTGAAAAATGGGCTGTGCTAGTGTAGTTGCGTATTTTGGGCGTGCGCAGATCCACTTTTCAGCGTGCCTGTAAAAAGGCCTTTTTAAAAACATTTTGCCGAAAATGGATGTGCAGCAAAATAAAAATTGGTGTGCGTCCATTTTGGGTCTGAGATCTTACTGTCAGCCATTGACTTAGTGGTAAGGTCTCTCGCGTTATCCGTGTGGTAATTACCTACGCGCATCAAGTAGGAGTTACCGCCCAATTTTCGCCATGCGGCGAAAATTGGCGGTGGTTTCATTTTTGACACACGTCCACTACACGTGCCAGAAATAAAATATATTTTCTGGCACGTGTAGCGGACGTGTGTCAAAATGAAATCACCGCATGGGCCATATGATAGCCGGCGGGAACTCCGAATTGACGCGAGTTGGGTGCACATAGGCACCTACTCGGCTTAGTAAAAGGGGCCTTCAGAGTTATTGCAAATCTTTCTGTTGCATAATTTGCATCGAATTCGAAATATTTGATCAAGATCATTTCCAGCTTATCCCAGGCTTTAATTTTGAGTTTGCTTTATTGTTGTAATAATGTCTGTTTGGGCACTTCCGAACAGATATTGCTTCTTACTATACAGAATGTAGCATTATGTTTAACCTTCTCTTTTAAAAAGTTTGACAGTGTATCCTGCTGTTATGTGAAGATTGATTGGCTCCCTGTGCAAGCCACAATCCTGTTGAAATTTTCTTGTCTTGTGTATAAAATATATATGTTTTATCCCCACTTTACTTATTGAACAATCTTGTTTTTACACATAAAACTATAGCTACCAGAACTTTAGAACTTTTCACCTTTACTTCTCGAGAAGAACTACATTAATAGACATTTTTCTTCGTATCAAATGGTTCACTTGGACATGGCTGTCAAAGATATCTTCATGTCCAAATTTCCTATAACCAGTGTCATAACAGATTAAAACTTACTTATTTTAAAAATTTGTGTTAAATCATTCTGAATAGAATATGTAGTTGAGAGGTATTTTGTCTCTGTTAGGTTACATTTTGTTATTCCTGGAAATGTCCAGTCTTCTTTAATTGTTCGCATTGAACCGAAAGGTATATGACGGAATATAAATTTATGTTAATGTTAATTGCGGCACATCAGTCCTACAGAAGAGAAACTGTAGGAACCTCCGCCCCTGAGGGGAACTGCTTCAGACCATGGGCAGAGACGAAGGCCACCCCCCCCCCCCCCCCCAAACCAGGTTTTGAGCATGGAGAGAGCATAAGGCGAGACTGTCCTTTTAGGAGATTGTTCATCAAGCTTCGAGGTAGGGGATGGGCTTCATGCTGGAATTCATGCTATTCATACACAAGGCTTTCTGTTTGAAGATGTGTCTAGTGGCAGGCCCATTAGTCAGAGTCACAACCCAGAGAGGGCCCTTCAGTTGCAAAGAAGCCTAGACTTGCTTTTGGAGCATGCGGCCACATGGGAGTCAGTGGACTCTTTATCACAATTAGAACCTTCAGGATCTGTTGGATCTTGCAGAGGAGACCCTGGAAGAAGAGGATGACTATAGGAAAGATTTGACCATGGTCTGCATTTCACAAGCTGATATCTCTGATAACCTATTACTTTCAGTGCTGAAAATCTCTGAGGAGCATTCTTCAGAAGGGGGGGGCATCGGGGGCCCCATTTCTTGAAGGGTCCAGGAAACTTAAAGCCTTTGCAGTTCATAGGGTGAACAGATATAATCGTGGCCAGATACTGGGCTGAAAGTAGGTAGATCCATGGCTAGACTGTACCTAGTGCCGATGGAGAAGGATAGGTTGAGTCTTCCCAAGGAAGACGCATGTGTCGGCTATCACCAAGAAGGCTGCCATCCTGCTAGAGTGGGAGTTCTTAACTCAGTCCTCGGACACACCTAGCCAGGATACCCACAATGAATATGCATGAAATAAATTTGAATGCTCTACTCCATTGTATGCAAAACTTTCGTATGCATATTTATTGTGGGTGTCCTGAAAACCTGACTGGCATGGTGTGTCCCAAGGACTGGGTTGCGAATCACTGCTCTAGAGAGAGGCACATCTCACTGAACGATCTGCAGAATCAACGGATGGAAGCGCTGTTGAAGCAATGCTTTGAAGTGTCAGTGGTAGCCTTGCAGGTACAATCTCTGGTGAATACATGGCTCAAGCCGGTCTATTGTGAATGCAGCAGCTGCTGGAGGTTTCTCTGGCAGGTTCCTCCAAGGAAGTCTGGAGGCAGCACACCTGGTGTCAGAATCTGCAATTTTGGCAGATACCTGTGTGTTCTAATCCAAGCATTGGCTAAGAACAGTGCCACTGTGGGGACAGTTCATCATTTGCTATGACTGCAAAACTGGTCAGCAGACAGCCTCAAAGACACAGCTTAGCAAGCTGTCCTTTAAGAGGAAGCTTCTGCTTGGTGATGATCTGGAGAAGATTATAAGAGATCTGTGGAGGCTACAGTGACCAGGCTCCCAGAAGATACTCTGAGGGACTAATTGATTCTTTCCAGCAAGGGGCGTTTTCGAGAAGTTTGCAACCCAGGACATTTTCAGTGCCCCAGTACAGTCTGTTCCTCTTCAGAGGTCAATCCTTGTAGGCAACCACAGAGGGGACAGGAAGGTGCCATGGGGAGGCTCTGGAAGTGCCCATAAATAGTGACAGGTTGGGGGCTTATGCTGTGGCCTAGCCATTGGCAGATGCATATGGTAGTACCAGAGATGGGCCCAGATTATTTTGGATCAGTGGATACTCAAGGTTTTTTGAGGGTTATGCGCTCAAGTAGGCTCCAGCCTCCTTCTGACATTTTTATGGAGTCCTTTTACCAGTCCCTGCTCAAAGCGATGGCAGAGTCAGAGTGACTCTAGAGAGGCTGTTATTTCTGGAGGCCATCGTGCCAGTTCCTTTGAAAGATCAGAGACTAGGCAGATGCGTTTTTATTTTGTGGTGCACTTTGTGATCTTAGGAAAGCACTTTCAGTTCCAGGCTTTTCCTTTTGGGCTGGCTATGGCTCCGAGCATCTTTTCCAAAGTGAGGCTGGTAGTGGCAGCCATGGTTCAGAAGCAGGGGGTTTTGGTGCACCCATAGTTGGATGGGCTGGTTAATTTGGGCAAAGACCTACAAGAAAAATGAAGTGGCAGTGGCTCAGCAGCTAATGTCCTTTATGTTGGTTGTGGGTTGCATAGGAGTGATGGAATGATGTCATCAAACCAGAGATTCTCATCTCCATCTGCTGATAGAAGATAATAAACCCATGCATCTAGACTGGTCTGGAGTGACTCAAAAAAAAATTTGCACGTAAGATCTAATTTCTTCTTATTCCACATTGATGCATTAATAGCATGTCATACATAACGTACAACATCAAAGCAATCACCAGTCCTGTTTAAGATGACTAAGTATTCAATAGGATAGCCTCAGTCTCCTAAGCATACTCAATAAGCTGATTTAAGGTGTTTTTTTTTTTTTTTGTTTTTTTTGTCATAGGATGGTAATACCAACAACGTAGGGAGCCCTTTTGCAAAGGATTTCCTGTCAAAGATGGAGGATGGAACACTGCAGGCTAGCACTGGAGGTACTGATAACCCGGGCACTTGAGATTAATAAAATGATCTCTTTCTGGAGAAATGCTCACAAAAGAATCAGGTTAATAACATTTGTTACCCGTAAATCTAGGATAGTGACACTAAGGCTATCCATGTGTTGAGACACATGTTGAATTTGAGTAAGTTGTCTCTCTCTTCTCCCACCTTTTTTGATTATTGCAGTTCTCAGAAGGTAGTGTGGCTGAAGAAAGGAGAACTCCCTCGATCAGTAACCAGGTATAGTAATTACCCTTTCCTCTCTGAGCACACCACCCGAACTCTCATCCACGCTCTCATTACCTCTCGCCTTGACTACTGCCCTACTCCTCACTGGCCTCCCCTTAACCATCTATCCCCCTTCAATCCATTCAGAACTCTGCTGCACGTCTTATATTCCGCCTGAACCGATATACTCATATCACCCCTCTCCTCAGGTCACTTCACTGGCTTCCGATCAGATACCGCATACAGGTCAAGCTTCTCCTTCTTACCTACAAATGCACTCAGTCTGCAGCCCCTCATTACCTCTCTACCCTCATCTCCCCTTACGTTCCCGCCCGAAACCTCCGCTCACAGGACAAATCCCTCCTCTCAGTATCCTTCTCCACCACCGCCAACTCCAGGCTCCGCCCAGTCTGCCTCGCCTCACCCTATGCTTGGAATATACTTCCTGAGCCCTTACGCCAAGCCCCCTCCCTACCCATCTTCAAATCCTTGCTCAAAGCCCACCTCTTCAATGTTGCTTTCGGCACCTAACCTTTATCCTTTCAGAAAATCTAGACTGCCCCAATTTGACTGCCCCTACTTGACTGACTGTACACTTGTCCTTTAGATTGTAAGCTCTTTGAGCAGGGACTGTCCTTCTATGTTGAATTGTACAGCGCTGCGTAACCCTAGTAGCGCTGTAGAAATGTTAAGAAGTAGTAGTAACACAGGAAAGCCACAGGTGGAACTGTCATTCTGTTAACAGTAGAGTTGGAGGAAAGTCCTGGCTTAATCCTGATTAAACTGCCAGTGCCCATGAGTGCATGGCAAGTATCTCTCTATTACAGTTTTTTTTGTTGTTGTTGTTCAATCAATTTTATTGATTTTTTCCACAAAAGACAATAATAAAGAAAATGTAGTACCAGTGACTTAATAACGAGTTAATAAATAGGAATTAAAGATCTCTTTAACATACAAAATCATAATTACCGGTGAATTTGGTATAAATGCTGCATTACCACCGCATATGACCAAACTATTACGTATATTGATTCAAGTGGCTACAAAATTGATCTGCCAAAATTGGAAAGACTTCACGAAGTTATCTCATGAAATGTGGTGGAATTCAGTATGTCTAATTGCTAAATATGAAAAAGTTGCAGCTGAGAAATGTGATTCCCTTATAGCATTTAATAAAATTTGGTCTCCTGTGATCAAATATTCATCCAGCTAATAACAATAAATAATGTACGGGTACTATTCATATATATGCATTAATCTTTAATATCTGTTATGCTTGCATACTCCAAAAAATTAACTGCTCTTTTATATTTAAATCATTTTTATTGATGTGACAAGCAGTATAAACAAAATTGCATAACTTTTACAACTGTTCACCAACCATTTTCTTTTTATCTCCTCAACAAGCCCTCCCCCCAACTCCCTTCCCTCCCCTTCCCTTTCCCTTGTTCTAACAGTCTGTCTTCTGAGTTTATGTGTTCATTACAAGTTTAAAAGATAACTACGTGCTTGAGGAGTTAGAGTGTTCCAAAAGGGGGTCCACCGTTGTTGTAATTGTACTCCAATTTGTGAGTTAATGTCCGTTACTCCCGTCCTTTCTGTGCGCAATGTCTGTAGCATTTGCGTCCTCCACTGTTGCAGTGTCAGACCCCAGTTGACAGCCATTCTGTCAATATAACATGTTTGCCCACAATTACTGCGCGCTGGGTAAATGCTGTAAAGCCTTTTACTGTAGGTCGACTATTTATTAGTTGCCCAAACAGAAGGGTCGAGTGATAAGTCCAGCCTTGCTTCCAGATTGAATTTACGTATTGGATTATTTCTTTCCAAAATTTCTCCACCGCTTTGCATAGCCAGAACATATGTCCCAAATCTGCTCCTTCTGCTCTACACTTCGGGCATTCTCCCCAAGGGGAAAGACCCATGTAGAAAGCTCTTTTGGGGGGGTATATGTAAGCGCAGTGCAAATTTGTATTGTAATTCCCAGTGCTTGGATTGATATGTAATTCGTCTGATTGTCAACACATGGGTCTTGATCTGGCCTGCACTTATCTCTGTGTGCAAGTCTGTTGTCCATTGCCTGGATAAACGTTCATAGTCCGGTTCCTCCACTGTGTCTTTTATATGACGGTGATGGTAAGATAAAGGCACTTTTTGTTGGGCCCCTAGGGAGAATGCCGCTGACAGCTCTTCTGGACATCCTCCGCCAAGGACTCCCAGGGCAATGAGGTCACATAATGTTTCAATTGTTCATAAAAGAACTGCTCTTTTTGGGGTATCCCAAATTCTGCCTGTAAATCAGGAAAGGATTTTATACGCCCCTCATTGTTAAGTACTTGTAATAAATACACTATTCCCGTCTCCTCCACCTGTGGAACACTGCATACATCTGTCCTGGGACAAAAGTTATGTTATCACATATCGATAGGTATGGAGTTACTTTTGAAGAAAAGTGATGTAGACGGCAAATCCACTTCCAGACCGACACTGCATATGGCATGATTTTTGTGGTTTTCAAAATGTTAGGCATCGGGGTCTCTGCAGAATGTAAGTAATTGCTAAAGTGTATTTCCCCAGTAAGTTCGAGCTCCATGGGAGTGTCTGTGAAGTCTTGCGTACCTCGAAACCAATCTAATGGTTCTCATCCCGCTTGCAATATTTAAGTATCGTATATTCAATAGTCCCAGTCCACCATGTTCCACTGGTATACTGAGCGTAGTAAAAGCCAGGCGGGCCTTCTTACCCCGCCAGAGGAATCTCTGTATCATGGACTGTAGCTTTTGCATAGTATTACTTTTCAAATATAAAGGGAGCATTTGTAAAACATACAACCATTTAGGTGCTACAAACATATTAAATAAGGCAATGCGGCCTAGCAACGAAAGAGGGAGACCGGCCCATGCTTCTAAGTATGTTTTGTCTCTCTTAAAAGTTTATGAACATTGCGGTCATATAATTATCCAGATCTGCTGTAATTTCAACTCCTAGATATCTAATATGCTCTTCAGCTCTCTGAAAGGGGAACCCTTCTCCCCATTTCCCCCCTCTGCTTGGGCCAATCTCCATCACAGTAGACTTAGTCAAATTTAATTTAAAACCCGAGAGCTGTCCGAATTCTTTAATTTTCTCTAACAGTACCTTTATGGACCGCTCTGGATTCGAGGGTTAACAGGAGGTCATCTGCGTATGCCAGCACCTTGACATTTCGGGCCCCCAGGGGAATGCCACTAATTTCATTCTCTTTCTTCAACTTTCGCAGCAACGGCTCTAAGGATAATACAAAGAGCAGAGGGGAGAGAGGGCAGCCCTGTCTTGTGCCTCTCTCTATCCGAACCTTCTCTCTCGGACTCCATTAACTAATACACTTGCCTCAGGGTGACAATATAATGTTTTAAGTGCTTGTAGATACCATCCTGAAAAGCCCACATATTCTAGAGTACTAAATAGATAATCCCACCGTACTTGGTCAAACGCTTTCTCTGCATCTAGTGCTACTACCACTGCGGGATACATGTTTTCTAAACAGGTTGCCATGGACATTAATAACCTCCGTACGTTTTGTGTTGCCTGTCTATGTCGCACAAATCCTACTTGCTCCTGCCCTATCAAGTTAGGTAAAATTCTGCTAAACGTTCTGCAAGTATTTTAGCAAGTAGCTTGGTGTCTACATTTAGTAATGATATTGGCCGGTAAGATTCTACTTTATCTGGCGCTTTCCCAGGCTTAGGGATCAGTGTAATCAATGCCTCATTGGCGTATTTAGGGAACTGGCCCTGGTTAATCACATCTTCATAGTAGTCTAATAATGCCAGTAATGCCGTGGTGGTAATAGTTTATAGTACTCCCCTGTAAACCCGTCCGGGCCAGGCGCTGATCTGAGTTTTTGGGTTTTGATGGCCTGTTGTAACTCTAGCACAGTTATTGGGGCGTTTAGCTTTTCCATCTCCTCTTTTAGTTTATCTAAACCTAGTCCCTCTAAGTATGTGTTGTTGTTTAGTCACCTGCGTTGGGCTGCATATAATCTAGCAAAATATTCAGTGAACCGATGTCCTATTCCTCTCACAGTTAGTTAGTCTTCCTTGTGCGTCCTGTAAAACAGGTATCACCCGGGGTCCTCCCCAGTTTTTAATGACTTTGGCCAGTAGCACCCGTTTTATTCCCAAATCTCTGCAGTCGGTATTTATAATACAAGAGGACCTGGTTTCTCGCTCATGTAATAACGTGTTTAGTGTGGTCTGGATCGCTTTAACTCATCCAACGTTGCTTGTCCAGGTCTATTTGCATACTTCCTTTTTGCTTTTGCATCTGCTTCTCTAAGTTTATGATACTTAACATTCTGCGTTTGTTCCTCATATTATTGTATGCAATAATGTTCCTCTTATCACTGCCTTTGAGGTCGCCCAAAATAACTGGGCTGGCTCTCTGCGTTCTTTGTTATTTTCAATGTATTCCTCCCATTTGCTACTCAGGTATGCCCTAAAATGGTGGTCGTTGTATAGATATGTCGGAAATCTCCAGCCCCCTCCACCCTGCCTATCTGCCGGTATCTCCAGGTCCAGCCAGATTAGGCATGGTCCGAGATCTCCTCAGGTCCTATCTCTGCTGTTTTAACCTTATCTATTAAAGAGCTTCTACCAACGTGTAGTCTAAACGGGCTAATGTCCCATGGGCTCTAGATCTGTGGGTATACTCGCGTTCTTGGGTGTAAGACTCTCCATGTCAACAAGGCTTAACATTCTTTGGAATGCAATAAATTCTTTATGTCTCTGCCCTGTATAATGAGAGGAGGTCGCTCGTGGTATCCTGCCTTGGGTCCGAGACTAAATTAAAATCTCCCACACTATTACTTTTAAGGCCTTATGTTGTAAAAAGCATTAACTAGTTTGTAAAGAAACCTGGGATATGCTCATTTGGGCCATATAAATTTACTATCATGAATTCCAAACCTTGTAACCATATTTTTGCAATGATATATCTTCCCTGCTTTCCTTGCGCGAGCACTTTAACGTTACATGACAGCCCTTTTCTTATTAGTATTGCTAGGCCCCCCTCCGCCCTCGTGCTGCTATTGAGTGGCATTCTCCTACCCATTCCTACACAATTTGGCATGTTCAATCATTCAGGCGTGTTTCCTGCAGCAGGCAACGTCTGCTCTGTGCCTTTTTAATGCGCTCAGTATCTTTGCCCTTTTTATGGGAGTACTAATACCTCCCACATTCCATGATATTATCCGGGCTGGCATATTACAGTTTTATTGCTATTATCCAAACTCCCAAACCATCTGTGTCAATTAGCATATGGAGCATTTGAATCTTTCTCCTGGGTGCTCCACTCCCCAATTCTAGTCTATCTTCATTTACGTATCGTAAAACTCCATAACTTATACAAAATTCTTGAACTTCGGGATTCCATTACCCCACCCCAACTGCCCCGTCCCCTTGGACCTCAGGGGAAGGAGTAAGGCCACTCGTCGTGCCTGGGGTCCCCATCCCGCCTATAACATTGTCGGTTATCTACCTAGAAACTTACATTCATATATCAAACCTCTTGGCGTTTCACTTAAGTCACTGGTCACCAACAGGAGGCTCCTATAAGTCAATTATCTTATGTTCCAATAAGTGGTGCTTGGCTTCCGCCATCGTGTTGAATGTCTGCCAAGTGTCCTGTATCTGTACTCTCAGCTTTGCTGGATATTGCATTGCGAAGCGTATCTTTTTTGCAACTAACGCTGCACAAAGTGGATGATATTGTCTCCGCCGCTCCTGCACTTCAGTTGAGAAGTCCTGAAAAATTAAAATGTTTTTCCCATTGTATTTGAGCGAGTCTCTTTAATCTGAATCCTTGCAATACTTCTACTTTATGTCTATAATTTAAAATTTTCGCCACCACAACGCGGTCTGTTTTGGTTCTCCATTTTCCGGCCTACGCGGTGAGCCCTTTCTATCATCAAGGCGCCCATGGTATCCGTTGTAGCTAGTTCTTTAGACAGCCAATTTTCCAGCCATATTTCCAAATTTCGTTCAGGAAGGGATTCATCCAAACCCACAATGCGTATGTTGTTACGGCGAGCGCGGTTTTCCAGATCCTCTAACTTGTTCGCCTGCTCGTTTAACTGTTGTTTTGTTGCGGCGAAGTCTGGGCCGTAACTTCTGGTATCATCCTCTAATGCTGATATTCGGACCTCCGCATCCGCCACTCGCGTTTGTAATCCTTCGAGCCGTGAGTTAAAGCCCTCTAGTTTGCGGTCTAAAGCCGCCCACTTGGGTTCCCAGGCCTTTGCGATGGCTGAGGTTAGTTGGTCTAACTGTGCGTCAGTGAATTCTTTTGGCGCCATCTCCCATCGTCGGCCATCTTGGGCTCTCCTCCACTCGATTTTACCTGCTCTTTTATATATTGGTATTGTTTTTTTAACAAGTTGCCTGCTTCTGTGTTTTGTTTTGTTTTTTTTAATATCTTTATTAAGAGCCACAAGGTATCAACCTAGGTTCTGTGGCATCATAGAAAGAAGTAAATTGGCAGACTAGGTCATAGGTATTAGAATGGTATAATTGAAGTTTGTTTCTTTAATTATGCCCATATCACGCTCTTCAAATACAGTCAAATAAAGCAACATTGTGAAACATGCCACAACTCATGAAGCAGTCTATTGTTTTTGTTATCTGTACGTGAATCCAAGCTAATAGTAAATCAACTGAACAGGTCAGGATCTCATTTCTCAGCCCCATGCAGTTTTAATTCTAGTTGCCTTTACCTACCTTTATTTTATTTTTTATTTATACATTTGTACCCCACATTTTCCAACCTGGAGGTAAGTTCAGTGTGGCTTACAGTTAACTTATGTAGACAAGTATCAAAGTTGTTGGAGGTGGATGCAATCCTAGTTCAGTTTGTGAGCTTGTGCTTTGATGTTTCGGCTGGGATCTCCTGACTATGTGATTTTGTCGGAGAGGAATTTCCTGAAGAGATGAACTTTCATGTGTTTTTGGAATGTTAGATAGTTCTCCATGTTTTAAGTCTTTTGGTAGAGAGATCTAGGTTTTGGTGCAGATGTATGTGAAGCTGGTTGTAAGTGTGGATTTGTATCTTAGGCCTTGACATTTAGGATACTGTAGTGTTAAATAGGATCTTGCATTCTTGTTTATGTTGCATATTGGTAAATCTGTCAGGCCTGTCATGTATTCTGGAGTGAGGCTATAGATAGTTTATGGGCTAGGGTACATATCTTGAATTGTATTCGTGCTTTGATGGGTACTCAGTGTAAGTTTTGGAGAGTAGTGGTCTCACTCTGTCTAATCGTTTTTTTCTGCTGTT
Organism: Microcaecilia unicolor; assembly: GCF_901765095.1. Lineage (NCBI taxonomy): Eukaryota > Metazoa > Chordata > Amphibia > Gymnophiona > Siphonopidae > Microcaecilia > Microcaecilia unicolor. Next base: position 736,831,010 of record NC_044031.1, on the reverse strand, counting down.
TGTATTTTTTAAAATGTTCCTTGCATCCTTGTATATTCCATTGCAGTAATCCGCATAGGCAAGGACCATAGTTTGGACAAGTGTGTGGAATACATCTTTGGGGAGATAGTTTTTACACGCTTCAGTTTCCACATAGTGTGGAATATTTCTTGGTGGTGTTTGTAACCTGATCATCAAAGGAAAGATGACTGTTGACGGTAATTCCTAGTTTTTCGTTTGTCTACTTGGGAGCGGTGTTCCACTGGCGATGATGTTTGTGAAGCATTCATTATTGTTTGGAGATGTTAGTAATAGGCAGTTGGTTTTTTTCCCTGTTTAATTTTTATTTAATCACTGAGGCCCAGGCCTCCATGGTATTTATGCTATCTGATATCTTGATAGTAATTTCAGATAGATTCTTCTTGAAAGGGATAAATATTGTCACATCATCGGCATATATGAAAGGGTTGAGGCCCGTTTGAACAGGCAAGGGGTTCCATCATTAGGTTGAAAAGTATTAGAGAGAGTGGTGAGCCCTGGGGAAACGTCAACCGCTTTCCATTGAGAAGAGATTGTGGAATTCATCTTTACTTGGTAAGATCTGGTAGTTAGAATCTATTGAACCATTCGCACACTTTCCCTCCGATGCAGATTTTATCGAGTATTCTCTGCAAGATTTGGTGATCAACCATGTCGAATGCACTGTACATGTTGGAACTGTAGAGAGGAGTTTTTCTCAATTAAAATTTCCTTTTTGAATTTCGCTAATAGTGTGATCACCACTGTTTCTGTGCTGTACTGAGTTCTGAAGCCTGATTGAGAGTCGTGTAATATGGGGAATTTATTTATATAGTCAACTAGTTGGTTTGCCCTTATGCCTTCCATTACTTTGGTCATCCTTGATGTTTTTCTTGGCATTCTTAGGGATAGGTGTGAGCATAATGTTGCCTTTTTCTCTTGGGAATCGACCTTCCGAAACATGAAGTTGAGATGGGAGATTAGTTGGTCAATGAATCGATCAGGGGTGATTTCAGAATGTAATCGGGACACGTGTTCAAAATGCAGTAAGCAGTGGAGACGTTTCTTACCGTTTCACCTACTTTTGTGAACTGGGAGAAGGCCATCCAAGTTCTGTCCACTGGGGTTTCTTCGAGGGAATAATCCATTTCATCTATAAAAAAAAAATTCTAGGTTGGTGTCATTGAGGCATATTTTCAAAGCACTTAGCCTTCCAAAGTTCCATAGAAACCTATGGAACTTTGGAAGGCTAAGTGCTTTGAAAATATGCCTCAGTGTGTGTTAAGCTCTTCCTTAGATTTAGGATCTTCTCTTCGAAGTGTCTGGCCATTTCATTTGCTGATGGGGGTTCTTCGTCATTGTTATTTGTTTGATATTTAGTAGATTGCTTACGAGCTTGTATAGTTTTTTCATGTCTCTATAGTCGGTGCCTACTTGGGGCCCTGTTTACTAAGGCACGTTAGCGTTTTTAACGTGCGTACAATTAGCGTGCGCACTAACCATGTAGGCGCCTATAGCGATATTGTACGGTGCGTACACAGTTGACGTGCATACATTGTTAACGCGCGTTAAAAACACTAAACGCCTATAGTGCTTCGTTTAACCTGTCTTATTTTATCTTGTATTTATTTCGTGCATCCCTCCATGCGGTTCTGTTGATTTCACTCTTGTTTTTCATCCATAATCGTTCTAGTCTTCTGCAGTTTGTCTTTAGTGCTTTCAGATCTGTATTGTACCATGGGGCTACTTTGTGGTTTCGTCTGTTTTAGTTTCATAGGAGCTATTTCATCACGTATGATTGTGCTTCTTTTGTCCCATTCGGATAAGAATTCTTCTGAGTCAGTTGTTGGTGACCATTGATCTCGTACATAGCTTTACAAAATTTAGTTTGATCAACTTTACTTTGCGATATGTATGTTTTTAATGTCTGTGGTGAGGGGTCCTATGTTCTTTCCACTGGATGTCATGTTTAGTTTAAAGTGGTCGAACCAAGGAGTTTGAGTAATTTCAGGTCTTGTATTTTGAAGTCTGTGTCCAATGAGAATCGATATGCGATTAGGTCTAGGGCATGGCCTTTGATGTGAGTTGCAGTCACAGATGGTCTTTGGAAGTCCCATAATTGAAGGAATTTGTTGCATTCTTTGGTGGTAACTGTGCTCAGGTCTTCTAGATGTAGGTTGATATCTCCTAGAACTAGAGGACATGAATTGAGGTTGAAGGGGGCAGACTCAGGACTAATATCAGGAAGTATTTTTTCACGGAGAGGGTGGTGGATATGTGGAATGCCCTCCCATGGGAGGTTGGTGGAGATGAAAACGGTAATGGAATTCAAACATGCGTGGGATAAATACAAAGGAATCCTGTTTAGAAGAATGGTTCCGTGGAATCTTAGCGGAGATTGGGTGGGAACGCCGTAATTGGAAACAAACGGGAGCTGGGCAGACTTCTATGGTCTGTGCTCGATCGTGACTGAATAGATAGGGATGGGCTGGAGTGTAAATTTTAAGGGGCTTCGATGTTAGCTTCAGAACTTAGTACAGAACAGTACTGGGCAGACTTCTATGGTCTGTGCCCTGAGAAAGGCAAGGACAAATCAAAACTCGGGTATCATATAAAGTATCACATACCATGTAAATGAGCTTATCTTGTTGGGCAGACTGGATGGACCGTACAGGTCTTTATCTGCTGTCATTTACTATGTTTACTATGAGGCATATTTTCAAAGCACTTAGACCTTTACAACAGTTCCATAGGAACCTATGGAACTTTGTAAGATCTAAGTGCTTTGAAAAATGAGCCCCTATGTAACTTGTCCCGATAACTATGGCAAAGGGTCTACATTATAGACTATGAGTTCCAAAGGACTATCAAGTTTCATATTAAGTATGATCTTACATAAACAATTATGCTGAACTATGTCTAGCTAGTTATAAGATGTAATGTAATATTGTTTACTGTATACTGAACAGTTCCATTGTAAGTTATTACTAATTAATGTTAGCTAATCTTTTGATAATATTCTGTTAAATGTACTGCTTAGAACTTGTCAGTAAAGCAGTTTATAAATGCCAAATTAAATTAAATTGTGTGTGAGATGAAGTCCATGAAGTTTAGTTGTGTCTCTTTCCGTTTCCTGGGGGTTTGTAAAATAGGACACCGCACAGGTGGTTGTATGAGTTCTGTCGGTGATCTTATCTAAGCTATTCTAGTTGTGTCGTTATGGATTCTGCAGTTGCTACCCATGATAAGAAAGATCTGTAGATCACTGCACTACTGCCGCCTTTCTTCCCCTTTCTGGTCCAGTGCAAGATTTTGTAGTTCTAGGAGCAAAGGTCTAAGATTATAGGGTCGTCTTTGTCATGGATCCATGTTTCGTTGAGGAATACTAGGCCAAGGTCTTCGTCCAATATCCAGTCTTTTGTTTCTGTTTGTTTACCGCTGATTCTAGTGTTGATGTATCCACTGGTATGGGAGGGTAACTGTCTTCTGTAAGTTTTTTGTTGATTTTTAATTACTTGGCGTGCTTTTGGATTTGAAGACGTTTAGTTGGCTTCCTGGTTCTCTGTTGTATTTGGTCGTTTTTGGAGTGTTCTGTATTGCTTAAGGCTTCCCATCTGTCTGTTGGGCGGCGATGTTAGGGTAATTACGGTTGCAGAGTATTGGTATTCTGTTGTTCTCCTTTTGTGTTAGAGCTTCCGAGATGGTTAGTAGCATTAGGGTGATTAGCCCTGCTAGCAGTTTTGTGATGTGCATTTGCCCTTTATAGTGAGCAAAAAGTGTTGATATTTTTCTGTTCCCTATTGATGAAGAGGATGTGAATCCCTGGTCGTTATGTAGTTATCCCCTGCACTGTAGACGTGGTGAGATTCCTACTGTTGTGAGACTTCTCCTTTGTAAGGAAGCCATGGTCCCTTTGAGGTGTTTGTAGAGAGTTCGTTTTTTTTTTTTCTTGTTTCTTCTTACTTTTTCTTCCTTTTCGTTTTTTCTTCCTTTTCGTTTCTTCCCTTCAATCTTCCTTCTCTTTTTTTAATAGTCCTTCCCTTTCTTTTTCCTTCTTTCCCTTCTCTTGTCACCTCCTTGTTGTCTCCTTTATCTTTTCCCTTCCCTTTCTTTTTTCTGTTCTTTTCTCAGCCTTTAATTCTTTCCTGTTCTTCCCTCTACCCCCTCTTCTTTCTTTCTTTTTTCTCTATGCATATTACTTATTCCAATCTAGTTCCTTTTCCTGTTGCAAGTGGCAGAGCAATGACCCTGCTCTTCACCTAGCTGCAGGTTCAACAGCGTCAGCAGCAGAATGAGAAAAAAACACAAGAGATTCAGAGTTTAGCGCAGCATGGGTTTGCCTTTAGTCTTCATTGTTTCTATGGCTTTCCGCTCTGGTATCCAGCGCCGATGTGGGTGGGGGGGGGGGGGGGGAGGGGGGAAGACACGGACATCAACACAACCCCTTTCAGCAGTATGTTCTCTACCAGCACATTTTTCCAGTGCCGCTGCAATACATGTTTGGGCCCTCTGTCTCCCAGTGTCCGCTACATCCGAAGGAATCTCAGGGACAGTGGCCCCATCGCTTTTGGTCCACCTTTAGTTTTAGCCAGCTCCTCACAAACACAGTCCTATGAAAATCATTCATGGACTACCACCCCTCCATTCCTATTTTTGTTTGTCTCCTGTGGTCATGCTTCTGGCCCTTCAGTTCTGGCAGAGCTCTTCTTTCTAAATAACTTGCCCTGTCAGGTGTTTATACTAGGATTTTACATTTTAACTGGGCTTCCAAAAATATACTGGTTTGTCTTTGAACGCTACTCTTCTCTTTCTTATGCACTGTGGGCAAAGAGTAACTTGGGATCCTGTTGATAGTGATACTTTGCATTTTTCCAGGCCATCCTGACTATGATGACGAGAGGTAAATATGGTTCCATCTACCACAGGTGATCACTGCTGGGACAATCACCCGTCGAGCTGTAGAGCCCACCTGGCTAACTGCAAGCAATGCTAGAGTATGAGACTTTTTATTTACTTATTCAAATAAGTTAGTCCATTATTCAAAGCTACTCAGTGCAACGTATAATAGTAGAGGTGACCTGAATTTTGGTTTTGGCACCAAAACTGGACTGAAATTGGGTTTTGGATAAAAATGCCTATGCATTTTTGGGATAAACATGAAAACCTCATTCCTTCCCCCTCCTGCCATCCTGGTTCCAGTCAAAAAATGGCTGCTGGGACTTCCTGCGGCAGTCTCGGCATCCATTGCGATGGAGCAGTGGCACAGGGCAGGGAACAAGTGGGGGTTTGTTCCTGCCATGGACGACACCATAAGACCACCAAGCCTTCTAAGGTAGGCCTGGGGAGGGAAGTGATGTGGGGGAAGGGCAGTGGAGAGAACAGGAAGGGTGGCTCAGGGGGAAACTTTTTTTTTGTCAGGTGTGGGAGCAGCCAATTTCGGTCACAGATTTGAGACCCTGGGTTCGGTCAGGCTCTATATAATCGTAACATAAAAGAATGACCATGTAAACAAATAACAATCACAACGTAATAAAAAACTAGCCCAAAAAGGTTAAAAGCCACACTAATCATAAAATTAACTTAATTGGCTTTTTTGAGCCTTATTTTTTTTGGGAACAGGAATTCCATATCACAGGCCCAGCTGCTGAAAAGACTTATTGTCTATTATCAGTGTGTTATCTCCGAAGAAACAACAATTAAATCATGAGGCTCTTATAGACTGCATCAGGGCACGTATTTTCAAGTTCTGTGCATAGCCAGGACTTTGCTCAGAAAAAGTACTGTAGATAATGGAAAGCAGGGGCAAAACCAGATGTGCATTTTGGGTATTCTCTCCTCGCCGCCACCATCCGCCGCAACATTGAGGCATACCTTTGCTAGTTGGGATGCCAAGCCCCTGCCAGCCAAAGAGGTCTCCTCTGCAAGTCCTGCCTGTGCTGTGCGTAAGTCAGCAGAGCACTTCAACCGTCAACGTCAGCACCTCCCACGCATGCTCAGTTCAGATAAAATAGATTAGCTAAAACTGTCTTCAGTAGCCAGTTTATATTGTGCGTAGTAAACATTTAGTAGCAATTGAGTGTGGGAAGAACAGCAGTACAACTCGTATGATGGTGTTTTTAACAGCCGGACCGAGTTGGCAGTGAACTGAAGCCATGGTGCAGGTGCCTCCTGGGTATCACCTTGTCGGAGCAGATGTGGATTCTCAGAGCTCTGGATAGCAGCAATACTTGGAGAAGCTCATTTTGCTGGCATGCATGGTAAGAGACAACCAGGCCTGCATTGTGAACGGTTCAAATGTGGCTGTAGAATCATTCCTTAGAGAACATGAGGATTAATGACCTTTTTTTTTTCGTTTTTGTTTCCCGCGCTTTCCCACTCACGGCAGGCTCAATGCGGCGTACATGGGTAATGGAGGGTTAAGTGACTTGCCCAGAAGTCACAAGGAGCTGCCTGTGCCTGAAGTGGGAATTGCAACTCAGTTCCCCAGGACCAAAGTCCACCACCCTAACCACTAGGCCACTCCTCCACTGTTGCTACTATTGGAAATTCTACATGGAATGTTGCTGTTCCACTAGCAACATTCCATGTAGAGTCGGCCCTTGCAGATCACCATGTGGCTGCGCAGGCTTCTGCTTCTGTGAGTCTGACGTCCTGCAGGACGTCAGACTCACAGAAACAGAAGCCTGCGCAGCCTTCTACATGGAATGTTGCTAGTGGAATAGCAACATTCCATGTAGAATCTCAATAGTATCTATTTTATTTTTGTTACATTTGTACCCCGCACTTTCCCCACTCATGGCAGGCTCAATGCGGCTTACATGAGACAATGGGACAATGGAGGGTTAAGTGACTTGCCTGTGCCTGAAGTGGGAATCGAACTCAGTTCCCACCCTAACCAAAGTCCACCACCCTAACCACTAGGCCACTCCTCCACCGTTGCTACTGTTGGAGATTCTACATGGAAGTTGCTATTCCAACATTCATGTAGAAGTCGATAGTCGGCCCTTGCAGATCACCAATGTGGCCGCGCAGGCTTCTACATGGAATCTGCTAGTGGAATAGCAACATTCCATATAGAGTCTCCAAATAGTATCTATTTATTTTTGTTCATTTGTACCTGCGCTTTCCCGCTCATGGCAGGCTCAATTCGGCCTTACATGGGGCAATGGAGGGTAAGTGACTTGCCCAGAGTCACAAGGAGCTGCCTGTGGCCTGAAGTGGGAATCGAACTCAGTTTCCCCCAGGACCAAAGTCCACCACCCTAACCACTATGGCCACTCCTCCACCTATCTAGCTGGTATTCTTTCCCAGAGAACTAGGAACAGTTTATCGGATTGAGTTTTTTTTTCTCAGATGTCTTGTTACATCTTCTTTTAAGTATATTTTATGTACTCCAGCTCAAGGAATCTAGATAGATGTGCCATCCTATTTTGACTTTTCTATTATGGAATAAATACTTTGGTTGCCGCATTAGTTCACTTGACTCTGTGGAAATTAGATTGAGACGTAATGTGATAGCTCTTGAAAACTAGTCACAAAATGACTTTGAGTTTGGCCAATAAAAGGTGCCTTTCTTTAAAACAAAATAAGGAATGACAACATTTTGTTTGTTTGTTCTCAGGAAGGGCGGTATAGAAAGTCGAAATAAACCATTTTGTAAACAAAAGACAAATGAACAGTTGCATTTGTTTTTCTTTCATTTAGTTTATTGCACACCTGCCTGCTCCCTTCCCCTCCTTCCAAGTAGCAGAATTAAAAAAAAAAAAAATCCCATACTTGGTTTCCCAACATTCACATCCCGTAACTTTACCCAGTCAAGGGGTCCCACTAGGACAAGAGCAATCTCCTGTTCCATTATATAGCTTCCCACTATTTCAGATCTGTGGGATAGTTGTGTCCATCAACCAACAGGTGGAAATAGAGAACTGAAAACTGAGCTGGGACTTATTTATTTTATTTATTTGTTACATTTGTATCCCACAATTTTCCCACCTACCGGTTCCCCGAAATAAGACACTGTCTTATATTAATTTTTGCTCCCCAAGACGCGCTAGGTCTTATTTTCAGGGGATGTCTTATTTTTCGGGTAAACATCGGGGTTGCTCCCCTCCTGAGGTCGCCCCCCCTCCACCCGCCCTCTGTTGCTCCCAGAACTAACCTTTAAACGCCTCCTTCACCTTTGCAGCAAGCAGCAGCAGGGCAGGCCACTCCTTCCTTCCGTGTCTCGCCCTCACCTGATGTAACGGTCTGCAAGGGTGGGGCAAGGAAGGAAGGAGAGGTCTGCCCTGCTGCTGCTTGCTGCAAAGGTGAAAGGAGGTGCTCCAGGTTAGTTCCGGGGGTGTGGAGGGGGCCCGGCGATCTCGGGTGGGGGGGTGACCTCGGGTGGGGAGGGGGGTCCGGGGGCGGGCCTTGTCCGGCTCTCGGCGGCCCTGCTTCAAAAGAAAAACTTTGCTAGGTCTTACTTTGGGGGAGGCCTTATATTTCGGGGAAACAGGGTATTTGCAGGCTCAATGTGGCTTCCATCGTACGGAGGTGCGTTTTGCAGTCTCCGGGTGTTTACAAATACAGAGTGATGTTGAGATGAGATGAAGTTCATTTGGGACAGCCACATAAGGTCATTGAACAGTGGGAGAGTTGTGGTTTTGTGCATTTTGACTTTGACTGCATAGATTTTCCTATATACGCATAGAGTAGTGGGTGGACTGAAGTTGTTGCTAATTCTGATGTAAAGTTTTAGAATATTTCCTACCCTCTGCCCAGGCTGCACTGCCTTCGGCTGGATGACTCTTCAGGGTAAAAAGAGCAATGCTACAGATCTGCACAGCAGAATTGCCTCAACTGTGGCATCAGCCGAGAACACGCTAAAGTTTTCAACTACGGGCGCATCTACGGAGCAGGCCAGCCTTTTGCGGAGCGGCCTCCTAATGCAGTTCAATCATCGTCCTTACACAGCAACAAGCTGAAGAGAAGGCAAAGCAGATGTACTCTGTAACCAAGGGGATCCGGCGGTGGGTAGCAGCTTCACATACATACCAAAGCTGTCCGTAAGGGTTTGTTAACAAGTAATGGTTTGAGATGGCTTGGTGTTTTTAGGTATATACTGTCAGAGGAAGGAGAGTGGCTGGCGGAGGAGCTGGGGATACCTCTGGACAGAGCAGAAGATGGCACAGTTTCCTTACAAGTTGTGAGAAACATACAGAGGGAGGCTGCAAAAAAGTAAGAGCTTTACTTATCTGATGGCAGTGTGGCTTTATTTGCTTTTGTCTCATCCAATCAGATCTATTGATGACATCTTTATAGCGCTCTAGATTTTTTTTTTTTGTCTGTGTTCTAACACTGCAAGAGCTTTAGTCCAGAAGTTTTCTCCTGCTCCTGTTGGCCTCCAGCTTAATTGGAACCAGAGATGGGATTTGGTACCATCAGATTCATTTGCATTACCTAGGCTTTTTTTTTTTTCTTGTTCTCCCAACTTGATCCAGTTATCACTAGAATCCACAAATCATGGCTCCTTCTGGAACACAAATAATATGAATGATTAAGACTTCTCCCTCTTTTACAAGGCTACACCAGCCCAGGAAGCGTAAGACTTTACATAGTAATAAAACCCAGGTTCTTCACATAGTAACATAGTAGATGACGGCAGAAAAAAGACCTGCGCAGTCCATCCAGTCTGCCAAGAAGATAAATTCATATGTGCTACTTTTTTATTTGTACTGTCCTCTTCAGTGCACAGACCGTATAAGTCTGCCCAGCACTATCCCCGCCTCCAACCACCAACCCCGCCTCCCAACCACCAGCTCTGGCACAGACCGTATAAGTCTGCCCAGCACTAGTCCCGCCTCCCCACCACCAGCCCCGGCACAGACCGTATAAGTCTGCCCAGCACTAGTCCCGCCTCCCAACCACGTGCTCCAGTAAATCACCTCTACAGTTATAACATGATTTTTTTTTTTTAAATAACTTGGTTTTCGTAGTGAAAAGTTTCTACCTACACATTGGATCACTTGTGCTTAGAATAATATGAGTTTTATTGAAGAAGCATGACTGTGCCATTGGCATATCTTTCAAACCATTTAAAGTAGATCAGAATGTCAGACTTTGAAGCAGCTGGTTTGCTATACACTTTGGGGTTATTTTTTTTTGGGGGGGGGGGGGGGGCACTAAATTAATTAAAGCTAAACTGTCTTGGAGCCTTTGGGGGAAAGGCAGTTTATTAAAATTTACTATACCGCTGAAACTGAACTCGGAGAATTGAAGTCTCGGCGGCCATTTTGAATCTCGCCGAGACCGTCGGGCTGCATACAGGAGGATGGAGAGCAGCACGCTGGGCAGGAAAGAGGGGGCTCTTTCCTGCCCCGACGTCACTAGACCACCAGGGAAGATTGCGTGACATGAGTAGGGAGAAGTGGTGACAGGGCCGGGGGGAGGGCGATCCCGAACTCGGAGGGAGGGATTCGGACAAGACGCACCGGAGCACCTAGGTTTTAGAGGAGGGAAAAAGGAAAAAAATGTTTCCCTATTTCCCTCCTCTAAAACCTAGGTGCGTCTTATGGTCCGGTGCGTCTTATAGTCCGAAAAATACGGTAGGCAGAAAGGAATTCCATAAAGAATATAAGAATGAGAAGTAAATAAACCTCATTGCACGTGTGTCTGCAGTAGCTAGTATTTTGTACATACTTATAAATAACTGGCCGCCACTTCTGCCTCGCCTCACCGTATGCTTGGAATAAACTTCCCGAACCCATACGCCACGCGCCCTCCCTGCCCATCTTCAAATCCTTACTCAAGCCCACCTCTTCAATGTAGCTTTCGGTACTTAACCACTTACCTCTATTCAGGAAACCTACACTCCCCCATTTGATTGACTGCTTACCTGTCCTTTAGATTGTAAGCGCTTTTGAGCAGGGACTGTCCTTCCTCGTTTAAATTGTACAGCGCTGCGTAACCCTAGTAGCGCTTTAGAAATGTTAAGTAGTAGTAGTACTGTAATTACTGAAACTGTGCCATGATCGTGCTTCAATATGCTCGTATTATTAACCATTAGTGCCCAATGTTCCCATAATAAAACCCCATATGGCAACGTTGGGCACTAATGGGTTAAAGCCCACATGGGCAGGAATTGGTGGTGTAAATTCCACCAAGTAGTCCCTACACCAGGGAAGGTGGCCATGAACAGCCCTTCCCTCACAGCTATGGCAAAGCAGCATAATCCTTTTGAGAAGTGTAAACTTCTATATTCTTTTTCAGAAATATTGTTTATATTTTCTAGAACTCTGGGTGGGGGGGAAAGCATTGAAAAAGATATTAAAAACTGAAACCATCAGATTCGAACTCTGTGGTCTCCAAGCTGCTTTTGGAGTTTCTTATGTACAGGCACGAGGTGAACTAGCTCTCTGTTCTATGGCTGAAGTCAAAACTACCCCCTTTCTCTGTGCTGCAGGTCTAGGAAGGGGAAATGGAATGTGGTGAAGCAGCGAGTGTGGTCGGGAGGAACAGAGTCAGAAATGTTCAACAAACTGGAAGCATTGCTATGTCTCCTTCACCGAAGACCCCTGTTCTCGGGTGCAGCATCAGCAGAGCATTAGAGCCAGCGGCTGTGAAAGACGAGGTAGAAAAGAACTTCCGGCTTGCTTTAGGGGAGAGAGCAAAGCATCTTATTGTAACCCTACATTTCTGTGAGAACTTATTAATGGACTGGCTTGAACATATTTCCAAGTGCAAGGCTAGGGAAACATAAAACGTCATAGAAAGAAGGCCTGTGCTTGGTCATACATGCTTTTTCTTGTAAATGCTGTGCAGAGATTGCTTGTATTGCTGAATGGTCCATTTGGAGTAATGAAACTGCACTACATAGTACAGGATGGTGAGAGAGAAAGGAGATATTAACGACATCATTTTTTTTTTTTTTTGTTACATTTGTACCCCGCACTTTCCCACTCATGGCAGGCTCAATGTGGCTTACATGGGGCAATGGAGGGTTAAGTGACTTGCCCAGAGTCACAAGGAGCTGCCTGTGCCTGCAGTGGGAATTGAACCCAGTTCCCCAGGACCAAAGTCCACCACCCTAACCACTAGGCTACTCCTCCACTAGCAACATTCCATGTAGAAGTCGGCCCTTGCAGATCACCAATGTGGCCGCGCAGGCTTCTGCTCGTGCAGGACGTCAGACTCACAGAAACAGAAGCCTGCGCAGCCTTCTACATGGAATGTTGCTAGTGGAATAGCAACATTCCATGTAGAATCTCCAATAGTAGCAACATTCCATCTAGAAGCTCCAAAAGTACATTCCATGTAGTATCTATTTTATTTTGTTACATTTGTACCCTGCGCTTTCCCACTCATGGCAGGCTCAATGCGGCTTACATGGGGCAATGAGGGTTAAGTGACTTGCCCAGAGTCACAAGGAGCTGCCTGTGCCGGAAGTGGGAATTGAACTCAGTTCCTCAGGACCAAAGTCTACCACCCTAACCACTAGGCTACTCCTCCACTAGCAACATTCCATGTAGAAGTCGGCCCTTGCGGATCACCAATGTGGCTACGCAGGCTTCTGTGAGTCTGACGTCCTGCACATACGTGCAGGACGTCAGACTCACAGAAACAGAAGCCTGCGCAGCCTCCTTCTACATAGAATGTTGCTAGTGGAATAGCAACATTCCATGTAGAATTTCCAATAGTAGCAACATTCCATGTAGAATCTCCAATAGTATCTATTTTATTTTTGTTACATTTGTACCCTGCGCTTTCCCACTCATGGCAGGCTCAATGCGGCTTACATGGGGCAATGGAGGGTTAAGTGACTTGCCCAGAGTCACAAGGAGCTGCCTGTGCCTGAAGTGGGAATCAAACTCAGTTCCCCAGGACCAAAGTCCACCACCCTAACCACTAGGCCACTCCTCCTCTTAGCTCCAAACTAGTACAAAAGAGACTGAACACAAAAAAGAAACGGGCTTTAAAACCTTAGTGATTGCTTATAGAACATTTAACAGCAATGTTAACTTAGGCAGACTTGGTCTGGCATAAGCGGCGACTCTAGCCGAGTGGTTAGTGCAGCGGACCTTGATCCTAGGGAACTTGGTTTGATTCCCACTGTAGCTCCTTGTGCCTCTGGGTAAGTCACTTAACTCTCCATTGCCCCTGGTACAAATAAGTACCTGAATATATGTAAACCGCTTTGAATGTAGTTGCAAAAACCTCAGAAAGGCAGTATATCCCTTCATCAGCAGTCACCTCCTGCCACAAGGGCTAGGTGTTGCTTGCTCCCTTCTGACTGTGATGCAAGTAGTTCATGTCATATAGTTTTGCAGGGGCCTTAAAATCTTGCTAGAAGAAAAAGCAAAATATGTTTGTCTTTTATCCAGTTTATTACAAGCAGGGTGAACTGGGTTGTACAGAGCTCAGCTGTGGACTACCTGCATTTGCTACTGGTCTCCATGAAGTGGCTGTTTGAAGAGTTTGACATCGATGGCCGATTCTGTATCAGTATCCATGACGAAGTGCGGTATCTGCACGGAGTGAAGACGGTACCGGGCAGCACTGGCTTTACAGCTAACAACCCTCTTCACAAGGTAAACCACACTATTGACATTGTTACATCTACTGTCTGCAGCTCATTTTTACCATAATTCAAGCTACCAAACTAAGTCCAAGCAACTTTGAAGGCGGTTTAGTCCTGTTTTGTGTCCGCCGTGGACTTCATAGTGAATTAACCCCTTATTATTTGGAGTTCTTAACCTTTTTTTTTTTTTTTTTTTGAACCTTGCTGAATGTGAAATTTTAATGCATGCACAATCAATTTTAACAAACCCACCCCTTTAACTGATCAATGAAACTTTTGCCCCCTGTCTGAAACCATGTGTCCACTAGTAACTATATAATGATAACTTGTTGGGATAGTCAAGTTTTGAATTAACTCATGCGGTGGCAAAATACACATATCAGAACTTGAACCCAGTGCAAAACAAACATTCTAAGGGGATGTGGAATATTAATTCATAAACTGGAAGAGCCTCCATGGCAACTCATAGTAACATAGTAGATGAAGGCAGAAAAAGACCTGCATGGTCCATCCAGTCTGCCCAAGACAAACTCATATGTGTATACCTTACCTTGAATTTGTACCTGTCCTTTTCAGGGCACAGACCATATAAGTCTGCCCAGCAGTATTTCCCGCCTCCCATCACCGGCTCTGGTACAGACCATATAAGTCTATAACTCATTTCTTATTTTGTTTCCTGCAGAATTTTCAATCTATTTGATTCAAGGTTCTCCTTAATATACAATGCTATCCCTCCACCAATTCGATCCACCCCTATCACTACGATATATAATTTGTACCCCAGTATGACAGTGTCCCACTGGTTATCCTCCATCCACCAGGTCTTAGAGATGCCTATTATATCTAATTTTCATTTAGTGCAATGTATTCTAACTCTCCCATCTTATTTCTTAGGCTCCTGGCATTCGCATAGACATTTCAAACTGTTGGTTGCTCCTATTTACAGCATGCTCAGTACTCGACAGTATTAATTTGCAATCTTTTGTCTGATTTTTATGTTTAGGACACCCTGATCTACTATGGTCTCTTTTGCAACCTGTTTTTGGTTTAATACAAGAAACAAAATTTATAATGATCACTATATAACCCCTCTTCTCTTTGATTCCCTACTGTGTTTGTAACATATTTATTTCACTGCCTATAACATTACTCTGTATTCGTTTCATCACCAGAGGTAAATACCGCCTCACGGTATTATGTAAGCCACATTGAGCCTGCAAATAGGTGGGAAAATGTGGGGTACAAATGTTAAATGCTAGGGGCATAACCCTGTGCTTCACCCAACTCCTCAGTGGCCTCAAAAATTTCACAGTTTAACATCGGCCTTTAATTAGAATTTAATTACTCTTCCCCGTACAAAATTATTTTTAAAACTTAAGTGGAAGATATTTTTCTGTATTTCTTGAGTTATCTCACTTTTTTAATTATAATTGTTAGTCATATAGCACAGCCACCAACACGAACAGTGTTTTGCCTCTGCTGCATCAGGGCGTAGTCCTACAAACATAGATCTATATCGGTGTATATAATAATGACATATCTTAATCAACTCATCTACTATAATAAAACTCACCCTCAACGTTCTGAGGACACTGACATCAATGAAGCCAAGCCCTGACTTCCTTCAAAAAGGTTCGAAGGTTCGTGGTGGTGAAGCCACAAAATCGCTCCGGGCGCCACCCTCGAGGGCGGAGCAATAGCAGAACAATGAAGGGGTTGGCGGGGGGAAATCGCTCCAGGCCCTGCCCTCGCGTCAAACGTCAGGACGGGGGCGGAGCAATGGCAGAAAACGAAGGGGTTGGCCAGGGAGGGAGGGGGGTATTGGTGACGAAAACCTTGTTAGCGCCCGTTTCATTTGTTCTGAAACGGGCCTCTTTTACTAATATATATATATTTATCTGGTGTAGGACTATGCCCTGAGGCAGCAGTAGCAAAAACATGGTCCCTGTTGGCGGCTTGTCCTATATGACTAACAATTATGATTAAAAAATTGGGAGAATTCAAGATACATGTCAGTTGCTTTGCCCCTATCTCTCACCCCGTGTAGTCCCCTGTTCCATTCCCTGCCTGTCACACTCTGTAACTGTGTTCTCCTAGCAATGTATTGTTTCCTCTGGATTTACTGTAAGCCACATTATGCCTGCTGTTGTGGGAAAATGTGGGGTAAAAATGCACAAAATAAATAATATATAGAAAAATATTTTCCACCTAAGTTTTTTTTTAAGCAATTTTGTATGCAAAGGAAATAAATAATAATTAAGGTGGATGTGAACCTGGTGTGAAATGAGTTGCCACCGAGGCTCTTCCACTATATGAATATTCCCACATACCAGTTTGTTTTGTGCTGGGTTCATGTATTGATACACTAGTAACTGCTGACAGCTACCTTTGCCAGCAGCTAACCTGTTGAAGTTTGGTAGTATAACTGTGCACTAATGTAATAAGTCGCAATTTATGTAGCATTATGATGTTGAATAATTCAGCTGTGTGAATATTAAATGAAACCCTGAGGAATTTACCTAGCAAAGGGAATTTGCCCAGATGACTTCCTTCAAGCTGTCTAGGAAGTTTCAATAAATTGCCTTAGATTTCAAGACCCTTCTCTGCAAGCCGTTAACGTCTTCCCACACCCTTGGGAGGGGTGGGCACCTCTGCCCTGTATTATACCGGTTCTTAACCTGTCAAAATGCAAAGGTCAGTGAGGGCATTTATTATAATCACACATAACAGTGAAGTGTGTGTATATTTCAGGTGTATGTTTGCCTATAAACTGGGGATAGTAGACCTGCCTCAGTCTGTGGCCTTTTTCAGTACTGTGGATATTGATCAGTGCCTGAGGAAAGAAGGTAACAGTGGATTGCAAAACACCATCAAATCCAACAGGCATGGTAAGGACGATATGGAATCCCACATGGTAAGTGCTATATGGCAAGAGAAGACAAACTATTTCTTACAGAATCTGATTTAATTATTCTTCAGAAAAATTTTTAAGAAGCACCTTTGCTAAAAAACCCTTCAGCCTCTTATCGTAAAGTATTACAAACACTTTTGATAGAGGACGACTAATTTGAGACAAAAAGCACACTTGCCTCAAACATGCTTTCTGGACCAGTCCAGACCCATGGGATAGAGACTGACATCACCCTATATAGGGTCTTGTGCAGCTTCACTACTCCAGTATTTCTGTGTCTCCAGCAGGTAGAACGAAAGCAGATCCTGTGCAGTAAGTGTCTAGGATGGATTGCTGTGGGGGCCCACTCTCCCCTTTCTTCGCTTCACAATCACATTACTCTTAAAAAATACAGGCATGACCTTTACAGCTCAAAGCACTACCTACTAATTTAAAAATGTAGGTGCCGCTGTCTATCATTCTTCTCGTCTTTGGTGTAGTTCAGTAACCCTGGGTTGCCATACTGAAGTCTAGGGGCATTCTCTAGCAGCACACGACTAATGCCCAGGAACCTCCCCTCCAACTCCATGCCTGGCTAGCAAAAAAAAAAAATATGACTTGCCTGGGTAAACTATATATACATTTGGGAGAAAATAACTCATTATACATCATTTAACGCATACTATAGACTCATCTAAAATAGTGATGGGGGATCCTTCAAATCAAAGGCAGCAAAGATTAACGGAGGGCATTAGAATACAGAATTTATTTTCATCCAACTTCAGCTTTGCATTATTTATAAACAATAAACTAAGGGTACTAATTTTAATTTAAGTCATTTTATAAATTTCCACAACCATAAAACTGTAACATTGATATATTTACATGTTTTCAGTATTTAAACCATCCAGAACTTGTTTTGATTACTTAATGTGCTATACCATTTTCTTTATAAAACTTCTGACAAAGAATGTGACAAAAACCAAGTGTTCATTTATGAAGAAAGCAGTGGGCATAGAAAGAAGCAAGCAAGGGCTATAATCTCTGGTCTTTTAATTATCATAGTCAGCCCTAGTATTTTGGACTGTTTTCTCTTGAGTTCAAGCTGTTTGCACATTGTTTACCCTGTCAAAGCCAAAGCTCTTGAGAAAAAAGGCCTTGAAGAGTTCCACCAGCATAAGCAAATCTGAACTTATACCCCCTCATGTAATCTTGAAGAAAAAAGATCATTGATTGCTATAGTGCCCTAACTGTAAAGACAGTAGGTACGTTGAGGCTAGGGAGGATTGGATCAACAATCATAGCTACTGTGTTCATTTTGTACCTTTCACTTTTTTTCCAGGTGAAGCTCTGGATATATATCAGATTATTAAAATAACAAAAGGCGTATTGGAGAAAGGAAAATAAAAACCAATCGGTATATCGAAGCCTTTTCTGCTGTGAAGAAATGTTTTTACTGCCATGTAGTAGTGATATCTCAATGTCTTTCCTGTGTCCATGCAACCAATGAGGGCTGCACTCGGATACTATCCCTCCTTTGAGAATTTCTTGCATTTCTAGAATATTGGCATTCACGCCCGGGCGTGCTATCTAAATAGAGGCAGCCCCTTAATGTCCCTGCAAATATGCTGATCTGTGGGCTGTTGTTGGAAGGTTGTAAAATCTGTCCAAAGTCAGTGCACATTGTAGCCATGTATTTCACCTTATTTGAACTGGTCCTTTTTCCACCTTGCACCTTCCCAGAATGGGAGATACTTGTTTTATTTTTTTCCCAGGCTAGTGCCAGACTCTGTATATAATACACTTATGTGCTAGAAAAAGGCAAAGTGGAATAAAGTTGTTTTTTTATATATATAAAGATACATCTTCATTTTTTTCTTCTTTTTCGTTTTGGTTCCTGGCTTTCATTAGGTTGAGTTGCTGCAGTCATCTGTGTACACAAAAAAAATTCAGAATATAGTAAATTCATTTATACTAACAAGTGGGGAAAGCATGTTGAAATGTGTGTATGAGTGTGGTGTGTTACTCCCTGTGTGTATTTATATCTATCTGTGTTTGAAAGGTGCAATCCCATAATCATGTTATAATCTGCATCACCAGAATGTTTTTCCCCATACTACTACTACTACTATTTAGCATTTCTATAGCGCTACAAGGCATACGCAGCGCTGCACAAACATAGAAGAAAGACAGTCCCTGCTCAAAGAGCTTACAATCTAATAGACAAAAATAAATAAAGTAGGCAAATCAAATCAATTAATGTGAACGGGAAGGAAGAGAGGAGGGTAGGTGGAGGCGAGTGGTTACAAGTGGTTACGAGTCAAAAGCAATGTTAAAGAGGTGGGCTTTCAGTCTAGATTTAAAGGTGGCCAAGGATGGGGCAAGACGTAGGGGCTCAGGAAGTTTATTCCAGGCGTAGGGTTGCAGCGAGACAGAAGGCGCGAAGTCTGGAGTTGGCAGTAGTGGAGAAGGGAACAGAAAGAAGGATTTATCCATGGAGCGGAGTGCACGGGAAGGGATGTAGGGAAGGACGAGTGTGGAGAGATACTGGGGAGCAGCACAGTGAATACATTTATAGGTTAGTAGAAGAAGTTTGAACAGGATACGAAAACGGATAGGGAAGCCAGTGAAGGGTCTTGAGGAGAGGGGTAGTATGAGTAAAGCGACCCTGGCGGAAGATGAGACGGGCAGCAGAGTTTTGAACCGACTGGAGAGGGGAGAGGTGACTAAGTGGGAGGCCAGCAAGAAGCAGATTGCAGTAGTCTAAACGAGAGGTGACAAGGGTGTGGATGAGGGTTTTGGTAGAGTGCTCGGAAAGAAAGGGGCGGATTTTACGGATGTTGTAAAGAAAGAAACGACAGGTCTTGGCAATCTGCTGGATATGAGCAGAGAAGGAGAGAGAAGAGTCAAAGATGACCCCAAGGTTTCGAGCTGAGGAGACAGGGAGAATGAGAGAGCCATCAACAGAAATAGAAACGGGGGGAGCGGGGAGGTGGGTTTGGGGGGGGGGGGGAAATGAGAAGCTCGATTTTGGTCATATTTAATTTCAGGTGGCGTTGAGACATCCAGGCAGCAATGTAGACAAGCACGCTGAAACTTGGTTTGGATGCAAGGTGAGATATCAGGGGTAGAAAGGTAGATTTGGGAGTCATCAGCATAGAGATGGTAGGAAAAGCCATGGGATGAGATAATGAACCAAGGGAAGAAGTGTAGATAGAAAAGAGGAGGGGACCAAGAACAGAACCCTGAGGTACGCCGACAGGCAGAGGGATAGAAGTAGAAGAGGATCCACCAGAGTGAACACTAAAGGTGCGGAGGGAGAGGTAGGAAGAGAACCAGGAGAGGACAGGGTATCGAGAAGTATGCTGTGATCGACAGTGTCAAAAGCAGCGAAGAATGAGGATGGAATATTGACCTCTGGATTTAGCCAGTAGTAGGTCATTGGAGACTTTAGTAAGCGCAGTTTCGGTTGGAGAGGGCGAAAACCAGATTGTAATGGGTCAAGAATAGCATGTGAGTAGAGAAAATCAAGGCAGCGGCCGTGAACAAGCACGCTCAAGTAATTTGGAGAGAAAAGGAAGGAGGGAGATGGGTCGGTAATTAGAGGGACAAGTAGGGTCAAGTGAAGGCTTCTTAAGGAGAGGTGTGACCACAGCATGTTTAAAGGCAGCAGGGACAGTCGCAGTGGAAAGTGAGAGGTTGAGAATGGGACAGATAAAAGGAATAAGAGTAGGAGAGATGGCATTAAGAAGGTGGGTGGGACATAGCTTCATCTCTCTTCCATTTCCCACCATATGCAGAAACTGCCCCCAGTCACTAGAGCAGGCTTCTACCTCCACAGCTGAATCCCACTGGAGTCGCTGCTATAGTTAGTGTGGAAGCAGGCAAGACAGGCTCATTCATACAGAGGAGGATGGGAGAGCTGCAGATAGTTTTTAAACTCTAAAAGATGTCCATATAAAAGTTGGCCATCCTTCTAGTTTCCAGACATGAATGTAAAAATCCATAGAATCCTGAAAACAGGCAGACAGTTGGCAATCCTAACCTGGGGCATCCGACGGAGCTCCCTTAAACTTGGGACCATTGCTATTGCTCTGTTCCCATTTGCCAATGCCTTCATCTAGCTGTGCCCATGCCCACAGATAGTGGTTGGCACTACAAATAGCAACCAGTATGAATCATCAGTTTTATATTTCATTTTTTGTTATTTCTGCTGTGTGAAATTTTCTATCAGAATAACTTAAAATACAGTCCATTATAGCCAGGAACTATTTGTAATCCCTGTGTGGGTGTGTATGCTGTACATGTGTTGTCTGGGTGAGGCGCTAGTATAGTTGGGGGGGGGGGGAGGGATAATTTTAGTTTTGGGGAGTAGGATCAGTTGGAGGGAGGTAGATTTTGGGTGTAGGGCAATTTGAAGGGGCAGTATGCGAGATGATAGGGTAGATGGGGGAAGGTTGCAGGAAGTGACTTTTTTTTTTTGGCAGTGTGGCAAAGGCAGTTCATAGGGTTCAAAATAGAGAATGAGAGGTAATTTGAAAGGAGGAATTCCTTAATCGCTATACTTCATCATATGTAGATCTCTATGCTACAGGAAGCTGAAACTCCTTTCCTGATAAAAATGTATTGGGCTTGTTTTGAGGGGTTTATTTCTCTGGAACCCCTAAGTCCGATTTGGGCCATTTTCGATCTTCATGTATCTTACCTTCCTCCTCAAGGCAAGTTTCATCCTATTTTATTACATTTTCAAGAGTTATTATGCTCCCAGCCAGAGGGACATGTACCCTTTTGTATAATTCTTTTCAACTTCCATTAGGTTGGAAAGAATAAAAAAAAGGCCTGGTAATATCTGCAATAAAGCCTCCAATAAAATGATGTCCAGCTGAATGTTGCAGTCCCAAAGCTATAAAATCACCAGACTACCAGTAAACAACCTCTCTGTGCTGCTGCCCTAGGCTCAATCCAGAGAGCTACTGCAGACTCAAATGGTTCCTGCTCAGAAAAGACCTAGGCCTGGAGCAGCAGCATTGAAGAATGTTTCCCGATACATTTACTGCACCAACAGCCCAACATTCCTGACTCACACAAAACAGTAAATTAAGCAAAAGAAAAGTACATTTCCTATCTGTTTATAAAACCTACGCAGAACCCCCTCAGCAATGCATTCTAAGACAAATCCAGATATATATTTGTGGCCCTGAAGGGTTTCCCCCATTTCGTGACTTGTTGCTGTAGCTTAAGGTAGGGGGTAGTCCTGACCTGGCTGTTTGGCTCGTTCTCTGTATTTTCATCTTCTGCTTCCTGTTCTTGTAAAGCTGCATCGAGAGTAGCCACATTGATCCTGAAATCCCGTGACGTGCTCAGTTTCATATACTGCATCAAGTTCACCTTCAGCAGTCACATAAAAAAAAAAAAATTAATGAAATCCGGTTCTCTCTTAAACTTCAACAGACCCAAACAAAGGAGCTCACCCTGAATAAACAGTCATTAAATTTATCAAACTCCCATGGTGAAATTTTACTTACTGTTAATTTTCGTTCCTTAAATCCTGCCAGACTTATAGGCAGGACTGGACCTTAGACATATATTTGATAAAATATACACCAATCCCTCCCTCCCATCCACCCTCTATTCCCAAACTTCCAGATGTGAAAAGGCTAGTACTAGCAACATTCAAGTGACACCTGCTTTGTAAAGATCAAATAACAATGTGCACATAACAAGTAAGTTAGATGTCAACTTGCCTCACATTCTACATAGCCTCCCCCCCACACCCTTTATGAAGTGCCTATGCAAAAACCTCTAACCAAAGCCTTATACGCCCCCTGGGGGAAGCCCTAGGGCCTGTGCTCTGATAGCCCCTTCCCCCAATCCTGAGAGCGCTGTTCTTAAGGTGACATTCTTGTATTTCTGAATGCCAGTCCACACTTTACTCCAATGATAACATAACTGCATTGTTGATTGTACTGCTTCAATATCCTCTTCTTTGAGAGTGTGCTATGTCACATCAGTTATGTGCGTACAATGATGTATTTTTCAGAGTGTCATCAATAAAAATGTTAAAACTTAAAATATACACCAATCCCTACTGGCACATAAGTGCAGAAAGTTCACCTGCCTTGGCTCCTGCTAGGTGCCTCGATGAAGGGAGAGCAGCCAGAACAAGACAGGCAGAGATATGATGTAGGTTACCTTGGATTTCTTGGATAGCTGGATAAGGAATTTTTCATACTGCTCAATGGCAAAAATTAAGTTGGGAATAGGCTTAGTCTCACGAAGCACTTTGGCCTGCAAAATGAAATAGGGAAAATGGAAAGAAAGCTGAGAAAGAACTTGCATGATCAGGTTTTAGATATACTGCAGATTGGTGTATGTGTATGGAAGACATATGAGATGTTCTGTTATAACACTGTGTTTAATAGAGAAAGAACAGTGAATGCATTACATCATACTGCAACTATGGTCTATTGCTCCCACTCACCAAGATGGCCATTGCTTATTCCTTCCATCCAACAGCTTTCTCTCAGGCCTCTCCACTTCTGTTCATCTTATGAAATTTTTCACTCAAACATCCTCCTCCCTAGTCTTGTCCAGTCACCACCAGCACTTTTAGGAATATTCAAGCTACTGGCCCTTGCACCCTCCTCAGTACTGGTGATGAGGCAGCCTCTTCTTGTAACACTATACTCGTTTGGGTTGCCCGTCTCCGCCATTATGTAAAGTATGTCACATCCTAAATTCAGCTCACATCCACGGTTTTCTTTCTGCATTCCTGCACACATTCTGTAGATTGCCTCTGGCTGAAATCCGCCTCCCATACTAACTTTATATGGGAGCAGCGAATGCCTTTTTGTTTAAGGGTGCCCAAGATCTCCCCTCCCCCCACCATACTCTCCATGGCATCCAGCATATTTCTCCTTCTCTACCTCTCAACCCCTCCTCCTCCCCCCCATGGTCTCCAGTATCCCCTCCTCCCCTGTTCAAAATCTCTCCCCCCCCCCCCCCCATCCTTATCCCCATGGTCTCCAGCATCTCTCAGCTTTCTTCCACGTCCTCCGCAAGCTGTTTATTTTCTTACCTCCCTACCCCAAGACAGTGATGATACATTGGCAGAAGAGGCATCGTGGCCAGCCAGCATGAGGCCTTGAACATCTGTGCATGCTCAAGGCCTGCCAGCTTACACTCCCCTCTGAACTTCCTGATTCAGAGGGAGCAGAAACATAGAACATGCACAAATGCTTAAGGCCCTGTGCCAGCTGGCTACAATGGCTCTTATGCCAGTTGTCGTTTCATCACCCTGAGGAAGGGGGTAAGAAAATAAGCACCTTTTTTGTTTGATGTCTTCTTTTTTATTTTATTTTTTTTTGTAATTGCATGTGTAAACTGCTCAGTAAATTTTGATGAGCGGTATATCAAATAATAAAGAAACTTAAAACTTGACAGATGGAAGCAAGACTTTGGGGATGCCATGGTACATCTGGCTCCTTCTGTTCCAGTGCCTATGTTATACATTTCAAATTCATATTCACCTTTTTTCATTCTATTACAGTTGCCAAGCAAAATTATGTCTATCTAACACACACTCTTGCCTCCGACACCCATCAGCTGTTGGATGGAAGGAATAAGCAATGGCCATCTTGGTGAGTGGGAGCAATAGACCATAGTTGCAGTATGATGTAATGCATTCACTGTTGTTTCTCTATTAAACACGGTGTTATAACAGAACATCTGTCTTCCATGCACCACTCACTTCAAAATGCCACATCCTATCCCCCCTTCATTCTCTGTACATAAGTACATAAGTACATAAGTAGTGCCATACTGGGAAAGACCAAAGGTCCATCTAGCCCAGCATCCTGTCACCGACAGTGGCCAATCCAGGTCAAGGGCACCTGGCACGCTCCCCAAACGTAAAAACATTCCAGACAAGTTGTACCTAAAAATGAGGAATTTTTCCAGTCCATTTAATAGCGGTCTATGGACTTGTCCTTTAGGAATCTATCTAACCCCTTTTTAAACTCCGTCAAGCTAACCGCCCGTACCACGTTCTCCGGCAATGAATTCCAGAGTCTAATTACACGTTGGGTGAAGAAAAATTTTCTCCGATTCGTTTTAAATTTACCACACTGTAGCTTCAACTCATGCCCTCTAGTCCTAGTATTTTTGGATAGCGTGAACAGTCGCTTCACATCCACCCGATCCATTCCACTCATTATTTTATACACTTCTATCATATCTCCCCTCAGCCGTCTCTTCTCCAAGCTGAAAAGCCCTAGCCTTCTCAGCCTCTCTTCATAGGAAAGTCGTCCATCCCCACTATCATTTTCGTCGCCCTTCGCTGTACCTTTTCCAATTCTACTATATCTTTTTTGAGATACGGAGACCAGTACTGAACACAATACTCCAGGTGCGGTCGCACCATGGAGCGATACAACGGCATTATAACATCCGCACACCTGGACTCCATACCCTTCTTAATAACACCCAACATTCTATTCGCTTTCCTAGCCGCAGCAGCACACTGAGCAGAAGGTTTCAGCGCATCATCGACGACGACACCCAGATCCCTTTCTTGATCCGTAACTCCTAACGCGGAACCTTGCAAGACGTAGCTATAATTCGGGTTCCTCTTACCCACATGCATCACTTTGCACTTGTCAACATTGAACTTCATCTGCCACTTGCACGCCCATTCTCCCAGTCTCGCAAGGTCCTCCTGTAATCGTTCACATTCCTCCTGCGACTTGACGACCCTGAATAATTTTGTGTCATCGGCGAATTTAATTACCTCACTAGTTATTCCCATCTCTAGGTCATTTATAAATACATTAAAAAGCAACGGACCCAGCACAGACCCCTGCGGGACCCCACTAACTACCCTCCTCCACTGAGAATACTGGCCACGCAATCCTACTCTCTGCTTCCTATCTTTCAACCAGTTCTTAATCCATAATAATACCCTACCTCCGATTCCATGACTCTGCAATTTCTTCAGGAGTCTTTCGTGCGGCACTTTGTCAAACGCCTTCTGAAAATCCAGATATACAATATCAACCGGCTCCCCATTGTCCACATGTTTGCTTACCCCCTCAAAAAAATGCATTAGATTGGTGAGGCAAGACTTCCCTTCACTAAATCCGTGCTGACTTTGTCTCATCAGTCCATGTTTTTGTATATGCTCTGCAATTTTATTCTTAATAATAGCCTCCACCATCTTGCCCGGCACCGACGTCAGACTCACCGGTCTATAATTTCCCGGATCTCCTCTGGAACCCTTCTTAAAAATCGGAGTAACATTGGCTACCCTCCAGTCTTCCGGTATTACACTCGATTTTAGGGACAGATTGCATATTTCTAACAGTAGCTCCGCAAGTTCATTTTTTAGTTCTATTAATACTCTGGGATGAATACCATCAGGTCCCGGTGATTTACTACTCTTCAGCTTGCTGAACTGACCCATTACATCCTCCAAGGTTACAGAGAATTTGTTTAGTTTCTCCGATTCCCCCGCTTCAAATATTCTTTCCGGCACCGGTGTCCCCCCCAAATCCTCCTCGGTGAAGACCGAAGCAAAGAATTCGTTTAATTTCTCCGCTACGGCTTTGTCCTCCTTGATCGCCCCTTTAACACCATTTTCGTCCAGCGGCCCAACCGACTCTTTGGCCGGTTTCCTGCTTTTAATGTATCTAAAAAAGTTTTTACTGCTCAGACTTTGGCCAACACCTTCCGTGACAAGATTCACAAAATTAAACCTGAATTCTGAATCTGGCTGCTGCTGCCGCCGCCCCCCCTCCCCCCCCCCCCCCCCATGTCATTTTGTTTCTTTGGAGGAGTGGCCTAGTGGTGGACTTTGGTCCTGGGGAACTGAGTTGGATTCCCACTTCAGGCACAGGCAGCTCCTTGTGACTCTGGGCAAGTCACTTAACCCTCCATTGCCCCATGTAAGCCGCATTGAGCCTGCCATGAGTGGGAAAGCGCGGGGTACAAATGTAACAAAAAAAAAAATAATAAAATAATACAGTTTGTGTCTTTTCTGAAATCAGAAAAGATTGGCAGCTTCCTCTGTGATCGCACAAGTGTAAAAATCAGCTTGAGGTTTTAAATTAAAAACATGTTTATGGGACTTGGGAGCCTGATTTGAGACATCTCAGATTATCATCCTCTTTCCTCACCAGCAGTGTCCTATTACTCATAAAATGAAGGGGAACACCCCCCCCCCCCACCCCCAAATTAAAAAATCAGTACCTCAGGATTCTGGCTGTTAAACACAGTCTCAACTAGGACTGAATGGTCCCTTATACGAAAAATTAAGATAGGTTCCAATGACACCATGTGAGGGGCAGGAGGTTGTGCAGGTCTGTGTCAAGGAGTAGGGGTTGTTCAGGCATGTGTAGAAATTGAGTGGGTGGATATTAGGGAGAGGAATATGTGCAAGGGGCCAGGGATTTGGTCTGCTGAGCAGGGGTGTACGTGTGGGGTGTGTAGAGGGTATCCAAGACAGTGGGGAAGTGTGGGAGGTGTCTGCTGTGGGTGACATGTCTGAAGTGCAGAAGTAGAAGATTTGTATGTCAAGGGTACAGTGGAAGTGTATATAGAAGCTTAGCGGAGATTGGGAGGCGGGGCTAGTGCTGGGCAGACTTCTACGGTCTATGCCCTGAAAATGGCAGATACAAATCAAAGTCAGGTATACACATAAAAGTAGCACATATGAGTTTATCTTGTTGGGCAGACTGGATGGACCGTACAGGTCTTTCTCTGCCATCATCTACTATGTTACGTAGCAGGTGTCAGATGAATGTAGGGGGTGGGCGAGAAGTGGGGATGTGTGAGGCAGAGTGTGTATGTATGTTGGGGAATAAGGAAAGAAGCGTCAAGTGTGCAGTGAGGGCACGGGGGTGCCTGGTCTGAGAAGGGCTTCTAAGGCAGTGGAGGATAGGGTGTAGTGTAAGGTTCAGGGACTACTCCTTGCCCCTTTGCACAAAGACCCTTTTTTTCTTTTTAAGTTTGGGACGCTGGGAGGAGGCGAGCATGGCATACACTGCATTTACTTCAGCAGACCCCCGTTCTCTCCATGTAGCCAGGCAGCAGGTAAAGCGCTTCATCTCTGGCAGCTGCGGGGCCAAATCTCGCAGTATTAGCAGTGAGATCTCATAGCTTTCATCACAAATCTTCTGCCCATGGTAGTAGGGAATGAAGCATTTACCTGCCGCCTGGCTGCAAAAGGAGAGATTGAAGAATGGGATCAGGAGATGGTGCAGTAACAATGCTACAACTTATTGTAGTGTGTGCTGTACCGACCTCCTCCCAGTGCTGCTGGCCCCTAACATTTTTTTTTTTATTTGAAATAAGGGTAGTCCAGTAGCTGACCCTGCTAGCAAAGCAGCCTCTGGCTTTTTGTCAGGATCGCTCAATGGTAGCTGTGCCACAGGTTACAAGCCAGCAGTCCTAACTGATACTGTATGTATAAGATTACCTTGGCAACCGTAGCCGTTTCTTCCTTTCTCTTTTTCTTTTTCTCTCCTGCGAAGCTCAAATCTTCGCTCTGAATGTTCTGAAGAAGTTGGATAGAACACAAAGTCACATACGTAACCATGAAAAATATTCAAGTTGTTTGAGGTCATTGTTAACAGGCCCTCCAGCACAGCCTTGTCATCATCACCGTTTTCAGGGCAAATGCCTGAAGTCAGCACCTCAGGAAGTGTATATGGGTGTAGGTAACATCGTTTGCATATGAGTGTACAGAGGAAATGCAACAGATATGTCCAATAACATCATCACTAGACCCTAGATTTCCTATTTTACAGAGGGATGAATGGGGCAGGCAAGGGATCACTAAGGTGGCCTTGAAGTTCTGGAGGGTCATGATCCAGTCAGATTATTACAGTTCTGCATTTTGTTGCCACTTGTATGTAAAAACGACATGAGGAAAAGGCGCAAGAGAATGTTTCTGTATAAAAACATATAGGGTACATTTATTGGTCAGCGACTGCCAAAACAAGCCTCATAACTGTTTTGCCATTCTTCATCTCTTAAAGTATAAGAAACCTACATAGTATATGGTACTCCAGATAGATATTATCCCTGTACTTATAACCTGGGCAGGATTAACCCTTTGGTGGATCATTGACAAGTGTGTTGAGCTCAACAAACAGGGCCCTGCTTGGCTCGGACTGCACAGGAAAACTGGCAGAGGAGGAAGCAGCAGGTAAGAAGTACTACTGACCAACTCCTCCTGCTGTGGCAAGTGGTAGCTCTGGTTTTCCCCTCCCTCTGCTCCAATCTCCACACAATTACACTTTCTGCCAGCAGTGGACTTACCACAGCAAAGGTCTGCCTTGGGAACCATTGAATGGGCACATCTGAGGGGGCCCCTCCTTGCCTATGCCTTACTCCTGCCCTGTTTGTAACTCAAAAAACTTGCTTAGGGGAATAATTGTTTATCAAAAATACTAAGAGAATGTACAACAAAGAACCCATGCGTTTACTTAATAGTAGATCGTAGTGAAAATATTTTATATATAATTTGTGTGCTCAGTATAAAAAGAGACCAATACGGTTATATACTAAACACTCATAAATTCAACACGAATTATTGCACACAGTGTCCACACTTAAACATATTTCACTATGTTTCACACAAAAATATTATAACAGTATCACTAGTCCATAATGGTACATAAAACTTCAAAAACAACCAGAACTGATCTTGAAGCAGGTCCTGGGTCCCAATGTGGATGTTTTGCAAAAGGCTTCTTTAGGGAACCCGAATAAAATGAGTAGAAAAGGTCATGTAGAACTAGAGACCAGACAGTTCTATACAGTGTGTTTTTTTTCTAACAAAAAAGGTGCCAGTACTCAAATGCTAGGCCACTCTTCATGAGTGACATGATCACTGAGGGATCCACTCCAAAATATCTAGGCCCCCTAGAACCAGTCACAGAATCAATGACAAGATGGAATTGGTGAGTAGAGCCTGAGCTCTGTCATTAAAACTTGGGGTCCATGGGGGTCGGTGCCGGGGAAAATGGTAGAGGCTATTATTAAAAACAAAATTACAGAGCACATCCGAAGACATGGATTACTGAGACCAAGTCAGCACGGCTTTTGTGTGTGGAAATCTTGCATGACCAATTCACTTCAATTCTTTGAAGGAGTAAACAAACATGTGGACAATGGAGAACCAGTTGATACTGTGTATCTGGATTTTCAAAAGGCGTTTGACAAGGTACCTCATGAAAGGCTACAGAGGAAATTGGAGGGTCATGGGATAGGAGGAAATGTCCTATTGTGGATTAAAAACTGGTTGAAGGATAGGAAACAGAGAGTGGGATTAAATGGGCAGTATTCACAATGTAGAAGGGTAGTTAGTGGAGTTCCCCAGGGGTCTGTGCTAGGACCGCTGCTTTTTAATATATTTATAAATGATTTAGAGATGGGAGTAACTAGCGAGGTAATTAAATTTGCTGATGACACAAAGTTATTCAAAGTCGTTAACTCGCGACAGGATTGTGAAAAATTACAGAAGGACCTTACGAGACTGGGTGACTGAGTGGCTAAATGGCAGATGACGTTTAATGTGAGCAAGTGCAAAGTGATGCACGTGGGAAAAAAGAACCCGAATTATAGCTACGTCATGCAAGGCTCCACGTTAGGAGTTACGGACCAAGAAAGGGATCTGGGTGTCGTCGATAATACACTGAAACCTCCTGCTCAGTGTGCTGCTGCGGCTAGGAAAGCGAATAGAATGTTGGGTATTATTAGGAAAGGTATGGAAAACAGGTGTGAGGATGTTATAATGCCATTGTATCACTCCATGGTGCGACCGCACCTTAAGTATTGTGTTCAATTCTGGTCGCCGCATCTCAAGAAAGATATAGTAGAATTGGAAAAGGTGCAGCGAAGGGCGACTAAAATGATAGCTGGGATGGGACGACTTCCCTATGAAGAAAGACTAAGGAGGCTAGAGCTTTTCAGTTTGGAGAAGAGACGGCTGAGGGGAGACATGATAGAGGTATATAAAATAATGAGTGGAGTGGAACGGGTGGATGTAAAGCGTCTGTTCACGCTTTCCAAAAATACTAGGACTAGGGGGCATACGATGAAACTACAGTGTGGTAAATTTAAAACAGAGAAAATTTTTCTTCACCCAACGCATAATTAAACTCTGGAATTCGTTGCCGGAGAACGTGGTGAAGGCGGTTAGCTTCGCAGAGTTTAAAAAGGGGTTAGATGGCTTCCTAAAGGACAAGTCCATAAACCACTACTAAATGGGAAAAATCCACAATTCCAGGAATAACATGTATAGAATGTTTGTACGTTTGGGAAGCTTGCCAGGTGCCCTTGGCCTGGATTGGCCGCTGTCGTGGACAGGATGCTGGGCTCGATGGACCTTTGGTCTTTTCCCAGTGTGGCATTACTTATGTACTTATAGGTCAATTTTAGCAGACAATGGAAAAGATGCCGGTACTCAGTACCCCCTCAAAAAAAGCCCTGGTTCTATATGAAGTTTTATACTCATTTAATTTGGGTTCCCTGAAGAAGCCTTTTGCAAAACGCAATCTGTGTCCCTGCTTCAAGATAAGCTGTGATTGTTTTTGAAGTTCTATGTGCCATTGTGGACTAGTGATGTTATATTATTTTTGTATGGTGCACAGTTTTTGAATATGTTTAACTATTGACACTGTGGACAAGGTGTGCAATGACTGAACGGTGAAGAGCGTTGAATTTGTGGCTGTTTAGTATTACACTCTGAGCACACAAATTTTATATATAACATTTTTTCACTACAATATACCATTAGGTGAATGCATATAGACTGTGGGTTCTTTGTTGAGGCCGTTTATAACTTGGTCTCAAATTTGAATACCAGTCTTAATGGAACCATCTTGCTTTACAAGCTAGCCATGTTATGTTCCAGGAAAAAAAGTTCTTTAAAAAAGTTGTTTCAACTCATAGATTTTTATAAATAGCCATGCAAAGTATTTTCTACATCTAGTAGTTGTATTTATGGTTTTGATGAATTACATAAGGTGATAATTTTATAAACATATCCCACGCATAAACCATCTTTTATAAAATTAGGTCACACTTAAGATGTACATGCGGTGCAAGATGGCACTTATTTGTAGAGTAGGCCTGCTCAGGGTAGGAGTTAGGGCAGAGTCACAATTTACAAATTGTGCAAAAGCCACAGATTTATAACCACCAGCTCGCTAAGCACTACCCAAAGATTCTGTGGGATGCTTTGCAGTAAGGGTTCTGCCGTATCTTGCTAAGGATGTAAAAAGAATTGAAGCGGTGCAAAGAAAAGCTACGAGGATGGTATGGGATTTACGTTACAAGACGTATAGGGAGAGACTTGCGGACCTGAACATGTATACCCTGGAGGAAAAGAGGAACAGGGGTGATATGATACAGACGTTCAAATATTTGAAAGGTATTAATCCGCAAACAAACCTTTTCCGGAGATGGGAAGGCGGTAGAACGAGAGGGCATGAAATGAGATTGAAGGGGGGCAGACTCAAGAAGAATGTCAGGAAGTATTTTTTCACGGAGAGGGTGGTGGATGCTTGGAATGCCCTCCCGCGGGAGATGGTGGAGATGAAAACAGTAACGGAATTCAAACATGCGTGGGATAAACAAAGGAATCCTGTGCAGAAGGAAGGGATCCTCAGCTTAGCCTAGAATGGGTGGCAGAGCTGGTGGTTGGGAGGCGGGGCTAGTGCTGGGCAGACTTGTACGGTCTGTGCCGGGGCTGGTGGTTGGGGGGGCGGGACTAGTGCTGGGCAGACTTATACGGTCTGTGCCGGGGCTGGTGGTTGGGCGGCGGGGATAGTGCTGGGCAGACTTATACGGTCTGTGCCAGAGCCGGTGGTGGGAGGCAAGGATAGTGCTGGGCAGACTTATACGGTCTGTGCCAGAGCTGGTGGTGGGAGGTGGGACTGGTAGTTGGGAGGCGAGGATAGTGCTGGGCAGACTAATACAGTCTGTGCCAGAGCTGGTGGTTGGGAGGCGGGGATAGGGCTGGCCAGACTTATACGGTCTGTGCCCTGAAGAGGACAGTACAAATAAAAAAGTAGCACATATGAATTTATCTTCTTGGGCAGACTGGATGGACCGTGCAGGTCTTTTTCTGCCGTCATCTACTATGTTACACATTTTATATAGTATGCACTAACAGTATCTAGGTGTGATTGATGCAGGATTTGTGCTAGTATAAAGATGCACAGGCACGTGTGTACCTTTACAAAATATGCCTCTTCCTTCCCTATTAAACTAAACGCCTCATTATAAAATTACCATCTTATCTTTCTCCTATCCAAGTTAGCTTGACACAGAGCAAAACGCAGACAAACTACAATACAACTTATTTCTGAACACTTGATTCCAAGTTTCTCCAACAAACTTGAAGTTAAAAAATAAATCCATGAATACAAAAACAAAAATAAATCACATTATATATATAACAATTCTAGGAATACATTTCACATATACAACAAGGGTCATAACCACACTATTATACAAAAGAACAATTTTCAGAGCCAATTATGCAGGCAACTAAAAATCATCATCCCTCAATCTGGCTAAAAGAAAGCACATCGATAAGGAGAAATTTGGTTTTACTTGCTATTTTTCTTTCCTTGAATGCTACCAAACCAGTCCTGATATATGGGTTATGCCCCTTTACAAATGCTTGCCACGCTCCAGTATTTCTATATCGAAGCAAAAAGTAGATTCCCTCTAATTTATTCAATAGGCAGGGAGAAAAGTAGAATCCCCATCAATACCTTGTCCCCAGAACTGGGAAACACCAATCAACATGTAATGAAATGTCACATGATGAAATGTTTGTGGTGATAAAGTACCACGTGATAAACTGTTGTATGATGAAGTGTCACCAAATCTTCCTCAGATATTACCAGAAAGGGTTTTTAAAACAAATAGGAGAAAATATTTTTTCATTCAATGAATAGTGAAAGATCTAGAATTCATTGCCAGAGGATGTAGTAACAGCAGTTAAAATATCTAAGTTTAAAAAAAGGTTTGGAGATGTTCCTGGAGGAAAAGCCCATAATCTGCTGTTAATTCTTGGCGCCCCCTTGATGGTTTATATATGTTACTGCGGTTGCATTTCTGACAACACCCAGGCTACGAATAGGAGAAAAGCACAAACCACCAGCCAACAACCTTTGTCTCCAGATGGTTCATGGGTCACCTTGCTTCCTCTAACAACCATCAGCCCTGAACAACTTCACTTGGTACGTGAGCCTCCAAATCACTCAAAATTTCATTTATCACCACCTGAATCCACTCAAGGCTCCAGGTTCACTCTATTCAACATACTGGACCATGCCTCCCCACAAAGAGAAAGCTGCACCCCTCCAGAGGTTGAGCCTGGGCTATCCAACACAGGAGAGACCTCTGTAATGGGTACTTGTGAGCCCTGGCCCACAGAACCAAGTTCAAGGCCACTGCCATCGAACCCAGAATGTGAAGATAGTCTCAGGCTTTGGATTGGTTTGATTTGAGAAGACCCCATACCTGCAATTGTAGCTTCTGCATTTTCTCCTTTGTTACAAATACCTTCCCCACATTGATAAAGTTGATGACCATCCCAATACTTGAGTAACTGCACACCCGAGATGTTGCCCTTCTCCTTGTCCTGAGAGGGATTTTGCCCAAATTAGTCACTCATCCAAATAAGAACAGACTAACACTCCTTGCTTCCAGAGCATGACCGCTATCACTACCATCACTTTGGAGAAGGCCCTTGGAGCTGTGGCCAGGCCAAATGGGAGAAACCAGAACTGAAAATGTTTTCCCAAGTCCCCAAAAAGCAAAAACTTCTGGTGCTCCTTGTGAATGGGTATATGCTGGTAGGCTTCTGTAAGACTCAAAGAGGTCAGAAACTCTCCTTGCCATAAGGAATTGATTACCAATCTGTAGACTGTCATCCAGAATCTTGGGACTTTCAAGGCCTTGTTAACTTGGTTCAAGGCCAAGATCATCTGAAACATGCCTTCCTTCATGGAAACCACAAAATAAATAGCCACCTGGCCCTATTGCTTTGTTTAACTAGCTCCTCATTCAAGGTCTACCACACAGTCATTTCTATTTGTGTTTGTCTTCTGCAGTCCTACTTCTAGCCCTCCATCTGTGAACAACTTACCAACTACCCGAACAAATTCACTATACTACATGAATCACAATCAGGATTTCGATCCAACCATAGCACTGAAACAGTTCTAACCACTCTCATAACCAAATTTAAACAATTGCAACTGGAAACAATGTGCTTCTACTACAATTTGACATGTCCAGCGCGTTCGACATGGTCAGCCAGCCACCAAATACTCTCAAACATCCTGGACTACTTCGGGATTGGAGGAAACATACTTAGATGGTTCAAAGGCTTCTTAACAGCAAGAACCTATCAAGTGATATCAAACTCAAAAACGTCAACACCATGGAAACCTAAATGCGGAGTACCACAAGGATCACCGCTCTCACCGACTCTTTTTAACTTAATGACGACACCATTAGCCAAATTGCTATCCAACCATGGACTCAACCCATACATCTATGCAGATGATGTCACGATATACATCCCATTCAAACAAGACACAACCAAAATCATAAATGAAATCACACACAGCCTCCAAATAATGAACTCATGGGCAGACGCATTCCAACTAAAGCTAAATATCCTATCCTCACAATATAATACAAACAAAACCAATACCATAAATATCCCAGATTACACCCTTCCGGTCTCAGACAGCATGAAAATTCTGGGAGTCACTATTGAACGAAATCTCACACTCGAAGATCATGCGAAAACTACAGCAAAGAAAATGTTCTACACAATGTGGAAACTTAAAAGGATCAAACCTTTCTCCCCAAGGGAAGTATTCCGCAGCCTAGTACAATCAATGGTGCTAAGCCATCTAGACTACTGCAATGCCATCTATGCCGGATGCAAAGAACAAATCATCAAGAAGCTTCAAACCGCTCAAAACACAGCAGCCAGACTCATATTTGGGAAAGCGAAATATGAAATCGCCAAACCCCTAAGAGAAAAACTACACTGGCTCCCACTAAAAGAACGAATTGCATTTAAAGTTTGCACCCTGGTCCACAAAATCGTTCACGGAGAAGCCCCGACCTATATGTCAGACCATATAGACTTGCCTACTAGGAACGCAAAAAGATCAGCACGCACATTCCTCAATCTCCACTACCCTAACTGCAAAGGACTAAAATATAAATCCACATACGCGACCAGTTTCTCATACATCTGCACGCAGCTATGGAACGCACTACCGAAGGCCATAAAAATAATGCAAGACTTAACTATCTTCTGAAGGCTACTGAAAACAGATTTGTTCAAGAGGGCATACCACAAACATCCATCTTAAATACTAAATAATAAGACTATACACAACCTAGACATAACTGGAATCTTATCACTTGAATGATTAACCTCGTTACTATTAATGACCAAGCACCACCACTTTAATCCATATGTCGAATATGGTCTCTCCATAGTTGATGACCTAATGTATGTTACAATCCAATTTAGTACTCAGGAACCTTCATGCAATACCATAATGTATTCTTCCTTACCATGTATATATGCACATGGTATATATTTATACCATGATCTGTTCCTTGTATGTTACCATGTATGTATGCACCTTAACGCAATACCATTTGTAATTCTGCTACTCGGAAATGGCAACAGCTATTACGGCAAATGTAAGCCACATTGAGCCTGCAAATTGGTGGGAAAATGTGGGATACAAATGCAATAAATAAATAAAAAAAAAACCATGCCGAGAGGGGACCCGAGTCCACATTTTGGGAGCCAGTTGCTAAAATAGCTACTTAACAACCAGCTCTCAAAATTCTTAAAAAACTAACAAACGTCTCTGATGGCCCGTTGCAAACCAGCTCCAGCACACCACTGGGTATAGCCCTATCCCATTTAGAGCTCCCAAAGATCAAGTTAAATGCTACATTATGTAATACTTGTAACCGAGACATCTGATAATCCAGTCTACTATTACAGTAGTAAAGGGTAGACTTGATGCTTGAGTCAGTATCTGAAAGCTGTGTGTATCTAAATAGGTTCTAATAAGTCTAAGTTGCAAATTAGCCTTTGAAAACACAAGGTGATATTTCTGCTCTATTGTGTCCCTCTTTCTCACAGCATAGTGAGCTAATCTATAGAAGAAGAGTTCCAAGATGCTGTCTATAAGGTGTTATCACCAAGATAATCATGCAAGAGAAATTTCAGTTACATACAAAAAATAGCAGTAATGGGGTGGGGGGGGGGAGAGATGAAAAAAGGGCTTCAGTAAAATGTGTTTCTGAATTCATGTTTTCTATAATAGAAAGATCTTTTGTATTCTTACCTGGACATAAGTAATAAAGACATAACATTGTGGTGTCAGGTGTGAGCCTGAAAGCTTGACCTGTTGAGAACAAACAAACTCATTACCGATAATCAAGTGAAGGACTGCGGAACCCTAGAAGTCTGTACGTGTCATTCAGTCTGCTCACCAGTTTTTCCAGCCTGGTAGGGATGTGCCCCAGATGACTAGAGTAAACCTGTAAATACTGGGGGAGGGGGGGGGGGAGGAAGAGACAATGGACATCTATTTATAATTTTTTATTTTTTTACGACATTGCATTTTTATCATATTTCTAATTATGCAACCATTAGGTCACTATCCAGCAACACAGAAAATGTATAATTTAAAAAGTCTAACATAGGCATTTGTGGCACTGTTAGGCACCACTGTTGAATTTCTAAGTACAAGTTGAAAAGTTCAAATTAGATGTTTCAAATGATACCTTTTGTTTGTGTGACCTGCTTGGCTGTCTATTTTTTTTATAAGTTTAACAGCTGAATATCACTGTATAGACGTACAAATTAGACATCTGAGTTGCGCAACCCCCAGAATGCACCAAATCCCGTCCCCTTTTCAGATGGATAATTTTGGTTGCATAATGATTTATGCATCCAAAATTATCTGTTTAACCCTGGGAATATTTTTTTTAAAAGCCAGCTGCATAAGTGCTTTTGAATATCAACTTCAAATTAGGTCTCTCCCTCTCCCTGCAAACTGCCCATTTGAACCCACTTAGCATGCAGTCACAGATCATATTCGATCAGTTCAATATTTTTTATTTGTTTACTTATTTACTGCTGCCCATAGATTCCCTGTATTTCTTCTACCCTCCCCCCCACGCCTTCTGATAAAGTCTGAACACTGATGAGCTTGATTTAATGAGTCATCAAGTTTCAAATGTCTTCAAGACTACCTCTATCAAAGCAATTAGTTGTTAGAGAAGTTTGAGTGGAAATCGTACGTCCTTCGTGTTAAAACAAAAATTTCAAATTCCAAGGAGGCAATAGGAGCAATTCTCTGACTCAGTACCCACTAAACAGATCTGAATGTACACAGTAAGAACTCACCAACTCAGGGTTAAGACTGGTTTACAGAAGCGGCTGGAATAGCCCACATTTGCAATATACCAGTCTCTCGCAATGTAATGAACCCTTTTCTCCAACTGACCTTGGACTAATTTTCCTTCCAGGTAGCAGGTGCTGCTAGTCAGGTAAACGTGTTTGAAAGTTAGACCCCCATACTTCTAGATGTTCAAATTTACATTCCATCCTTAACTCACCACTGTAAATGCTTCAACCTCATCCTAGGTATCCTACCATTCCAATAAAAAACGATTGACAGCCGTCAATGTGGAAATGAAAAAGAGTTAGACCATTTTTTCCAAGGATCGTCTTCCGCAATCTGGTACAATCATTGGCACTCAGTCATCTGGATTATTGCAACTCGCTCTATGCTGGATGCAAAGCGCAAATACTTAAAAAACTCCAGACAGCTCAGAACACGGCAGCCAGACTAATATTCGGAAAATCAAAATATGAAAGCGCGAAACCCCTACAAGAAAAACTACACTGGCTCCCACTTAAAGAACGCATCACGTTCAAAGTATGTACTCTAGTTCATAAAACCATCCATGGTGACGCCCCTGCCTACATGTCAGACCTAATAGAACTACCATCCAGGAATGCAAAAAAATCTTCTCGAACATTCATTAATCTTCATCCTCCCAACTGTAAAGGTCTAAAATACAAATCAACACACGCATCTACCTTTTCCTATATGAGCACACAGCTCTGGAACGCGTTGCCACGTAACGTGAAATCGATCTATGAACTGACCAATTTCCGCAAACTACTGAAGACTTATCTCTTTGACAAGATATATCAAAGTTCAGCACATGTAACATTTAACAATCTCTAAATATATCCAATATTGTCTTATAATGTCTTCTGCTTTAACACTATCATGTATTTCACCACCATGTAACCAAAACCCTCTGTAAAACCAAATGTACTTTCTCTTATTTCCAGTATCCATGATGAATTGTAAGCCACATTGAGCCTGCAAAGAGGTGGGATAATGTGGGATATAAATGCAATAAATAAATAAGGCAAATTTTATAACCATAAAACCACCATGAGACATGATCTTAATCAAATAAACCCTACCTATTAATGACTGTGTGTTTCCACCAATAACAGTTTAACATTAAGCCTATACTACGCAGGAGAGGCACATATTGTAACATAGTGACAGCAGATAAAGACCTGACCTGCCATCCAGTCTGCCCAACAGTCACACTTATTATCAATTCATAGTAATACAGTAAGTGACGGCAGATTGAATGGTCCATCCAGTTTTCCCATCGGTCACATTCATTATCATTTCAAGATTTAAATCATCAATGATATTATATACTTGATCATGGTCTTTCTTTGGTGTTTCTGGGATATAGACCATAGAAGTCCACCCGGCTCCGTCCTTATGTTCAAACTACTGGAGTTGGCGTCAAAGCCAACACCAGCCTATCCAAATCCATCTGGTCAACTGCGAGACAAAGACTGTAAAAGTCTGCCCAGCACTGTCCTCGGTTCCAGTTACTGAAGTTGCCATTGAAGCCCTTTTCAGCCTATCCTAAACTTTTAGTTTTCTTTTATAGCATCTGTTTTCTAAATAGAGTTCCTCTGTGTTCATCCCACACCTTTTGAATTCTGTCGTCATTTTTGTCTCTACCACCTCCTTCAAGAGGGTATTCCAGGCATCGACCACCCTCTCCGTGAAAAAGAATTTCCTGAAATTACTCCTAAGTCTACCACCCCGCAAACTCAGTTCATGTCCTCTAGTTTTACTATTTCCCCTTCTTGGGAAGAGATTTGTTCTCCTTCTTGGGAAGAGATTTGTTCCTATATTAATACTTTTCAAGTATTTAAATGTCTGTATCATATCTCCCCTGTCTCTTCTTTCCTCTAGGCTATACATATTCAGGTCTTCCAGTCTCTTCTCATACGCCTTGTGGCACAAATCCCATTATCACTTTTGTCACCTTCCTCTGAACGCTTCTAGTCTTTTTACATCCTTAGCAAGATGCGGCCTCCAAAACTGAACACATTGTTTTTAGTACTTATATTCCACCTTTAACCGTTAGTATGCAAAGCGGATTACATAAAAGAAAAGCTTCACATTAGAAGGAGCTTACAGAAAAAAATAAAAACTTTACAAAATTAAACAATCTATAAAAATCGAAACAGGTCCCATAACTTAGCCCAAAAGTAGATTACAGTTGTTGGTTTGAAAAC
Source organism: Microcaecilia unicolor (assembly GCF_901765095.1). Classification (NCBI taxonomy): domain Eukaryota; kingdom Metazoa; phylum Chordata; class Amphibia; order Gymnophiona; family Siphonopidae; genus Microcaecilia; species Microcaecilia unicolor. Next base: position 736,790,858 of record NC_044031.1, on the reverse strand, counting down.
ATGTTTTAAGCGCCTTTCGAAAAAGAGTATACGATGGTATCTAGCAAATCTAAACAGGATTTCCACTCCAAATTTTAGCACTGATAAATAAATGAATGTTCTGACAGACAGACCCATATCTTATTGGGGTTTTTTTTTTGAGTTTTCAAATCTTTACTGTAAATATATGGCAAAAACATTGCAAAGAAATGAACTGAAACATCGGAATATTTATAGCCAATAATCAACAACTCAACAAGCCCATATCTTATATTTTTAATTGAAGAGAAATCTAAATTAAAGGGTCCTTGTACTAATAACGATGTAGCACATATACTTTAAATATTTACCATGTCTTGTGCCCACTTCAGAGGGAAACTATGAATGATCATATGATCATTCCAACACCATCCCTCCTAGAACATGGGTAATTTTCAAAAGTCATTTACCTGGATAAATAGGTTATTTGGAACTGTCCACCTCCCAGTAAGAAAAAGCAGACACTGATTGTTCTTTGAGTTTCTGGAGCCATCAGGATGTACTGATTTGCTCTGAAACCAAATGCTCTTTTTAGTCCCACATGAAGCTGCCGCCCTAGCTAACCAAGAGTCACTGGAAAAACATGCTGCATCTACCACCCTTTCTGAAAAATTATGTTTCCTGATGTTATTCTTCTTTGGATTTATTCATTTTATTACCGCATTTATGTTTTGGCGTCAAAAGTGGTTTACAAATAATAACTGGTAAATCAAAATACAGTACATATACAATACAGTTCTATGATGATGGAATCCCCCAAAAACATTAATTAAAACATTGTTATATCTGTCATATTGATATAATTGCAAAGTTTGCAATAAAATGTATGAAAAAACCCCGCATTATTGAAATAGCCAAGTTTTTAACAATTTACGAAAACTAATATAGGAAGCAGCTTTTATGAAATTCTTCAGGCAAGGAGTTCCAGAGTAAAGGTCCTACACAGCAAAACATTTGACGTAGAAAATTTGATAGCAACCAGACCTTGAATTCATCCATCTGAAGTCCTGTATAGTGCCCCCCCTGCTCCAGAACACCCACCCACTTCCTGTTTCCAGTGCTGGCAGTAGGTTGCCTATCTGGATCGCAGCTAGAACTACAGGACTGCAGGGAGGAGGGGAGATGTAGGACTCGCATGGAGAGGGGAGAGAGAAACCAGATTCGGGGAAAAGTGTTAAAAAAAAAAAAAACAGCCACAAAAGTGGTATAGCATGCTCATGCATATAGCGCATGAGAGAGTGAGGGAAATCACCTAAATTATAAAAATGCATATAATGCACATATTATATGCATGAAAATATGATACACTCGCATGGCTGAGACAAAGCAGCATAGCCAGGCTTAGTCATTTATTTTCTCATTTATACCCCACATTTTCCCAACCATGTCAGGCCCAATGTGGCTTACATTGCACCGCAAAGGCGGCCGCCAATACAGTAAATTAAGCTATTACATCATTAAACCTGCATAAGAAATAAAGGAGAGGGTGGGGAAGGAAAGAAAGGAACAGGAAACCAGGGGAGAGAAGGGAAGGGTGGATGAGTCCAAAATTGTCATTATATTGATGTGAATCAAGAGGTGGAGACACATGCTGAGTCTTTGGGGTAGGCTTTTCCAATACTACCAGTGATAGGCCAGTACTCCCTAATTTGTAGGCACACTACAGAGAATTCCCACAGCATTCAAAACCTAGTATTTTATAAGCTCTTTGAGCAGGGACTGTCTCCTTTTGTGTATGGTGTACAGCACTGCGTATGCCTTGTAGCGCTATAGAAATGTTAAATACTAGTAGGAGTAGTAGTATTTCTCCCCTTCTGGATAAAGCTAGAGAATACTCACATATTTGATGAGAGATGTCAGAATGGTGTATATCTTTGCTAGCTCCTTCAGTAGAGCGTCTATACAACTGCCAGCAGGTACAGCCGTTTGCACCAGCTCATGGCAGGCAGTCAACAATGTCCCCAGTTGTAAGATTATCGCTTTTTCTATTGGTTCTCTCTGGTTCACTGTTTGAGTGGAGTCTTCTATAAAAAAAAAAAAAGAGTGGATCAATTAAAAAAAAAATACCAATCCATAGCAAACCTAGTGTTGGTTATCACTATTGACCTGCCAGCAGGAAAGAAGCTGCCTGTATGTCTCCACACTTAGAAATACTTCTGCATTTTTGTTTTACTTTTTTCTGGATTGTGGTTCAAACAAACACATTTAGAATTTCAAATTCTCAATATTTGTCAAACCAGTTTAATACTGAAACTTTCACTTTAAGCAAAAAAGCAATATCACCTGTTTACCAAACACTTATGAGTACTGCTTCTTTTGAAAAGTCACACACACAAAACAGAAACTCCACACACACAAACACATTATCTATAAAGTTTTAATATCTATTCACATTATCTAAACAAATTGCTCCAAATGTCAGTGTTAAATTATTTATTTATTTGTTGCAAGTTCATGCAGGATGAGAGTGGAGGGATTAACTGCAAAACCAGTTCTTAAGACAACACTGTTTATTATGTTATTTATTTATTTATAATGCTTATACCCCGCTCTTTCCCACTCACTAGCAGGTTCAGTGCGGCTTACATAGTATATCAGGTTAACAAAGTAACAGACTGGATGCAGCTGTAATATAGTAAGTAAAGAGGTGGTCGTTTAGATGTGGATAGGTAAGATGGGCAAGAAAGGAGAAAGGTAGGGTAGGGGTAGGGGAGTGGGGGGAGGGTGTATATTGGGATTAGCGTGTTGTTAAGTATGGAAGAGTGTATAGGGAGGGGTAGAAAGAGGGATAAGTTAGGATTAAATAGGGAGCATGTTTCAGGTTTAGTCTTCATAGTCTCATCCGGGTAGCGCAGATGGACTCATAGTCTAAGTCAGGTCATTTGTGTAGGCTTACTTGAAGAGGTAAGGTTTTAGCAGCTTCCGGCAAGGTAGATGGTCATTGACTGTTCGAATGGATCTTGGTAAGGCATTCCATAGTTGGCTGCCTATGACGGAGAAGTTGGATGCGTAGTAAGTTTTGTACTTAAGTCCTTTGCAATTGGGGAGATGTAAGTTGAGATAAGTTTGAGAAGATTTTGAGTCATTTCTGGCTGGAAGGTCAATCAGATTGTACATGTAACTTGGGGCTTCTCCGTAGATAATCTTGTGAATCAGGGTGTGGACTTTGAAGTAAATTCTTCAGTAATAGGGAGCCATTGAAGCTTTTTACAGAGAGGTGTTGCGCTTTCAAATCGCAACTTACCAAAAATAAGTCTGGCTGCCGTGTTCTGGGCGGTTTGAAGTTTTTTCAGGATTTGGGCCTTGGATCCAATTAAAATACTATTGCAGTAGTCAAAGTGGGTAAGTACAGTGGATTGAACCAGGTTGCAGAAAGTTTTTAGGGGAAGATATGATTTCACTCGTTTTAGCATCCACAACATATTGAACATTTTCTTTGTCGTAGATTTTGCGTGATTCTCCAGAGTTAGATGTTTGTCTAATACTCCTAAAATTTTTAGGTTGTCAGATATGGGAATATTAAAGTCTGGGGTAATGAGTGTAGTTGGAGTGAGTGTAGAGTACTGGGATGAGAGGATTAGACATTGTGTTTTTTCCTTATTCAGTTTCATCTTAAAAGCGTTGGCCCATGAGGATAATATGTTAATTCCATTGATTATTTTATCAGAAATTTCTGCTGCTAGATTTAAAGGGGATGAATATAGTGACGTCATCTGCATAAATGAAGGAATTGAAGCCAAATTTAGATAGGGACTTGGCCAGAGGGAGCATCATAAGGTTAAAGAGGATCGGGGATAGAGGCGATCCTTGGGGTACCCCCATTTTGATGACCAAGGAGATGAGGTTGATGAGGATGATTTGACTCGATAGGATCTAGAGATGATGAAACCTTTTATCCATTTAATAATGTTTCCGCCAATCCCTAGTTTATCTAGTATTGACAAAATAACCAACTTCCATAAATCTTTGAAGACATCTCTTCAACAAGGCCTACAAAGAGAACCCATAGCCTCACAAATCCTTCCAATTATTAAAGTCCACCTTCCTTCTCTCTTCCCTTACTTAATCTCTATACAATACTAAGTGTATCTGATATCATGGAATGACTATGTCATAACAAACTCTGTAAGCCAAATTAAGCCTGCAAATAGGTGGGAAAATGTGGGATACAAATGCAATAAATAAATAAAATTTTGTAAGAATATCATGATTCACCATGTCAAATGCGCTAGACAAGTCAAACTGCAGAAGGAGGATGTTGTTGCCAAATGATATTTCATGTTTGAATTTGGATATTAGGGTAAGTAGTACCGTTTCTGTGCTGTGGGCAGGTCGAAAGCCCGATTGCGACTCTTGTAGGATGGATAATTTTTGTATGAATTCGTTGAGCTGGGAGGTTACTCTGTTTTCCATCAGTTTGGTCAGTAGGGGGATGGAGGCCACAGGTCGGTAATTGGTGATGTCGTCTGCTGAGTTCTTGGTGTATTTTGGTATTGGTGTAAGTAGCATATTACCATGTTCGATGGAGAAGGATCCTTGTTGGAGGAGGAAGTTTAAGTGAGTGGTGAGGTCTGTAATGAAGCATGCTGGTACATTTTCCATTAGGTAATTAGGACATGGGTCAAGGTGGCAATGGGACTTAGAGAGTTTGGATATTGCTGTTGAAATTTCTTCAGTGGTAAGAAAGGTGAAGTTTGTCCAGGAGCGGTCAGCCGGAATTCCGTCCATGTCTGGGTCTAGTTCATCAAGAAAGCTATCGATACTGGTATCACTTTGGGGAATTGTGTTGCATAGGTTGGTGATTTTGTTTTTAAAGTATTTGGCTAGTTGGTCGGCAGATGGACAGTTTGATGGTGATGTTGTGATTGGGACGGTGTTAAGACGATTTTTTATAAGTTGATATTATTTTCTTATATCTGTTCCAGTGGCTGTAATCTTCCTTGTGTAATAGGATCTTTTGGCTTGCTTGTGGGGTTTTTTTTGTGACTGTTTCCATGCATTGAAAGTGAGGTTGTTATTTGAATTACTCCAAATTTTTTCAAGTTTTCTAGTTTGTGACTTGAGGTTTTTTTAATATGTCATTAAACCATGGAGAAGGGTTACTTCTATGTAGAGTTTTGGAGCGTAAAGGTGCTATTTCATCCAGAATGAGTTTGCACCTGATATCCCATTCTGTGAGGAAATGATTTGAATTGGGATGTGTTGACCAGTCGTTATTATAGATTTGGTACCAGAAGGTATCTTTGTCGATCTGTCCTCTGGTGTTGATTGTTAAGGGTTCAAGTGTTATAATCTGGTCCTTTTTACACCAATATAAAAGATAGGGTTGTTTTGTGATGGTCAAACCAAGGTGAAGCGGACCAGTGGATGTCAGATATGAGGAAGTTTTGGTCTGAAGAGTGTTTGAAGGAAATGATGTCAAGTGAGTGGCCTTTGATGTGAGTAGGTTGCAATGGGGGTAGGTTAAAGTCACATAATTGAAGGAAGTCAATACACTCTCGGGTATGGATAGAGTTGGAGTCTTCTAGATGAAGGTTCAAGTCACCAATTAGTAGTATATTGGAACTACTAATGCATGCGTTTGATATAAAGTCCATGAATATAGTTTGACTAATTTTCCAGTTGTTGGGAGGTCTGTAAAACAGTATGCAGGTTAGGTGGTCACATAATATGGAGTTGTAGAGTTTAATTGAAGCAATTTCGATTTGTGGTGAGATGGACTCCGAGATGGGTTCTGTGGAGAAGTTAGTTCTGTGGATAAGTGCTATGCCTCCCCCTCTTTTGTCTTTTCTAGGCCAATGACATATTTTATAGTCAGGGGGGCATAAGTCTAGTATGATGGGATCTTTAGAATCGCGGATCCAGGATGTTAAGCAATCCATCCATCCATCTAGCTCCCTGTTGAGGGTGTTGGACCTGCTTAAAGAGTTTAGCTTGTTTACGAGACTGCAAGTAAAATCCATAGCATTTGGTTTGAATGGGAAAGTTCATGTCTTGGCTGTGGAGTTTCTCTCTGAAGTATACTGCCCTACAATGGCAAGAAGCAAGTGCTTCAGTAAAGATAGGCACTTGCTTCTTTTTGCCATTGTAGGGCAGTATGCACACGATTGGGCAAAATATTTAGGGTTATATGTGCTTTCCCTGAAGTTGTATAGGCGTAATGTTAAACTGTTATTGGTGGAAACACAAAAATAGCTGGTTAGATACCATGATCTACCAATATTGTTATAGGCCCTGCTGCAGATAACTTGAGCTAAGCTTTAGTAAATGACACCCAAAGTGACTAGGAGTGGAGGAGTGGCCTAGTGGTTAGAGCACTGGTCTTGCAATCCAGAGGTGGACAGTTCAAATCCCACTGCTGCTCTCCTTGTGATCTAGGGCAAGTCACTTAACCCTCCATTGCCTCAAGTACAAACTTACACTGTGAGCCCTCCTGGGACAGAGAAATATCCAGTGTACCTGAATGTAACTCACCTTGAGCTACTACTGAAAAAGGTGTGAGCAAAAATAAAAATAAATAAAATAAATAGGCAGGGTAATTTGATTAAGATCATGTTCCATGGTGTTTTTGTGTGTTAAAAAATTTGCCTTTGGTACTTTCTAGCATACAGGTTAATAGGTGGATGAGAGTGATCAATCAGTTTTATTGGCATGGTAAGAAATATAGGAAGAAGATGAAGCATTTACAGTGGTGAATTAAGGATAGAGGATTAGGCTTCCCTGATCTGAACTTATACAATGTGTGTTGTTTCATGAGATACGATAGACTTAGTGGAGGATGAATCCTATTCCTTAGCATTTGCCTTGCAGGCATCAGTGTGTAAACTGGAGTGGAAAGAGAAGTGTTTTGAACTGTCGACATTTACCATTTTCTATCACTTTCTCCTATTCTCTGGCTACCCTTTCCTCATAACCCCAGCTCCCCCCATGGACACAGTCATTTTATGTACATTGAATGAGCCATTACAGATCCAAGAATAACAATCAATATCCACGAACAAGAACAATCTCCCTCCACCCTCCCCTAAGCCTCCACCCCAAATTGTGGTAGTCACCCCATCAACTCCACCCAATATCTTCTGGAAAAGCTGTGGCACTAGAGTCCTAATAAATGGATTTCAAATCTTATAATCTTCTGTTTCAGCCTCACTTCAGCTGTTAATCTTTCCTTTTCTGTTAATTTACTTTCCTTAGGTCTTAATCACATCAGTCTAAATGAGTGGGTTTTGACCCCCTGCCAGCTAAACCACAGAAACAAACTCAGTGCTGGCTTCTCTCCCATTACAGGTGGCTGGTGCTGTCTTCAACTCCTCATCACCCTATGCCAAAGTTAAAACAATTGAAGGCAAACTCTTATGTTTTGGGTTTGCAATTCACCACCAAAGCCAAACCTAATGCAGTTAAAAACATAATTTCTCCCCGAGTACTGGGGGGGGGGGGGGGGGAGGCACCTAATAATACGGGTAGGATTTTATGAGTTGAGTAATCCGGGGAGGATTGGGGGAGAGCAGAAGGGGGGAGTATATTATTGTTCTTTTCATTATTTCTTGGAAACTATCAGAGCCAAGGTCTTCTGGATTGCTGTGGGATGGGGGGGGGGGGGGGGGCGGGGGTTGGGGGGGCAAGGGATTGAGGGGGAGGAATTCTATCAAGGACTCAAATTAAGTTTGGTTGTTTTTTGTTTTTTTTCAATTTCACCAATCATTTCAGGGCCAATAAGCAAGGAGTGAGAATTCTATGCACAGAGGGTGCAACTACCTTCAAAGTGGGCTACAACATCCTTACGGTTACTTTTCTGATAGCATCATAGGAGGCTTTTGAATAAACTTGACAGGCTGAAGATAGGACCCAAAGTGGTGAACTGGTTGACGGACAGACACCAGAGGGTGGTGGTTAATGGAATTCACTCAGAGGAGAGAAAGGTATGGAGTGCCTCAAGGATCGGTGCTGGGGCCAATTCTGTTCAATATATTTGAGACTAACATTGCCGATGGGTTAGAAGGTAAAGTTTGCCTTTTTGTGGATGATACCAAGATTTGTAACAGTGGACACCCCGGAGGGAGTGGAAAACATGAAAAAGAATCTGCAGAAGCTAGAAGAATGTTTGGCAATTAAAATTCAATGCAAAGAAGTGCAAAGTGATACAGTTAGGGAGTAGAAATCCAAGGCAGTGAGAGGCTAATATGCACAGACAGAGAGAAGAATCTTGGGGTGATAGTATCTGAGGATCTGAAGGCGCCAAAACAGAGTGACAAAGTGGTCGCCATAGCCAGAAGGATGCTAAGCTGTATAGAGAGAGGTGTAACCAGCAGAAGAAAGGTGTTGATCCCCCCCCTGTACAAGTTGTTGGTGAGGCCCCACCTGGAGTACTGTTCAGTTTTGGAGGCCGTATCTTGCTAAAGAAGACTTGAAGCGGTCCAGAGGGAGGCAACAAGAATGATATGGGATTTGCGCCAAAAGACATATGAGGAGAGACTGGAAGACCTGAATATGTATACCCTAGCACAGAGGAGGAACAGGGGAGATATGATACAGACATTTAAATACTTGAAAGGTATTAATATAGAAACAAATATTTTCCAGAGAAGGGAAAGTGGTAAAACTACAGAACATGAATTGAGGTTGTGGGGTGGTACACTTAAGAGTAATGGCAGAAAACTATTTTTCACGGAGAGGGTGGTAGATGCCTGGAATGACCTCCCGAGGGATGTGATAGAAAAAAAAACTGTGACAGAATTAAAAAAGGTGTGAGATGAACACAGAGGATCTCTAATTAGAAAATAAATGATATAAAAAACAAAACTTAAAGGGCTGCCTATGTGTTTGTATGTCAAGTGATGCTTAAGACAGGGCCAACCTTTTTTTTCCAGACAATCCTGGAGAAAACTCAAGATCTCACTCAATGAAGCTGAGAGTGGAGCAATGTCTCTGTCCTCACACCATGCTTCGAAGATCCACCAGACAAGAACATAAGCTATGGAGATAGACCGCTTCCTAAAACTCAACAAGGTCTGAATGACACCAGGTGAATACCCCTTTCTTCAGCAACCTTGCCCACTCAACAGCCAAGCCATAAGCGAGAACAGAGCCATGTTTGGCATCTGAACTAAGGCCAGTGCTGGGCTGGCTTGTATGGTCTGAGTCCCGCATATGGCGATCTAGTTTAGGGTGGGCTGGAGAGAGCTTTGACAGAAACTCCAGTGCTTTGGAACGTGAGGACAGTGCCAGGCAGAGTTTTATGGTCTTTTTCCCGCAAATGACAAGACGGATTTGAATAGGCTGGAATGGGCTTTGACAGCAACTCCAGTAGTTGGAACATAAGGACAGAGTTGGGCTGACTACTATGGTGTATGTCCCAGAAACACCAAAGAAAGACCATAATCAAGTAAATAATATCACGTTCATTGTTGATTTAAATCTTGAATTGATAATGTATGTGATTGTAGGGCAGACTGGATAGACCATTCAGGTCTTTATCTGCCGTCACTTACTATGTTATATGGGGAAACAAGTAGAATCACAGTCCTCTTTTCAGCCCCAAAGACTGAATGCTTTTGGTCTGAATGCTCTTTTCAGCCCAAAAGACAGTGTATGTTTTCAGGGCAATTTTAGGCTAGTACAGTGTGCTCTCTGTACTAGCCTACAGTGTGCTCTCTGTACTAGCCTAGCACTGCCCTCAAAGCCTACACTGAGGACAAAGGGATGTCCTCCTCGGTAATATCCAACCACCTAGAAATCTCCAAGTGCTGCCGTAAAGGAGTACAGCCAGAACACAGCAGCTTGCAACAAGGAGGGGTCAACACCAATCAAAAAAACTGACCAGACCACCCATGCTGAAGGAGGGAAGGAGCTGCTGCACTAGTACTGCTCATGGTCTTTGAACTTGGATAAACCAGGGCTAGTACTGAGGGAGGGGGAGGGACCCAGACCCAACAGAGCAAGACTCAATATTTTTTTTTCACCATGGTGAGGGGGGGGGGGGGTGTCCCTGAACAATGTGCTTCCCTTTGATCATGTTTTTACAAAATAAGGACAACTACCCTATCCTTCCCGTCCACTGGGAAGGAATATAAAACCTTCAGTTTGGCCAGCTTAAGGCTAGAATCAGGCATGTAAGCCTGAGGAGATCCCATCTCTAGTTATCACAAGCAGCAGGAAGTAATCGGTGGCGAGCGTTGGGGGGAGGCAACTGAGGAATATAGGATCCTCCTGCAGATTACTGAATCTCATAGCCCATCCGAGAGCTACCTGGAGATCAAGCCTTAAAAATAAGGATCAGCAGCTTCTCTATCCCAAACAATTTTCCCACTGAGACATTACCCTTTTTTAAGAAGGCAGTCTCCCTCTATCTGCCAACTGGCTCTCACCTTTTTCTCTTGTCCCAGTCAGTGAAATGCTTTAGTACTCCAAACATTGCTAAGGTCAACCTGTGGTTACTTCTATACAGACACACAGATTAGGGTTAGGAAGGCTCACAGTGGAATCCGAAGGTGCTGCCAAAAGCAAAACCATCCTGGATTTTTTTTCTTTTTATAATTATTCTCATGCTGTAGGAATTTTTCATTATTCACAAGCATAATCTGGCTTTAATGGCACTCTAGAAAGTTTCAGATGTGTAGCGGACAGAGGGGCAGAGAACCAGTTCCTCAGGCTATTCTCACTATTGCTTCCCTAGCTGGAAGGCAGGGGGGATGAGAGAGGAACTCCAACATGCATGTGAGGCCTGTAGAAAACTGGAGCTTTCCAGGTTCCGCCATGCCCGAGAGTAGATATGTAGCCTTCATAAACTTCCTCATTTGTTATGTTTATGTGTGTGAGATTCTTAATATATAGGGTACCACTCTTTCTGTGGTACCAGCAAAGTGTTTTTCATATTTCATACAGGTACAGTGGTTATTTTCAGAGGGAAAATGAGTGATAAAGGGCTAGCATGACTCACCGATATATTTTTAGAGGCAATAAAATGTCTGCTGATCCCATCAATACTAGGTCTGACCAGGTCTTATTCCATGCGCACTGCATGGGCCACAGCATAGTCTGGAGAATACATTTTATTTTGTTTTTTTACTGGATGCAATAATACACCTGGCCCGTTTGTTTGTTTGCCTGCCTGCCTGCCTGCTGCAGGCTAAATGCATAAGCTGACTCACTGAACTGCCATGACTTACCTGAAGTAATATCTCCTTTTCCCAGATATATTGGAAGCATGAGGAGAGAGAGCGGATCATACCCGCCTACCTAGTACCTACTTGTCTGACTGCTCCCAAGCCAGGCCCAATGCACCAGCTGATATACAGAACTGCCATCAAACTTACCTGCAGCACATTACCTTTGTTTTTCCCCAGACATACTGAAAGTGTGGGGGGGGGGGGGGGGGGGGAGAGAGTGCTAGCACTTCAGACCCTTGAGTCCAAATGTGACAGCACTACAGGAAACCAGAAGCCTTGTGGAAAGCTTTTTTTTTTTTGTCACTGACTGCCTCCCTGTTGCTCTCCAAGGATAAAGGAAGAGTGTGCCGACTGTAGCTCCATAAAGGGTGGTCACTGGATACTACTTGGTACTGGACTCACTGGTACAGAAACTCAGACCCCAATTAAGTCTGTACCCAAGAGGGGAGGGAGAACAACCCCAATGGACTGTTGCATGCAACATCCTCCAGACTGTCTATGCTCCATCAGGAATCTGGGACTACAGCCTTATTGTGAGCAGCCTACTCTGCATACAAATAGTTGCAACATCAGGCCACACATCTGTAGTCTGCTGGAAAAAAAATCTGAGGAGCTGAAAGCAACACTAGCACCCTATAAGGGGAGTAAAGTCAGCTCTGAATTTTATTTTCTCTGGTTCTATCTACTGACAGGGAGACATAACTCATTCATCTGGACTGCTCTGAGCCCATTCTCGCATGTCAAAACAGAACTTGCCTTGAACTATCCGACATTGCTGCTTGGATGTCCAACCACCAACTGAAACTGAACATGGCCAAGACCGAGCTTATCGTCTTTCCACCAAAACCCACTTCTCCTCTTCCTCCGCTCTCGATCTCAGTTGATAACACCCTCATCCTCCCCGTCTCATCTGCCCGCAACCTCGGAGTCATCTTCGACTCCTCCCTCTCCTTCTCTGCACATATCCAACAAACAGCCAAGACCTGTCGCTTCTTCCTCTTTAACATCAGCAAGATTCGCCCTTTCCTCTCTGAGCACACCACCCGAACTCTCATCCACGCTCTCATCACCTCTCGCCTTGACTACTGCAACCTACTCCTCACTGGCCTCCTTCTTAACCATCTATCCCCCCTTCAATCAGTTAAGAACTCCGCTGCATGCCTTATATTCCGCTTGAACCGATATACTCATATCACCCCTCTCCTCAAGTCACTTCACTGGCTTCCAATCAGATACCGCATACAGTTCAAGCTTCTCCTTCTTACCTACAAATGCACTCAGTCTGCAGCACCTCATTACCTCTCCACCCTCATCTCCCCGCCCGAAACCTCCGCTCACAGGACAAATCCCTCCTCTCAACACCCTTCTCCACCACCGCCAATTCCAGGCTCTGCCCATTCTGCCTCGCATCACCTTATGCATGGAATAAACTTCCTGAACCCCTACGCCAAGCCCCCTCCTTACCCATCTTCAAATCATTGCTCAAAGCCCACCTCTTCAATATTGCTTTCGGCACCTAACCTTTATACCTTTCATGTAATCGAGAATGCCCCAAATTGACTACCCCTACTTGACTGACTCTACATTTGTCCATTAGATTGTAAGCACTTTGAGCAGGGATTGTCCTTCTGTGTTAAAATTGTACAGCGCTGCGTAACCCTGGTAGCGCTTTAGAAATGTTAAGTAGTAGTAGTAGTAACTACTGAAAATGGCATAAGTTAGATCTAAATCCAAATCCATATTACCAAATTTGCTTGCACTCCTCAGCAGCAGCTTTTGGTGAGGGAGAGGCAGCAAAGGTAGAAACAGAAGTAAAAACAATTGACTTCTTCTCACCTGGTGCTTTCTCAGATACCAACAGACCCTTCAGTTTAGTGATCAGCCAGTCCACCTCGTCTAAGATTTTTGTGATCTGACATAAAACCATCAGCTGAAAATCAAATACCAAAAGAGTCATCTTAAGCCTACACTAACAAGGATTAAAAGCAGGTATGGCAGACAAGAACCAGTTTAGGCTCTCTTACTCCTTTTATATACTTGTAAGTCAGCCATTTGGCTATCAGCATGGAAAATTTTAAGCACACTGCATGGATTCTCTAAAGCTTGTGGTCCATGGAATCAAATCTACCCTCTGAAAATGTGGGCATATATACAATGCAAGATAAGGAGAAATTAGATCTTACCTGCTAATTTACTTTCCATTCCCGATGGGTGGGTACATGCACTCCTACCAACAGGGGGAGACTGAGAACTATTGACTGATATCAATGTGTAAGATCCTGTATTTCTATTGACAAGGCAAAAAATAGAGAACAGAAACAAACATTTGAACAAGAACAACAGATCCCCCAATCAACTCACGGTGGGGAGAGGGGGGAGCAACCAAACTGAAAACTCAGACTATCACAACAACGGCTAAAACCCGAAAATGTGCACACTGTCCCCAGTTAATTCCCAGGTGGGTTCAGGAATGGTCTGGATAGACTCAAGGAAAGTAAATTTGCAGGTAAGATTTAATTTTGCCTTCCTCAGCATCTCTCCAGACCATTCCCAATGAGTGGGAAGTACCAAAGCACTACTCAACAAGGATGGCTCAACAACAGGCCCTGAGTCAATATCGAAGCCCCAAAACACATGTCCTGCTGCACCTGGACATAAAGCCTGTAATACTTCACAAAGGAACGAAGGGACAACCAGGTTGCTGTTTTCCAAATATCCTGTGGAAAAAAACAGCGAATGCTCAGCCCAGAGCGAAGCCTGAGCCCTTGAGGAATTAGCCTTTAACACTTCCGGCACATGACTGCTGTAAGCGATAGCCTCCTTGATCGATCGAGATACAGAAGCCTTTGATGCTATTTCCCCTTTCCGCGGACCCTCGTAAAGAGCAAAGAGGTGGTCCTTCTTCCAAAATTCTTCCGTTCAACACATGTAGCACCGTAGAGCTTTGTGCACATCAAACCTGAACAAGGACTCAGGAGAATCCTTCCCCCCAAAAAACATACAGAGAAATAAACCGATTGACATGAAAAGGAGAAAGCACCTTTGGCAGAAAGACAAGAAAGGGTTCCCTACATGACAAAGCTTGTAACTCTGAAACATGGTGAGCCAATGTGATCAACCCCAAAAATACCATCTTCAGATAGAGATCCTTAAGAGAAGGCTGTTTCAAAATTTCAAAGGGTGCCTTACTTAAAGCTGACAGGACCAGATTCAAATCCCATGGTGAAACAGCCTGCCTGAAGGGAGGCCACAAACTTTTAAATCCCCCCCCCAAATGCATAACATCCGGATGAAGAGCAATAGAACAACCCTGAAACAAACCTCGAAAACAAGCAAGCGCAGTGAAATGAATCCGAAAAGAAAGACAGGGCCAACCCTTTTTTCCAGACAATCCTGGAGAAAACTCAAGATCTCACTCAATGAAGCTGAGAGCAGAGCAATGTCCGTATCCTCCACCACGCTTCGAAGATCCACCAGACACGAATATAAGCTAAGGAGGTGGACCGCTTCCTAAAACTCAACAAGGTCTAAATGACACTTCTTTCTTCAGCAACCTTGCCCACTCAACAACCAAGCCGTAAGCAAGAAATGAGCCACATTTGGTATCCGAATGGGACCCTGAAGAAGATCGCTAACCTGCACACACACACCAGATCCCCGTAACACGAGTGCCTTGGCCAGTTTAGAGCCACCAACACCACTTGCCTGCAAGGACTCTGGATCCGTTGCAGAATATAGCCTACGAGAGGACACAGAGCGAAACATCCAACCACTCCGCCAACAGTTTCTTTCTGAGACTGAAAAAACCTTGAGTCTTTGTGTTGGCTGACGGTACTCATGAGATCCATCACTGGACATCCCCTCTGACCAAAAACGTCGCGAAAGGCTAGGTTCAACAGACACCACTTCCTTAGAGCCAGGAGATGTCGGCTGAGTTAGTCAGCTTCCAGATTGCAGCCCCTGCTACATGAACAGTTGAGAGCAACAGAAGATGCCGCTCCGCCCAAGCCATGAGGTCGGCCACGTCCAATGTCAGGAGAGGACTCTTGGTAACCCCCTGATAGCTGACATAAGCTACTGCTGTCGTATTGCCCAACAGGACCCGGACTGCCTGGTGTCATAAAATTACCAACACTCTAAAATCCCAATGCACAGCATATTAATTTGCGCCAACTTATACATATGATATGCAAGGTGTTCACCACACACACTGATTCTCTGTGTTATTGCGTTTCACCCAAGGACCAAAGCCTTCTGACTTACACTAACTGGTCATTGGCTCCAATATAACTTCAGTGTGAGCACTTTATTACAGTTTATTGAAGTTTTGTATGAAAAGTAAAGCATATAATTTGTCACTTATCTTCAATTGTATTCATATTTCAATTAGTGCATAGGACTGCAACCAAAACGGATGTTTCACTGTTGCCGCATCAGGGCAACAGTCCTAAACAGACACCAATTCTTCCTGTGTCTTAATTACCAAAATGGCATCTGGAAATTAAGACACCGAGGAAGGGACCAGTGTCAGTTTAGGACTATTGTGCTGATGTAGCAACAGCGAAACACGGTAATATGTAATTTATCTTCAAAATCAAGCATGGTACCGGAAGATTGGAAGGTGGCCAATGTAACGCTGATTTTTAAAAAGGGTTCCAGAGGAGATCCAGAAAATTATAGACCAGTGAGTCTGACGTTGCTGCCGGGCAAAACGGTAGAGACTATTATAAAGAATAAAATTAAAGAGCATATTCAAAAGCATGGATTAATGAGAAAAAGTCAACGTGGATTTAATGAAGGGAAATCTTGCCTCACCAATCTTACATTTCTTTGACGGGGTGAACAAACATGTGGATAAAGGTGAATCAGTCGATATCGTGTATCTGGATTTTAAAAAGGCATTTGACAAAGTCCCAGGAAGAGCTGCCTGAGAGTCTAGAACCAGGCCCTTCTTCAAACAGAAGGCCTGGTGAAGCAGTGGCAAAAACTCGGGCAAAAATGGGGTTCCAGCAGCTGATACATTGTGACGCATAAGCACTGGTGGCTCATCCGCAGCAGAAACCCCCCCCCCCAGTGCCTGACTGTAACATGGCAAGATTTCCCGCCAGAATCAAAACCTCCAAGTCTCGTGGCCCAGGAACAACTGCACAGGAACAGGCCACAGGAGCTGCCCAAGTCTCCTTTACAGAGCTACCCGACTTTACAGAGTCTGACGTCAGTGCTGGGGAAAATGGTAGAGGCTATTATTAAAAACAAAATTACAGAGCACATCCGAGGACATGGATTACTGAGACCGAGTCAGCACGGCTTTTGTTTGGGGAAATCTTGCCTGACCAATTTACTTCAATTCTTTGAAGGAGTAAACAAACATGTGGACAAAGGGGAACCGGTTGATATTGTGTATCTGGATTTTCAAAAGGCGTTCGACAAGGTACCTCATGAAAGGCTACAGAGGAAATTGGAGGGTCATGGGATAGGAGGAAATGTCCTATTGTGGATTAAAAACTGGTTGAAGGATAGGAAATAGAGAGTGGGGTTAAATGGGCAGTATTCACAATGGAGAAGGGTAGTTAGTGGAGTTCCTCAGGGGTCTGTGCTAGGACCGCTGCTTTTTAATATATTTATAAATGATTTAGAGATGGGAGTAACTAGCGAGGTAATTAAATTTGCTGATGACACAAAGTTATTCAAAGTTGTTAAATCATGACAGGATTGTGAAAAATTACAAGAGGACCTTACGAGACTGGGAGACTGGGCGGCTAAATGGCAGATGACGTATAATGTGAGCAAGTGCAAGGTGATGCATGTGGGGAAAAAGAACCCGAATTATAGCTACGTCATGCAAGGTTCCACGTTAGGAGTTACGGACCAAGAAAGGGATCTGGGTGTCGTCGTCGATAATACACTGAAACCTTCTGCTCAGTGTGCCGCTGTGGCTAGGAAAGCGAATAGAATGTTGGGTATTATTAGGAAAGGTATGGAAAACAGGTGTGAGGATGTTATAATGCCGTTGTATCGCTCCATGGTGCGACCGCACCTTGAGTATTGTGTTCAATTCTGGTCGCCGCATCTCAAGAAAGATGTAGGAGAATTGGAAAAGGTGCAGCGAAGGGCGACAAATGATAGCGGGGATGGGACGACTTCCCTATGAAGAAAGATTAAGGAGGCTAGGGCTATTCAGCTTGAAGAAGAGACGGCTGAGGGGAGACATGATAGAGGTATATAAAATAATGAGTGGAGTGGAACAGTTGGATGTGAAGCGTCTGTTCACGCTTTCCAAAAATAATGGACTAGGAGGCATGCGATGAAACTACAGTGTAGTAAATTTAAAACAAATCGGAGAAAATTGTTCTTCACCCAACGTATAATTAAACTCTGGAATTCGTTGCAGGAGAAAATGGTGAAGGCGGTTAGCTTAGCAGAGTTTAAAAAGGGGTTGGATGGTTTCCTAAAGGACAAGTCCATAAACCACTACTAAATGGACTTGGGAAAAATCCACAATTCCAGGAATAACATGTATAGAATGTTTGTACGTTTGGGAAGCTTGCCAGGTGCCCTTGGCCTGGATTGGCCGCTGTCGTGGATAGGATACTGGGCTCTATGGACCCTTGGTCATTTCCCAGTATGGCATTACTTATGTACCCTCTGACACCGGAGGCGAAGAATCCTAGACACATTGTTTCTGGAAGCATGGCAAAAAACAATCGAGATGATTCACCGTACCCCACAGACCATGCAGCAGCACACCTTGACAGAAGCCACCACCATAACAATGAAGCAGCCTCCGTGGTGCCCAGCTAACAAGCTTCTCACCACTCCCAGCGAAAACTCACTGCTCAGTGTCCGGAGCTGAAAATCCCCCAATAAGGATTTTTTTCCCCCTTGGTAGTCCTGTTCAACCTGTGGGGAAGGCACTCAAGGAACCCCTCCCAAGAATGGGGAAATGGGCTGAGGCACAAACATGCTACAGACAGAGGGTGGGCGAAGGACTCACAGCACCGGAGTTTACACCCCAAGGCCAAGACCCCCTCACCAGTATCCAACAGCTGAATAATATAATTCCTCCTTTTTTCTTTTAAAACTTTTTGTCCCAATCCATGCAAACCTGTGCCTTTTTGTTCTTTTCTTTTTTTTTTGGGGGGGGGGGTTGGTTTTTTTTTTTAATGGGGTCAACGTGGCACACCCAAATCAAACCCGATGAAGCAGAGCTGCACAGAAATCTTTGGATGTCTCAGGGTTCCACAAGACCTTATACAGTGACATCAGTCAGTAGTTCTCAGTCTCCCTCTGCTGGTAAATGTGCATATACCTACTCGTCAGGAATGGTCTGGAGAGGCACTGAGGAAAGGACACATATTGTGGTTTCCTTATCCCATAGTTTTTCCTGAAGGCCAGGGAGAAGAGCCTTGGTGATGCCATACTCACTTAAGGTCAATAGAGTATATCATGCCACTTTACTGCGGAAATTGTTAAAATACCTTACTTTGTGTAACTTGCCTACTTATAGCATTAAGACACTCACACAGACGGTAGGTGCTGCTGTCTTCGGGTTTACAATTGCAAAATGGCACGGCTTCTCCACTTCTATATCCTGAAGATGAATATAAAATGTTTTAATCAAAATCAGCATAGCAAAATCCTTTTTGTCCACTAAATGTGGTCTGGGCACATTTTCTTAGATTCAACAACTTATGAATGCAAAAGCTAAGGTCTATAACCACCACGACCTCACCTCAAAATAATGATTTTGTATTAATGACTCAAAGACAGCATTTATTTTGTGTCATTTTAACAAACATAAAGCAAACAAAATGTTATTGTGTAAAGAATTAATATTTTTGCACAGAATTCTTCCAGGAGTATTCTCCCAGGAGTAACATTACTTAGTAGACACTAAGAACTATGGAAGTAATATTAAGGCACGGAAATTAGCATTTAATTTACCTAGCAGTTGTGGTTATTTTAAACCAATATACCAGCCAGCACTGAATATCCAGGTATAACTTGACTGCCAGCACTTATCCGAGTACTGGCGATATTCAAACTGTTATCTGGGTATGTCACTAGATAAAATTAGGACAGCCTTTTGCTGTCTGGGTTGTTGTCTGGTTAGCGAACTGAAAATCACCACTAACCAGGTAAGTGAAAGCTCCACCCCTGGACCGCGCTGGCACTACTCAGACAGTGCTGAGGCAGTTTGGATTTTTAACTGCGTTATCTGGATAATGCCACAGTCAGTGGGACTTATCCAAGTAGCAGCAACTCCTACCCAGTTAAGTCCTTTTGAATATCAATCCTTACATTTTCAGAAGCTTAGTCTGATAATCCAGTGCCAAAAGAATTTTCAAAAAAACAGGTTGTGCATGCTTGCATAAATTAGGGAGTCTATTTTCAAAATGTTTAGACATCTTATCATAGCTGCTCTTAGGAGCAGTGAACATTAATGATCAGAAGCTGCAACGGGAACTGTTCTTAGCGACAGAGCTTTCAGACATTATTATTATTATTATTAACATTTGTACAGCGCTACCAGACGCACGCAGCGCTGAACACCTGACACAGAAAGACAGTCCCTGCTCGATAGAGCTTACAATCTAAAAATACAGACAGACAAGACAATTAAAGGTGAGGAAAGTACTGGGTGAGAAGGAACAAGCATAGAGGAATTGAGTAGTGGTTAGGAGCCAAAAGCAGTGGTGTCAAAACACAGCTGTGTCAGGAAGCAGGATCCTTAGTGAGAACATTGCACAACATCACAGTAAATTCCAGGGCGGACATGAATTGTTTCAATGATCATTCAAATACATAAATTCCAAAACTCTCAAAAATGTGGGGGGAAAAAAGGCATTGATGGGGACCATAATTATAAATGTGATAACAGCCTGCAAAGATGTTTGATAATATGAGTAGGAGTATCCCTTCTCTTAACTTAGTGAATTCCTGAGAAATCATTAAAAACAAACTAGTTGTTAATCTCAGCATCTACATCTCATCTCCTCTCTGAAGCTGTGACAGTAAAGGACCAGGAGTGTGGCTGTGTCAACCTACCTGGTCAATGTCTCCCAGGTGCCCATGGATGTCCTGAGACAGCTCTCGCAGCATGCTCACCGGACTCTTGAACAGTGTATGGAGACTGAAAAGCAGGTTCATTAAACCTTTACAGAATTGGGTATCCTCTGGAGAAAGAAAGAAGTAACAGAAAGCCTGCAGATCAAGCTTTAAGATGATGGGATTATGTATCTTTGAAACTCCATTACTCCACTTCCTGACTGAAGTGCTCTTTACATAAAGGCCAGTTCATTAATACTGGTGGCACTGAAGCAGCTGATCTTAATATATATGCAAGGCCATAAAACAATTGCCTATCCACTGGATAGTTTTCATGAGTTTGTTCTGGCGAATTAGGAATTCCGTTTCCCGATTAGTATTTTTTGAATGCATACTGAGGATGACTATATCATAAGCAATTCCAGTGCACCTACAAACTGTACTGTACTCCATTTTCCTGTTGAAAGAGACACCTGAACTATAAAATCAGTAGACAGTTTGAAGATTGTTCTGAAAACCAGTCAGTTTTTACTGCTAAAACTAATTTGTTAGCTCACCAGATAGATCATAGTTTAAATATTAGCTGCTCCCCTAATCCACCTATCAACGCTGAAAGAGCAGATTCAGGAACTGAGATTAATCTGGATTCTTGATACTGGCAGCCTTGTGGACACTTCTCCCCTCCCCTAAACATTTAATGGTTCAATTACTACAGAAGCCCTGGGGTCAAACTAGTCACACATAAGCCAGAAACTTAGGCCCAGATGCACAAAACCTAATGAGCCAGCAATGTGGTTTTTAAACTGGTTCTAGCCAGTTTAGCGAACAAGTACAGCAAGACATGCACAAAAGGGTTCTTCGAGCTCTTTTCCTATCATGGTAGCAGCTAATAAAAATGGAATGCAAAGCTATTATAATGAGCTATTACTATACAAATGTGCAAGCAAAGCAATGCACAGTCGTTTTCCAACCCGATGCACAGAAGCAGTCCCACCTTTACCATGGAAAAGTTAACAGGTGGTTAGGAGCTGCCGGTATTGCCTGGTGGCTGGCTGAGGAGAGCTGTCAGAGCTGTGGACTGGCCAATCCTCCCAGGGAAACGTTCTACCCTTGATCTTTCACCACTGCCCCTGCCAGTACTAGCCCCAAAAAAAGATAGGACGCCAGTAGTAGTCTTAAGGCTGGATGTGCTCATAAGATCTCTGTTGATTTGTCACTACACAGTTACAAATCCCCCCACCCCGAACTCTCTGCTTGAGCTGTTCCAGACTGGTCAATCACGCTTAGCTGGCACCAGCTTCTCATGTGCAGATCTCATTTGTCACTACATGCAGCTACAAATCCCCCACCTCCACAGTTCCCTGCTCGAGTCGTTCCAGCCTGGTCTCAGCTTCTCTGGTGTCAGCTAAACGCGCTATGATTGGCAGGCAGGCAGGGCAATTGATAGCAATTGGAGCCTTCCTGGGAAAAGTGGTGGCAGGAACAAGCATCTTGCAGAAGTGTTTATTTGGATTTAAGGTAAACAAAAAAATGCTGTGGACTGCTTTTATACACGCAGCTTGTCTGCGTGCATGAAGCCGTCTGTGGCATGCGCAGAGCAGCCATGCTTAACGATTGGCTGCTCTGCGCATGCTCAGCTGATCGACTTGCTTCCCCCCTTATGAAGGAAATCACAGGCAAATGAGTTAATGAGCAGCTCATTTGAATGCGATTTCTTTCATGCATGCCTGGCTTTTTCAACATCGGTAACCGGCAATGGGGATTGATAAGGTAAGGGTTGTTTGCGCGGAGTTTAGTGCATCTGGGCCATAATTCACAAACTACACCCTAAGCCTTCTGGGGTCTTTAAATATCTGTCTGGGGGAGAAACCAGAAAAGCTATAAATCAAACTCACCAATGCTGCTCTCCTTACAAATCTTCATAGTCCAGGACAACATCTGCACAAACTAAAGAAGAAGCAACAGTCTTTATGATGAACACATTTCTGCTAGTGTCTTTTCATCAAAGTTTAGAGTCCAAATAAGACTGAGACAGCCCGATATTCAGCCAGCAGTGCTAAGTGTTTTGCAGACTGTTAAACCCAGAAATTCAATGCCAGGAACTGAATTTCAGGGTTTCAAGAGCAGCCAAACACGCAGCCAGTTAAGTGCGATATTCCCTAAGCATTACCACATAAAGATAGGTCTGACTTTCATGCGGCTCTATTTATGCGGTTACCTTAGCCAGTTAAGTGCTGAATATCGTACAACTCCACCCTGGAACACCCCCAAATTAGCCAGTTTTCAGTTCGGCACTAACTGGTTATTTTCAGTGGCACTAGCCAGTTACGTGCCACTGAAAATTAGCAGTTAGCTCCAACAGGCGATTTATCTGACCAGAAGCCATTTCTGGCCAATTAAATCGCTTTGAATATTGACTCCCAGAGAGTTTTTAAAAAGGCACCTAGGTGCCTTTATGAAATAGCCTCCTATAATGAAATAGTACAGCATAAATTCTCTTACACAAATTTACCCCTGCTCCAATAGTGTAATTCTATAAAGAATTATTTGCAGCCTGTTCTATAAAAGAAAGTAGGCAATTGTGGGGCTCAAACGCGAGTCAGGATCAAAACAGCCAGGGCCCACCCATTTATGGCTCAGGCCCACCCAACAGTAGCACATGTTTAGTGGTAACTGGTGGGAATCTCAAGCTCCGCCAGCTGAAGATTTTCCCCTGGTAGTAATGAAAACGCTACTCTCCACGACACTGGCACCTGCGCATGCTCAGTTTTCAGTGCATGCCTGCTGCCAAGGTGAAAAGAAGCATTTTCCCACCAGCTGAGATAATTTTTTTTTTTTGGGGGGGGGGGGGGGGGGGGGAGAACACTTGGTGCTCACCACATTCTTGCCTAGGCCCACCCAAAATCTGTTGTCTGGCTACGCCCCTGGATCAAAACACTAACACCTCATGGCAGGAAGATCTTCCATTGGTTCTCGGTGCACCTTAGCTCCTAAGATTAGTTATCAATAGGGGATGGTTTCTTATTAAAATGCTTTTTTTTTTCTTCCTATTCTAGCTTCCTGCAGTGCTGATGACTAGCTAGAAAAATAAAACAGATGGAGTTAGACATGGGAGTGTAAAGAGCAAAGCGCTCCCATATCCACTTAACTGGAAATTGAACATCTTGAACAAGAACAAATCGAACTATATATTTCCTCTTTCCTTTTTTTTAATGGTGGCTCTCCATCCTTCTCTAGTCACTTATAGGATTCACATAGAAAAATACTCAAGTCTGTGTATCCAGCATGAAAACAGCTTTGCCACGTACCTGCTGTGATGATGCTTCCAGCATCCTAGACAAGGTAGACAGGATATTCACAAGCAAAACAGCTTCTTTGCTATTGAAGTTGTCTTCTCCGTTACTGAGCTGGTTACCAAGAGACCGCTGAAGACCAGACACAACCAGAGTTAATTAGCATACTTACTGCAGTACAAGAAACTGAAGCTGAACCATCAAGCAGGCACATTCTCAAATGCTGGGTCAGCAAGAAATATAAATAAAGTGAAAACAGCTGAGGTGCATGGGATTTGGTGAGGATTTGCACACTAACATGTGAAAAGGGCTACAGCGTTGGATACAGTTTACTTTTTAAAAGTTTCCTAGGAAGTGTGCTATTAAGTTTAAAGGGAAATCGTGTGTTTTTACTGAGCCTAGTCATTTGGAAGAGTTTTGTGTAGCCAGGAAACAGTGGAAGTAAGGTCTGAAGAGGGAACTAGTAGCGTTGCACTTGCTGACAACTACTAGTTGACGGTAATTGATGCAACAGCCACATATTGGGATCCGTTATTGGAAACCCTTTTTTTCTGGGGGAGGGGAGAGGAAGTTTCTTTTACTTTCTGTTTTTCTCCCCTGATAGTGGGCTTGAGGAGTTTGCCGAGTCTTTATGTTTTATGGGGGGGGGGGGGGGGGGGGGGGGGTATTTGAAATTTAAAGAAGTCTTTATTAAACAGTTTGAGACAACAAAATAGATCAGATATAACAAGTCAGTAAACTGAAAATAAAGCAGCACAAGAAATCCCAAAAGGGAACAAGTCACAACAGCAGTTATCCAAACACAACCTAGAAACTTCCATGTAGTATAATTTTTAAAGAACAGAAACACCCCCCCCCCCCAAAAAAAAACAAAAAAAAAACACATAATAAATCCTATATAATAAAACGCACCTCCAACATTCTGAAGCTGACTGCATGGCTGAGGCATTCCTGCTCTCTGTATCCATCTCCTGAATTGACATCACGTACTTCCGGGTTCGTCACAAGCAGAAGTGACCAACCACACGAGGTTTCTCGGCTTCAGAATGTTGGAGGTGCATTCTATTAAATAGGATTGGTCAGTTCCTTGAAGCACAGCCAGAGCTCAGCGTCCTGCACAGTAACGCTCAGACACCAGAGAGAGAGGGGGGGGGGCTGACACCAGAGAGAGGGGGGGGGGCCTGACACCAGAGTGGGGGGGAGATATCTCTGTCACACACACTCTCTCTCTCTCACAGTCAATGTCTTTCTCTCTCTCATTCTCACACACTGTCTCTCACACACTCTGTCTCACACTGTATCACATTCACTCACACACTCTCTTGGTCTCATAGTGGAGGAGTGGCCTAGTGGTTAGGGTGGTGGACCTTGGTCCTGGGGAACTGAGGAACTGAGTTCGATTCCCGGCACGGGCAGCTCCTTGTGACTCTGGGCAAGTCACTTAACCCTCCATTGCCTGCAGCATTGAGCCTGCTATGAGTGGGAAAGCGCGGGGTACAAATGTAACTAAAATAAAAAAATAAAAATACTCAGTCTCACAGAGAGTCTGTGTCTCACACACACTCTCTCTCTCGCACACACTGTATCTGTGTGAAACACACTCTCTCTCTCTCACACTGTCTCACATACGCACTTGCACACACTCTCATTCCCACACACACACTCTCTCTCACAGACACACTCGCACCCAGGCTCACTCTCTCTCTCTCACACACACACTCGCACATTCACTCTCTCACACACAATCACTCTCACATACACTCTCTCAAACATACACACTCCGAGGAAAACCTTGCTAGCGCCCATTTCATTTGTGTCAGAAACGGGCCTTTTTTACTAGTAAATAAATAATAATCACCCCATCACAGTACCCTTTAAGCTTCCACAAACAGCAATTAAAATGAACATTTTGAAGTAAAAGGTTCCCAAACCTCCTATCACTTAGACAAAGTGTTTCCACTAAGAGCCCTCAGTCTCTCCATTTCACAAATATACCACAGCTTATTTAACCACTTTATCAAAGAAGGGACCCGAGGGGACTTCCAAGAAGCAGGCCAGTGCAACTCTAGCTGCCGACATGGCATGACGAACCAACAATGACTGAGGCATGGTTAGACCCGGAGGCTTACCCAGAAACAGGAAATATTCATTTGTTGTAAGCTGAACTTCTTTTCTTTCTAATATGTGGGTGATGCATGATCATTTGTTCCGATTTTTTCTTATTTGTAACTAATATTATGTTTAATAAATAAATGTAAATTTTAATACAAAATTATTCATGTCCACAAAGCAGACAATCTCAATTTCATGTTTCATTCATGAAAGAAAGGTTATCAATAGAAATCAAACAAAATAAAACATGGAAAAGAAAATAAGATGATACCTTTTTTATTGGACATAACTTAATACATTTCTTGATTAGCTTTCGAAGGTTGCCCTTCTTCGTCAGATCGGAAATAAGCAAATGTGCTAGCTGACAGTGTATATAAGTGAAAACATTCAAGCATTACTATGACAGTCTGACAGGGTGGGAGGATGGGGTGGGTAGGAGGTATGCATGGAGACATCAAAGCATATCATTGATATTCTAACAGGATGGGTGTCAATATCAATGATATGCTTTGATGTCCCCATGCATACCTCCGACCCACCCCCATCCTCCCACCCTGTCAGACTGTCATAGTAATGCTTGAATGTTTTCACTTATATACACTGTCAGCTAGCACATTTGCTTATTTCCGATCTGACGAAGGGCAACCTTCGAAAGCTAATCAAGAAATGTATTAAATTATGTCCAATAAAAAAGGTATCATCTTATTTTCTTTTCCATGTTTTATTTTGTTTGATTTCTATTGATAACCTTAAGAGTGGACTAACACGGCTACCACACTCCTCTATGAAAGAAAGGGAAACTAAGTAGGTCATGGTTATCAGGGTGCATCTATATCATTTTATTTCTGAAGTTTTGATCAATGCAAATAAACTTAATTCTATAAACAGAAAAAGCTTGCTTGAAAGTAGGGTCCTAATTTTATTTTGTAATTGATATTAATACATTGTTTTTTCAAATTTACCTGAAACTGTCTAATTTGGAAAGTTGCTTTTTCAGTAACATTAATGTTTTCTCTTTCTTCTTCATCCTTCTCCATAAAATCTGTGGAAGGAATTACAAACATAAATCACTCCAGACATCAGATTCCCTGTTCCATATTTTTATACTGCCTGCAACTGCTAAAAAGGAAACATTTATGCTTACCTGCTAATTTGCTTTCCTCGAGTCTTACCAGATCATTCCAGATACATGGGTTTTACTCCTCTACTATTAGATGGAGATAGAGAACAGAAGCTTATGGCCCTTACTCTATATAGGGTACTATGCAGCCTGCAGCTTCCCAATAATTTGGTTACAAAGCAACACATGAACCTCTCTCTCTAAAGTCCAGCAAATGTCCACAGCCACCATTAGTCTCACCCCCACCCCAGCCTGAGCTGAGAATACTTAAAAAAAAATTTAATTAAAAATAAAATAAAAAAAAACCTCTACACATGAAACTTACAAAAACCTCAGACAAAAGCGCCCAACAAAATACAACAGGTCACCTAAAATATATACGTTGATTGGGTGAGAATATGGATTGGCTTGATAGGAGTCAAGGAAAAAAAAAAAAAAAGGCAAGTCCAAATTTTTCCTTCCTACGGTCCAACCAGACAACTCTAGAAGCATACGATGTAATGAGGCACCCTTTAATCCAGGAGTGCATCTGTAATGCTCTAAGTATCTCCACCCCAAAGGCAGCATCCTAGCTAGCACAAACAGCTGGCAGTGTTTTGTAAACGAATGTAAGTATGACCATTCGCCACCCTAGAGATCTCTGCAGGTGACACCAAGTGTAGTTTATCCCAAGTGGTTACCTACATTCTGGTCAAAATTGCTCTTAGGAACTACTCAACCCTTCACAATACAGGCCAGAGTGATTCACTACTCCCTTTCTTTCCCCCCTTACAAAAGAAAGAACAAAAGTGATCAAACCTAACAAAACCTTTCATTCCAACTCTTTTACTGGTCCCCCACCCCCACACACACACACAGTGCCCACACACACACACAGTGCCCACACACACACACAGTGCCTGAGGTCATGCTGATGTGGAAGAGTGTGAGGGTGGCACCAGTCTCTACTTCATACAGAAGGTTTTATGTACTTACAGTACAAACTACGTTTCTATGTAAACTCCAGGGGAAAAATTTGTTTGAAGGTGAGGCTCTGGATTCTCCTCAGACTGGTCAGAGGCATCTTGCTGCCAAACTAGCAACCCCTCCACCCCACCCCCAACACAGTAGCCCAAAGCAAAGATAGCACCTATTCCTACAGTGCAGATCTCTTGGAAAGCTCCCCCTGGACTGCACCAGAACCAATAGCCCCAGCCTCAGGGAGCTCTCTTTCCTACTGCTGGCTGCCACAGAAGCCTCTGATTTGCTTCCTGTGTCTCACAATTGCTCCTCTGGGCAGCCCAATATTTACAGTGTCCAGCGCTCCCTCTTGCAGCCTCCACATATGGCATAGCGCTTCCCATGCTCTGAAGGTGTCACCATCCACATGTCATACTACAGGCCTAAGTGCTTTCAGCCCCAAACCTCTGATCTCCCAGTGTGAACAGAAGACCACAACCAGCTGACCCCTCTACTGCCACAGCCCCTCTAGCTCATCTCACAGCTTTAGTTTCACTCTTCATTTTTCTTCCATTTATACCTGCACTGCTTCTAGCATGCTGACTGACCCAATACTTCCTTCCTTCCCTTTTGTTTTCTTATTTGGGCTTGGGCTGGAAGGGAAGAAAGGCAGGAGGGATGAGAAGGAAGGGAGAGGGACCCGAACTCCTCGGAGTATCAATCCTAGTGGCTAACGGGCAGCTGCAAGATGAGGGTCCAGAGATGGCCTGCTCATCTGGAAGGAACAGTTCTCCAACTGACCCCCAGAAGCCAAGCCAGACTCTTCAGACCACTCTGCAGCAAATCTGGGTACTACCTACTGCAACTTTCAAAGGGAAAGTATATGCGTAGTTCCGCTCTGAAAATTGCAGATAAGAAGTCTTCTACGGCTGTTTGCAATTGTGCTGATTTATAAATGTCAAGTCCTTGTGTACACATGTTTTTTAATCATTTATTTGTTTGGTCTATATTGTACTTTTAGGAGGCATTCATGAGTTTTAGTAATGTATTGTTAGATTATGCTCTGTTTTGGACCATTCACATTCCGATGACATCAACGTTGTCATTGGAACGTATCCAAGATGGATGCTGGAACGCATAGCGTTTTTTACATTTACTTTTTCTAGCGATTTTAGAAGTGTTTTTGGTTAACAAACATTTTCAAAAGGGTACAGTATATAAGGTTACTAGATCCACCTTCAGTTTTTACATTTTATTGAGATTTTTATGCACTTCTGTTTTTAAGAATGGGTCTAAGTGGCTTTATTTTGCTTCTTTTTTGCTTTTTATTTCTTTTCAAATGACAATAGTTTTTCATTCAATGTTTTAAAACCTGTTTTGATATATATATTTTTTCAAGTCACCTTTGACCTCTCAGTGTTTGAATAAAAAGCAGTCCTGTTTTTCAAGATGGCTGTGTTGCTGTATGACATCTTTTTCCCCCTCAGTGCATTTCCCTTAATTGGCCTTCAGGTGGTACCTGTCCTGTGCTTTAAAGCTACAGCTGTTTTCCTTTCAGCTTATTTTCAACGGGAAGAGAGGAAAGCCCCTGAGGGAAAATAACTGCAGTGTCATTGGCCAAATACCCTCATTGTTAATGCTCTGGGCCCTGATTGACCCTGAAGTGCAAGATTCAGCCAGAATGTGCTGTAATTCCCTAGTTTCAGAGTGGGAGTGTGGACAGTGAAGATCTCTGCACTGAGACCCTGCTCAAAACCTGTGCACAATTTTTCCTGAACTCCCCAGGTACTACTTAGGAAGTAGGAAAGTGTTTAGTTAGTTTTAATGTTGATTCCTGTTAGTTTTTACCAGTTATTGTTTGCTCTTTACATCTTTTCACCATTCACTGTTCTAACTTTTTATGATAATAAATCTATTACTTTATTAGCTCTGTCGTCCTAGACTGACTCAGAATCCTGGTAAGTTTGTGTGCTTGGTCTGTGAGTGTTTCCTAGGAACTGTGGGACCCCCAGGATTGTGGCCCCAGTGTCCTTAGAAACCACCAGAGAATTAACTTGCGGGTGGGAGATTCACCCAGAAGCGAGACCCAGTGCTATGAGTGGAGGATGCCAGAGTAGTGGCCGCAGGGTTAGCCCCAGGTGGGTGCTAGGTGTTTCATGACAGGTTGATTGCACATTTTAAATGTGGACGTGAGGTAAGAAGCTGTAGCTCTGCCCCCATATTTCAGGAGTTACTGTTTATAAGTACTGCCTTATTATTTTATTGTCTTCTTTTTAGTAAGATGTCTTTCATAATATCATTCTTTTGGCTTTCAGTTCCATCTCTTTCATCTTTTTATTTTTAGGCAGTCTTGGATGTGCAATTACTATGTGCAATGACCCACACGAGTATGGAATCAAGCTTCCAGGTACTCGAAAGACTGCGAAAGAGCACGAGACCGACTATCCAGCCCAGCTGCTCAAGAAACTGGACCACACAGCCTGTGTTGTGTTCACTCTCCTGAAAGGAATTCATCCAAATCAGCCAATCGTCCAGACAGGGATGTATCAGAATACCCTCTTTGTGTAAAACCGCCACCAGAACCACCATGACTTTGGAAAAGGTCCAAGGAGCTGTCACAAGGTCAAAGGGCAGCATGCAAAACTGAAAGTGCCACCCCAGCACAGCAAAACGCTGATGGGCTTGCCAGATGGGAATAAGCAGGTAAGCCTCCATGAGATCCAAGAAAAAGAGAAATTCTCCAGCTCGGTCCGCGACAATAACCCACCGTAAAGTCTCCATAATAAAACTGAGCAGCTTGGGGGCTCTGTTCACCCGTTTGAGATCTAGGATAGGCCAAAAAGTGCCTTCCTTTTTGGAAGCCACCAAATAGATGGAATAGATTCACTGCTTCAAAGAAATGTAGTAGATTGGTGAGGCAAGATTTCCCTTCACTAAATCCATGTTGACTTTGTCTCATTAATCCATGCTTTTGAATATACTCTGTAATTTTGTTCTTTATAATAGTCTCTAGACTCACCGGTCTATAATTTCCGGGATCTAGTCTGGAATCTTTTTAAAAAATCGGCGTTACAGGGTGGCCAACGTAACGCCGATCCATTCTGTTCTTTGAGACATTCTTTATTATTAGCAAAGGAACTACATACCCAAAGAAGCAAGAAACTGGGGGATCTTTGGGTGGTATCGTTGCTGAACAGTGTTAAATATACGGAGCAGCCCTTCCAGGCAGAGCAGGGAAATGCTTTTTCCTTTCTCTTTCTTCCCAGTCTCCTCAACTGCAGTGGGGATTGAAGTATATCTCCAGAGTAGGACCCTAGACAGGGTAAAAAGGAACAGAAAAAGAAGGCAAACAAATAAATACATCAAATTATAAAAGATGAGAAAAGGTACATGGATGCTGCTCTGAAACTCAGGTCTACATGGGAGAGTAACATGTCACCCATGTCAGTCAATTGTGCTGGTGCTTTCAGACTCCTCAGCAGTGCAAAGAGAAAACAATCTAGCTCACCACATCAAGATAATGAGAAATGAGGGCAACCTTTACTAACAGCAGACACCTTCAAGTAAGGCCAAGAAAAAGTGGATTTGTTCCACTACTTGTTGCTGCCTTCCTGTCCTGGAATATTTGCATCTTTAACTACCCTACTCCGGGGTGCTCAAGTTGGGGGCAACTTTTTTCTTACGATATCCTTGTAAGTGTATTGTATACCATCAAGCGGTTAAATATGTGTTTTTTGAATCAGTTCAACTTTCTGAATTCATTACAGCCAGAACTCCTTAAAGGTTAGCTCTGAATAGGATTATAGACACAGACAATAGACCGGTTTAATTTCCTTTTGTATTTACCTGAGTTAATTCTCCAATTTTGTTAATCTTGGATCCACAAAGCGTGGACTTGAGTGTACTCAGTCAAGTACTTGTTTCTTTATATTTGCTACTAAAATATTACTGATGAAGGTACCTTTTCTTGTTTCAAATATGTATGTTATAAATATTTGAAATTAATAAATATATTTAAACATAACTACCCTACTCCAACATAATGTTTCAACAACCACTGTGCCATTTTCAGACTGATTAGGTGTGCCATAGGAAAAGTCACCACTGCCAGATACTCTCACCAGCAGAGGTAGTCACACATACCTCTCACCTCTCTAGAGAGAGTAGGAGCCCTGAAGTGTGGGAATTAACAGCCAACATGTAAAGTACAAATAGCTGGGCCTTGCAGAACACACGCTGCAGACAGCACCTCCTCCTTGGAGTCACTTCCAGCCTCTGGTAAGGCTTTCAGTGCTCCCCTATGAGTCTTCTCCTATGTCCACTCTGCCTGCTATGTGATGGTCGATGTGCCACACAATATTCTTTAAAATGTAGGGAAACAGATTAGTTGAAGTAAGCTATCAATTGATAACAGTACAGTTTTACCTGGTGATCTCACAGAGGTATTTGAACATCTTCTCCATGTTCTGGCCATCTGGTCCATCTGCCTGGCCAGTTTCCTCCAACTGTTGCATTTTCTGCAGTGCCACACTAACAGCATAGCGCATAAACTCGTTACTGGCCCGCAGAACAGACAGACTCTCCTCATGGGATCTGGCACTGTCCCTGGATCAAGAAAACATGAAGAGCAATTCTATAATTGGACATTGGGTAGGAGCCTATTCTAAAAAGGCATATAGGCACCTACCTTCCTTTATAAAGTACTAGCTTAACAGGGTATACATGTGTGTATAATTTAGATGCGAGTGCTTAAACCACAGGATAGGTGTCTTGCCTGCATGAAACTAAGTGCCGCAGATATGCACAAACTCACCCATGATATTTCCAGATCCCACCCACGTGTATATCCAACCTGCAAACTACACACTATCAGAAATTTGCAAGCAGTTACAAAATAGCACATAGGCACATACATGCTAGTATTCTAAACACTTACACACTTACTTGAAATATTATCTGTCACGAAACGCCTACACAGGCGTTATCTCCCTGGTCTTCAGTTTGTGATGTGCCTCAAGGTTCTCCTCTGTCCCCAATTTTATTCAACCTTATGATGATTCCTCTGGCTAAATCCCTTTCTAAACATGGTCTCAACCCTTTTATCTATGCTGACGACGTTACCATATTTATTCCCTTCAAATCTAACCTGGCAGAAATTTCCGACAAAATAACCAATGGTATGAATATCCTAACTTCTTGGGCCAACGCTTTCAAAATGAAACTGAACAAAGACAAAACTCAATGCCTAATCCTCTCTTCCCAATATTCCACATTCCATCCAATTACTCTCACCACTCCTGATGTCACAATTCCTATATCCAACATTGTACGGTGGCTACGGGTCAAGCCCAGTTTTTCAAGCATCTTGGCAGCGCCGGGCATGAAAAAAAAAAAAGCCGACAGCACACAAGGGCGGCCATGGCTCTCCTTTTGTTTTTCTGTCATTTTAATTCAGCCATTGCTGGTCTGCTGTGGCCGCCCAGCCCCTTTCTTGGGGTTGGGTTTGTTTTCCCTTCCTTCTCGGGCTTCATTTTCTTTGGAGTTACAGTGCTGGGGGGGGAGGGGGGGGGTTGGTTGAGGCTGCTAGTCTTCAGCTTTTGACCCTTCAGTCTGCTCTTTGGCATATGCCTGCTGGCCAGACCCGAGCAGGCTCACTTCCTTTGGAGGCTCCTAGTCCTAGATCCTTGTGACCCCTGAGCACCTGAGGGGAGGGGGGGTGTTGGCGTCTCGTGACACTGTGAGGGTGGTTCTGGTTGCACCCTGTTCTGATGCAGGGGTGTTATGTTGTGTTACACAGGACTTATTGTCTGAAAATACCGATACTTAGTTCAATGTGGATCACAAATTGAAAAAAGAAGCAGAGACAAAACCTCAAGAATCATATAGTAACAATCATAGATTTTAAAGAAGATAATGCAGAGAAAAAATCATAAACGTTACTTCAAATATTTTTTTTTATTATTATTATTATTGCATTTGTACCCCGCGCTTTCCCACACAATGTATGCTCAATGCGGCTTACATAGTAATTTGAAATACAAAGTTAATAGAATTTTAATAAAACAGTAGTAAAACAATGTAAAGTTGGGCTTAGTAGTGTATGATAAGTTGAGCTAGATAATATATGACTAGGATAAAAGAGGGTAGACAGGATAGGATAGTGTAATTTGGGAGAAAGGGTAAGGAGGGATAAAATTAAGGAGAGATGGAAAGAGAAGGATGGGAGGTTGGTATTTAAGTCAGAACAGAATTGGGAGTGGAATTTGGCGAGATTAGGTTGGGGCATTTGGGTAGGCTTGCTTAAAGAGATGAGCTTTCAGCATTTTTCTAAAGGCAAGAAGTCGTTTATTAATCGGATTGGTCTGGGTATAGCGTTCCAAAGCTGGCTGCCCAAAAAGGAGAAACTGGATGCGTAGTAGGTCTTGTATTTAATTCCTCTACAATTGGGAAGGTGTAGGTTAAGATAAGTTCATGAAGAAATAGATCTGTTTCTAGCAGGGAGATCGATCAATTCATTCATGTAGCCAGGGGATTCACTGTGGATGATCTTGTGGGTCATTGTGTTGATCTTAAAATTTATTCTTTCTTTGATGGGGAGCCAGTGAAGCTTTTCTCAAAGAGGTGATGCACTTTTGAATTTTGATTTGCCAAAAATAAATCATAAAATTGTTTGAGAGCTTTACAAAATAGTTGATAATTCCTGAGCAAAGTGATTTCTAAAGATAGGGAATTCCACCAAGATGCAGCTAAATAATAAAGGGAGGAGAAGTGGCTTCTTAAATCTTATTGAACTGATTGTTGGAAACTTTAACAACATATGGTCGTGAGTTATCATGCTAGTAGACGAACTGCCATGTAGTAACTGCCATGTAGTACCTAGATCAGATAGGTATTGTGGAGCATCACCATAAGCAATTTTAAACACTGTTGTAATTAACAAACTTAATCCTCGCCTCTACTGGAAGCCAGTGAAGCTCTATTAACAAAGTGGTAGCCAGCGTAAATATGCCAGCAAAAAAAGTCAAACGTGCTGTTGTATTTTGGATAAGCTGCAATCATCCTAACATTTTAAGGCAACCACTGAATATAACATTACAGTAATCTAATCTTGACAAGGTTAAGGCCGGAACTAACAGACTGAATTTATCGCGATCAAAATAATTTTGAATTGTTCTTAGTTTCCATAATATATAAAAAAAATTTTAGTTAAAGATTTAACATGTTGAGAAAATATAAAATAAACTCTCTCTACTTCCAATATTCTGGAACAAAAATCAAATGAAAATTTCACAGAATGAAACATACCCAACCAAAGAAATTTGGTTTTCTCTGGATTCAATTTAAGTCTATGACTGAAGATCCAATCTTCTATAGCTTGGAAGCATAGCCCGTTCTTTCAACGTGGTGTTCCAATCCCCTTTTACTGGTAACTACAAAGTTATATCATCAGCATAGATAAAGAATGGAATCTCCAGCTTATCTAATACCGATCTCAAAGGGCGAAGCAACACGTTGAATAGTGATGACAAAAGTGGGGACCCCTGAGGGACCCCACAACCTGGAGTCCAACCCGTAGAGAAATTACCTGCTTGTCGCACTTTATGACGGCTAGTTAAAAACCCTCTGAACCAACTTAGAACTTTTTCACCTATTCCTATATCGCTGAACCTGGAGATCAGAATATTATGGTCAACAAGTCAAACGCAGCGGGCAAGTCAAATTGCATTAGAACCACAACTGAGCCAACATTTACCATGTGCGAGGAGGTACTTGAGGAGCTGCACTGTGAATGCACTTGAAGTCAATAAGAGGAGTTTGGACTATATGCGGAAACGGATAGGGAGCCAATGAAGTGACTTGAGTAAAGGGCTAATATGAGAATAGCGAAACTGGTGGAGTATTTATTTGTTTGTTTGTTACATTTATATCTCACATTTTCCCACCTATTTGTACACAGGCTCAATGTGTTTTACATAGTGCCAGAGAGGCTTTTGCAGATTCCGGTGTGAACAAATACAAAGTGGTGGTATGGTACGATAAAGTTCATGTGGCACAACCACAAATTACGGAATTATAGAACGGAAGAGTTGTGATTATGTCCATTACGTGCTTTAGTTTGGTTGTGTTGCAGAGATCAGGCATTTAAGTTAGATCGGTAGGGTATGCCTTTTTAAACAGGTTAGTTTTGAGTGAGTGATTTCCGGAAGTTTAGGTGGTCATACGTCGCTTTCAAGGTTTTTGGTAATGCGTTCCACAGCTGTGTGCTTATATAGGAAAAACTGGATGCGTAAGTTGATTTGTATTTAAGTCCTTTGCAGTTTGGGTAGTGTAGGTTTAGATAAGTTCATGTTGATTCGAATGTGTTTCTAATTGGTAGGTCGATCAAGTCTGTCATATATCTCGGGTCTTTGCCGTAGATGATTTTGTGAACCAGGGTGCAGATTTTGAAGGCGATGCATTCTTTGATTGGGAGCCAGTGTAGTTTTTCACGGAGGGGTTTTGCGCTTTCAAATCGCGTTTTGCCAAATATAAGCCTAGCTGCCGTGTTTTGAGCGGTCTGAAGTTTCTTTAAGGTTTGTTCTTTGCATCCCGCATAAATTCCACTGCAGTAGTCTACGTGGCTTAGTACCATTGATTGTATCAAGTTGCGAAACGTTTCCCTTGGGAAGAATTGTTTCACGCGTTTGAGTTTCCATATTGAATGGAAGATCTTCTTTGTCGTAGATGCCACTTGGCTCTCTAGTGTTAAGTTATGGTCCATTATAACGCCAAGGATTTTCAGGCTGTCTGAGATAGAAAGGGTGTGATCTGGGGTATTGATACTTGTGGGGTTGTCTGCGCTGTATTGGGATGAGAGAATGAGACTGTGTTTTTCTTTATTGAGTTTTAGTTGAAATGCATTTGCCCATAAGTCCATGATGCTCAGGCTGAGATTGATTTCGTTGGTGATTTCTGTCAGTTTGGTTTTGTAAAAAATGTATATTGTGGCATTGTTTGCATATATGAAAGAGTTAAGGCCTTGGTTGGATAAGTGGGGTCATCATTAAGTTGAATAGGATCGGTGATCGCGGTGATCCTTGTGGTACTCCACAGTCCACTTTCCACTGTGATGATATGTTTGAATTTGATTTTACTTGGTATGTTCTTATGGTTAGGAAGCCCTTGATCCAGTTAAGTATGTTTCCACCAATCCCGAACTTGTCTAGTAATCTTAATAATATATTATGGTTTACCATGTCGAATGCACTAGACATGTCGAATTGGAGGAGAAGGATGTTTTTGCCTTTTGCTATTTCCTGCTTGAATTTGGCTAGAAGAGTGAGTAATACTGTTTTAGTGCTGTGGAGGGGGCGAAAACCTGACTGTGATTCGTGTAATATTGAGAATTTGTTTATATAATCTGTAAGTTGTTTGGATACTATACTTTTCCATCAGTTTGACCACCAATGGGATAGATGCTACTGGACAGTAGTTAGTGATTTTGTTTGTTTTTTTCTTGGTATCTTGGAATATAAGTCGTGCAGCAGAAGTTTGAACAGATTGAAGGGGAGAGATGGCTTAATGGGAGACCTGTGAGAAGCAAGTTGCAATAGTCTAAAGCGAGCGGTAATAAGGGTATTGGTAAGGGTTTTGGTAGTGTGGTCAGAAAGAAAAGAATGGATTTTGGTGATATTTATAGAGAAAAAAATGACAGGTTTTAGGAGTCTGTTGAATATGTGCAGAGAAAGAAAGAAAGAAAGGAGTCAAAGATAACCCCAAGGTTACGAGTTGAATATGTGCAGAGAAAGGAGTCAAAGATAACCCCAAGGTTACAAGCTGATGAGACAGGGAGGAAAAGTGTTATCCACAGAGACAGAGAATGGGAGAAGAGGAAAGGTGGGTTTAAGGGGAAAGATAAGAAGCTCACTCTTGGTCATGTTTAGTTTCAGATGGCGTGAGACTCCAGGCAGCAATGTCAGACAGGCAGGCTGATATTTGGGCCTGGATTCCGGCTGAAATTTCTGGTATGGACAGGTAGATCTGGGAGTCATCAGCATAAAGGTGATCCTGCCATACAATCATAAAATCCAATAGGAAGTGATCACTCCAAGGTAGTAGGGTGCTAGTATTAAAGTTTAAGTTGCAGGTTCATGTCTCTGAATGAGTCATAGCAGGACTATCTAAAGCATGAACTTTTTCATGAGAACAGTGAATATGTGGATATTCAAATCCTAAATCAAGAAAGTTAAGGAACTCGGAAGCCTTTTTATCTGTACTATCTTCAAGATACAGATTCACACCTCCAACAACTAATGTAAATTGGTAATACATAGAATGTCTCGAGATAAATTCTTGAATACTATCTTTAGAGTTCTACCACATATTTGGAGGACAATATATAACTATGCAGCAAAGTTTTCTCAAAACTACAACTTAACATCTCAACTGAAATAGTAAAAAGTTTATCCAATAATTTTACAGAAAAAAAAGACCCATACAAAATCGCCAAAGCACCACCTTTTTTTCACCCTGTCTGGGAATATGCAGGATCTTAAATCCTAAGGGGCAAAGTAATCATAACCTTCGGTCATCCTCCATAGAATACCAAGTTTCAATTAAAATTTTTATTTATTTATTTATTGCATTTGATCCCACACTTTCCCACCTATTTGCAGGCTCAATGCGGCTTACATAATGTTGTTAACAATGTCATTACAAGATATCATATACAGTTAGTATTGTGCAGAGATTGAGTAGGGGAGAGAGAAGAAGGGAGCGAGTGATCGGTCTGCATCATATTCTTCAATCAGGTCTCTTATTATATCTGACTTTTGTACTGCTGATTTTGCGTTCACATACAGATATGGTACTGGTGTAAATGATCCAACTTTGTCCAACTAAAGGTCGATATGAATCAAATGCTTCTTCTTAAAAATGTCCTTGCTCTTACAGGGGTTACCATGATACCGTTTGTCATATCTTCTTCCCTGCATTCGGGTGGGGCTCTGGTTACATGTTAGTAACAGCCAATAAGATTATTTAAATTGGCTGTTCTTCTTCTGAACCATGTGTTATGATTGCTTCTATCTGATAGCTGTACAGGAATGTTCTTATCTTCAAAGGTATATGCTAATGCAGTATCAATCCCCAACCCCACCCCACGAACATTATAAAACCCCAGAGCAGTAAAGTAACATAAGACTTCATAATTATTAATCAATACTACACACAGTCTTTTAAAATATGAACTAATGACTTTCTCTATAAAACAATCTAAATTACTAAAAAGTATATGGCCAAAGAAATTGCTCACAGAGCCAACATTCTGAGATACCACATCTCAAAACTAGTACAAATTATATCTCATTAGAAATGAGTAAAATATAAAATTACACCCCATAGGTATGGGTGTGAAAGCAACAATACAGCTTTGCCTTATAAAATTGCTGCCTAAAATAACTATAATGGAAAATGACTAATAACGGTCAGCATTTAACCTTTATAGTCAAATACTGCACCCAATGTTGCACAAAGCTGTGCACCTTCAGCTTACACCTTAGGCTGCGCACTGCTAGACACCGCGGTTAAATCCCCTACAAAGTTTAACACACTGACAAGTGGGCGGAGTTTACTCCCACACCCAGCCTTCATAATGACAAAAAGGATTTGAACGGAGTTTGCTAACATTCCATCTCAAGGGGTGTGGGAGCAAAGTCAGTTACAGCCAAGGTAGTTTAAAGGCACAAAGACTTGCTTCTCAGCACTGCAGACAGAAAGAGCAGGAAATACAAGTTGATAACTAGCTCACTGTTAAATTTCTCACAGCGTCTAATGTGGTGACCAGTGGGCAGAGCTTACTTTCACACCCAACCTTCAGAATGACAATAAGGATTTGAATGGAGTTTGTTAGCAAAGTCAGCAATTAATTTGCAGCCAGACTTACAGGGGCTCTTGGGCCTCAGTGGGGTTCCTCGAACCCTCTTTTCAGCTAGGACACCTTAGGGGATCACCCTCTTCTAGGCGGGCTCACTGTCATATTATGCCTTTCGAGGCTGTCCTCCCTATGGTGCTTCTCAGTTCCTCCTCTCCATTTAAAGTAATATTCTTCTAATCTGTTAACAATTTATCAGGGTCTGTTTTAACTAAGTTCAAATGTGAAAGTACTAAATCCCAAAATATATCTTTTCATTTATCCTTCTGCTAGTATAATCCGCTTGTTACTCAAAGATGACAGAAAATTACAGTTCAAGGTAAAATTACAGCAATAATGGTCTGACCAAGGAACTGGTATCCAGGAACTAAAAGACATTAAGCCAGAGAAATTACCAACTACCATATCAAGAAAGTATGGCCCTTTTCATGAGTTCGAACAAAAGTTGAGAAATGTGAATTATCCAACAATAATAAAAATTTAGAAACATCAGTATAGTCACATTTCTCTAAATGCAGATCAAAATCACCAAGTATTATTTAACGAGTAAATTTTGTACCAGGTGGTCTATATAACAACAACATTCCAATAGGGTGTGAAGCAGGTTCACCAGCATTGACAGAGTAATTGACGTGTAAGAACTAACTGTAGAAAGTGAAAATTCTTAGGAATCACAGCCAAACCTCCACGCTTCCTATCATTCCTGGGAACTTGTAACATCGTATAACCAAAGGTTGAGGCTATTCGAGTATTCAATGCATATGAAATTCCTTTGGGATTACATTAATTGAACATTAACAGTTGACATGATCTGCAAAGTGGAATCTTTATCCTGACGGTTTGTCGAAGGTTTGGTGAACAGAGACATTTCATCATTATATATAACTGTTATCTTGAGAGATTCCAATTGCAACTATGAAGGAAAATATGATATTTAACTTTGACGGACTATATGATACTGTATCTTTTGTACCCTGAAATGGTAATGCCATAACAGGTCTTTGTAAGCCACACTGAGCCTGCAAATAGGTGGGAAAATGTGGGATACAAGTGCAATAAATAAATAAATAAAATCTTTAAACACAATTCTTAAATACAGTTTTGTTGGATAATTTGTATGTCACAGCACAGGTTTTTGCTGTTGAAAAAAAGAATCGTTATACATTGAGATAATTGTCCTGTTATATTAGCATGTGTAACAATTGTGAGAATCAGAGAAGCCACAGAGCCCAGAATGAAGGGGGGAAGAGAGAAAAGCCAGAGTGGAAAAACTACAGATCCCAGAATGCATTGCAGGAGGGGCGGAGGCAGGAGCTTAGAGAACACAGATTTCAGACTGCTTGGAAGAATAGGAGAGAGGAGGACAAACGAGTACCTGAGCCACATGAGAGGAAAGGAGAGGGGGCTGATTGGGAGATGGAATCAGCTGAGGAGAGGGTGGAACACCTGAGGGAGGGGGTGGAGAATGGGGGGATGGAATGGGAGGAGTTGGAGCAGATAGGAGGAGGAGGTGTGGAAGAGGAAATGGAGGTGGGAGAGGAAGTGGCTGGAGAAGAGTGACTTCTGGAGGAGCCCAAAAGTATCAGGAAAGAGTAATAGTCAGGAGAGATCCGGCGGGTGGTTGTCAAGAGGTAAAGTGTTGACAAGTGAGGGTGGTGGATCTTTAAAAGCCTGGCTAAGCTGTGCTGGGGAAAGAAGCCTAGCTAGGCTGAACGGTTGTGAGGCCTTGCTGAAGAGGGCGTTGTTGGGAAGCCTGGCTAGCAGAACTGTGGTTAAAGCCTGACTAGCTGAACTTTGTGGGAAGGCTGGGCTAGCCGAACTGTGTTTGAAGCCTGGCTAGCAGAACTGTGGTTAAAGCCTGACTAGCTGAACTTTGTGGGAAGGCTGGGCTAGCCGAACTGTGTTTGAAGCCTGGCTAGCAGAACTGGGTTCAAAGCCTGACTAGCTGAACTTTGTGGGAAGTCTGGCTAGCCGAGCTGTGTTTGAAGCCTGGCTAGCAGAACTGTGTTTAAAGCCTGACTAGCTGAACTTTGTGGGAAGTCTGACTAGCCGAGCTGGGTGTGAAGCCTGGCTAGCAGAACTGTGTTTAAAGCCTGACTAGCTGAACTTTGTGGGAAGTCTGGCTAGCTGAGCTGTGTTTGAAGCCTGGCTAGCAGAACTGTGTTTAAAGCCTGACTAGCTGAACTTTGTGGGAAGGCTGGGCTAGCCGAACTGTGTTTGAAGCCTGGCTAGCAGAACTGGGTTTAAAGTCTAACTAGCTGAACTTTGTTTAAAAGACTGTCAAGCGGAACTGTGTTGCACCGCCTTGCTAGCGGAACTGTGTGGCAGTGAGAGCGAACTGCACGGACGAGTGTGGAGTCGGAAGTGGACAGCACGGATAAGTGAAGGAGACAACTACGCGGCCGGGAGGAGCGGCTGACATATGGTGGCAGTGGTGGGATTACAGTGAACCTTCACGGAGGAGGAGGAGAGGCCCCTGGAAGGCCGAGGGAGTGCCAGACCTGACCCATCGAGTAACCAGAGCGAGGTGGTGGTGGCCGGGAGATTCCTGAAGCCCGTCGAGGGGGCCAACGCTGACAAAGGCGCATTACTCGCCTACCCAGGTAAAGGGTACCTAGGGAGGAGGCGAGGGAGGATATAATAAACGGGGAGGCACAGTGCCTGTGAATTAGAATAAGGGTTTTGTGAAAGTCCGCACTTGGGTGGCTGTTTTTTTTTTGTTTCCCCTCAGATACCGTGGAGCCGGGGGACAAGATGGATCCTAAAGAACTGTTTGCGTTTATGACACACCAATTTCAGAAGCAGCAGGAAATGGCTCATCAACTTTTGGAGGAGTCGTTAGCTGCTTCCCGAGCCCAGCAACAGCCACTTTTGGATTTATTTCAAGAATTGCTGCGTAGTGGAGGCGGACTGCAGGGAGCAGGTTTGAACTTGAGGCCCATCCGTGTGGAGGAAGGAGCGGGGACTGCTGTGCTTCCTGGGGTAAACTGGCTGCCTTGGGGTAAGCTAACTGACTCAGACAATATTGAGGATTACTTGGGAGCGTTTGAAAGGGTGGCTACGGCAGCCGGCTGGCCCCAAGAGCAATGGACCATTCGTTTGGCACCAGCCTTATCTGGGAGGGCTTTGGCTGCTTTTCGGGCTCTCCCTACCCTGGAAATAGCTAATTATGCAAAACTGAAAGAAGCTATTCTGGATAGGTATGGGCTAAATTGTCAGACTTATAGGAGGCGATTTCGGGAGTGGAGGTGGACAGAGGAGGAGACACCTAGAGCACTGCTGCAAAAACTTTTAGATTTAGCGGGCAAGTGGCTAGAACCAGAGAAGAGATCTGTTAATCAAGTGTTCCAGGATGTAGTATTGGAGCAATTTTTAGAAGCTTTGCCTAATGCTCTTAGGGTGGATCTAGTGAGGAAGGGATGTGGGACCCTGGATGAAGCAGTCAGGAGTATGGAGAATTTCTTAGAGTCCCAGCATTGTGGTGAAAAGGGAGGTCAGTTAGGTGAAAGGAGGCAGTTAAGCTTGGGGTTTAAGCCTTCATCTAGTGAGGAGAGGGTGTGTTATAGGTGTGGATGCAAAGGGCACTTGAGAAGGGACTGTGCTTCGAAGTTAGGGCTCACCTCTTATTCTCAGGGTTCAGTGGCTGAGCAGCTTAAACAGACTGTAGAGATCTTGGGGGACAAGGTCACTGGTTTGTTAGATTCAGGAGCTGATCAAACGATGCTGTCCCAGGGGTTGTGGGAGAGAATAAAAGGAAAGGGTGTTTGAACAAGAAGAGGCAAGAGGTAGGCATTCAGTGTGTGCATGGAGCGGTAACTAAGTACCCTTTGCAGCGAGTTAGTATAACAGGGCCTTTGGGTAGACACTGGGTCTGGGTGGCTATCTTACCCCGTCTTCCTCAGGAGCTTATTGTAGGAAGAGATTGGCCTTCTTTTTCTCACTGTTTAAGGGAGAAGGAGGGGTTGGTGGTTACGAGGGCTCAGGAGAGGGAGCAGAAGGATAGAGGGAAGGCATTAGCACAGATATTTCCCTTTCATGATGATGTGTTAGAGAGGCCCGGAAAGACGCGGGGGGAAGGAAGGGTAAAAAAACTAGCGCGTAGGGGGAGAGCGCAGATGTTGGAAGGAATGAGGCACACGGAGGACTTCCCTAAAAGGCCCGGGGAGTTGTTGGAGCAGTTTCCTTCTTTTCTTAAGGAACAGGAATCGGACCATACGCTGCAGTATGCGTGGGAGAGGGCCAGGGAGGAAGGGAGAAGGACACAGGGACCAGCTTTTATTATTGAGAAGGGCTTATTGTTTAGGGTAACAAAAGCCAGAGAAGGGGAGCCGTTGGTGAAGCAGTTATTAGTCCCTCGTGGGTTTCGGGAGGTGATAATACGAGTAGCCCATGATCACCCATTGGGAGGACATAAAGGGACACAGAACACCTTAAAACAACTGCTAGGTCGGTTTTATTGGCCCGGGGTGTATAAGGAGGTGGAGGCTTACTGTGATTCCTGTGGGTTATGTCAGAAGGTGGCGGAAAGAGGGCCAGGGCCAGTACCCTTACATCCGCTTCCTCGGATTGGGGTTCCATTAGGGCGAATTGCTATGGATATTATAGGCCCACTTATTAGGTCCACAAGGGGGTTTATGTATATTCTGGTGATCATGGATATGGCTACGCGGTTCCCGTGGGCAGTACCTCTGCGTACCCTATCAGCCAAGGTTATTGCAGCAGAGCTTATTAGGCTGTTTTGTGAGGTGGGGTTTCCTAGGGAGGTATTGACTGACCGAGGAACGAATTTCAGGTCGGGCATGCTTACCCAAGTATGGGAAGCTTTTGGTATTG
Organism: Microcaecilia unicolor; assembly: GCF_901765095.1. Taxonomy (NCBI): domain Eukaryota; kingdom Metazoa; phylum Chordata; class Amphibia; order Gymnophiona; family Siphonopidae; genus Microcaecilia; species Microcaecilia unicolor. The sequence continues at coordinate 736,746,416 of NC_044031.1, read as the reverse complement.
TTCATATTAACACCTCGGCATACCATCCCCAAACTAATGGGCTAGTGGAAAGGTTTAATAAAACCTTGAAGACCTTGTTGAGGAAAGGATTAGGCTCTCACTATGAAAATTGGGACCAACTACTGCCGTTTGCTCTATATGTGAGCCGAGAATGTGTTCAGTCCTCTCTTGGGGTTTCGCCCTTTGAGTTGATGTATGGGCGAGCTCCGAGGGGGGTGCTTGACATGGTAAAAGAACAGTGGGTTCCACCGGGGCAGGAAGATAAGACAGTGGTCTCATACCTGTATGACTTAAAGGGGCGGTTACAGAGATTAGGGGCGTTATCTAGGGAGAATCTCAGGAGAGCCCAGGAGTATCAGAAAGAGAGGTTTGATAAAGGGACTCAGGAAAGGTCATTTGAAGAAGGGGATAAAGTTCTGGTCAGGATCCCGGATGGTCCTCATAAATTTACTAGTAGATGGAGGGGACCTTGTACAGTGAAGAGGCAGTTGGGGCCCGTGACATATGAAGTGAGGAATGAACGGGGGAAAAATCAAACCTATCATGTTAATTTGTTGAAACCTTGGATGGAGAGGAAGGTCTTTGTGGGGAAGGTATGGGAGGAAGAGGAGGAAGACTTAGGGCCTCAAATCTCGGAAATCTTTAGCCCCAAAGAGCCAGTGGTGGGGGAAGGGCTAGAGAAGCAACAGAGGGAACAGATTCAGACTCTTTTGAGAGAATTTCAAGATGTGCTTACGTCTTGCCCTGGTGAGACACATCTGATAACTCATAATGTTATTACAGAAAAAAGGAGGGTGGTGCGACAGAAACCGTATAGGTTATCACCAGTTAAACAGCAGGAAATAATCAAGCAGGTGAGGGAAATGCTGGATTTTGGGGTGATAGAGGAGTCAGGGAGTCCCTGGTCTAGTCCGGTGGTGCTGGTGCCGAAATCGGATGGGACGTGGCGCTTTTGTATTGACTTTCGCCAAGTTAATGCCCTGTCCCATCCTGATGCTTATCCTATGCCCCGTATTGAGGAGCTGATAGACAGGCTGGGGCCTGCGCAGTTCTTGTCTACCTTAGATCTAACAAAGGGATATTGGCAGATTCCCCTTTCATTGGAGTCTCGACAAAAGACAGCATTTTGTACACCGGTTGGGCTGTTTCAGTTCAAGAGGATGCCTTTTGGATTGAATTCGGCGGCAGCATCCTGCCAGCGTCTGCTGGATAGGGTTTTGAGGCCGCATCAGGAGTATGCGGCTGCATACTTAGATGATGTTATCATTCATAGTACTGATTGGGAAACTCATCTAGTACAGCTGAGGAAGGTATTACAGTCTTTTAGGGAAGCAGGACTAACTCTGAATCCACAAAAATGTCATTTTGCTAAAAGGGAGGTTAAGTATCTTGGATATAAAGTGGGGAATGGACAGGTGAGACCCTTGTGTGACAAGGTGAAGAGTATCCGTCAATTTCTCTTGCCCACCACCAAGAAAGGTTTGAGAGGGTTTCTGGGGTTAATAGGATACTACAGAAGGTTCATTCCTCACTTTGCCTCTCTGGCAGCTCCATTGACAGACATGTTGAAAGGGAATAGACCTAATCAGCTTAGATGGGGAGAGAGAGAGAAGCAAGCCTTTTCGGCTTTACGGTTAGCATTGTGTGAGGAACCCCTGCTTAGAACGGTAGACTTTGAGAAACCTTTTGTGTTGCATACAGATGCTTCAGGTGTGGGGTTAGGTGCTGTATTATCCCAGGTACATGAGGGGGAGGAACACCCAATTTTATATTTAAGCCGGAAGCTGCTGCCTCATGAAACTCGGTATGCCACCATTGAGAGGGAGTGTCTGGCCATTAAGTGGGCTATTCAAGAGTGTCAGTATTATTTGGAGGGATGCCCTTTTAAACTGATTACTGACCACGCTCCTTTAAAATGGTTAGGGCAAATGAAGAACAATAATGCGAGACTCATGAGGTGGTATTTGGCATTACAGCCCTTTCAGTATTATATTGAGCATCGGGCGGGGAAGTTATTGCAACATGTGGATGTATTGTCCAGGATTGCTAGTCTGGATGGAGAAAATGGTAAAAGGAAAAGGACTAGCAATATTTTGAGCAGGGGGGTATGTGAGAATCAGAGAAGCCACAGAGCCCAGAATGAAGGGGGGAAGAGAGAAAAGCCAGAGTGGAAAAACTACAGATCCCAGAATGCATTGCAGGAGGGGCGGAGGCAGGAGCTTAGAGAACACAGATTTCAGACTGCTTGGAAGAATAGGAGAGAGGAGGACAAACGAGTACCTGAGCCACATGAGAGGAAAGGAGAGGGGGGCTGATTGGGAGATGGAATCAGCTGAGGAGAGGGTGGAACACCTGAGGGAGGGGGTGGAGAATGGGGGGATGGAATGGGAGGAGTTGGAGCAGATAGGAGGAGGAGGTGTGGAAGAGGAAATGGAGGTGGGAGAGGAAGTGGCTGGAGAAGAGTGACTTCTGGAGGAGCCCAAAAGTATCAGGAAAGAGTAATAGTCAGGAGAGATCCGGCGGGTGGTTGTCAAGAGGTAAAGTGTTGACAAGTGAGGGTGGTGGATCTTTAAAAGCCTGGCTAAGCTGTGCTGAGGAAAAAAGCCTAGCTAGGCTGAACGGTTGTGAGGCCTTGCTGAAGAGGGCGTTGTTGGGAAGCCTGGCTAGCAGAACTGTGGTTAAAGCCTGACTAGCTGAACTTTGTGGGAAGGCTGGGCTAGCCGAACTGTGTTTGAAGCCTGGCTAGCAGAACTGTGGTTAAAGCCTGACTAGCTGAACTTTGTGGGAAGGCTGGGCTAGCCGAACTGTGTTTGAAGCCTGGCTAGCAGAACTGGGTTCAAAGCCTGACTAGCTGAACTTTGTGGGAAGTCTGGCTAGCCGAGCTGTGTTTGAAGCCTGGCTAGCAGAACTGTGTTTAAAGCCTGACTAGCTGAACTTTGTGGGAAGTCTGACTAGCCGAGCTGGGTGTGAAGCCTGGCTAGCAGAACTGTGTTTAAAGCCTGACTAGCTGAACTTTGTGGGAAGTCTGGCTAGCTGAGCTGTGTTTGAAGCCTGGCTAGCAGAACTGTGTTTAAAGCCTGACTAGCTGAACTTTGTGGGAAGGCTGGGCTAGCCGAACTGTGTTTGAAGCCTGGCTAGCAGAACTGGGTTTAAAGTCTAACTAGCTGAACTTTGTTTAAAAGACTGTCAAGCGGAACTGTGTTGCACTGCCTTGCTAGCGGAACTGTGTGGCAGTGAGAGCGAACTGCACGGACGAGTGTGGAGTCGGAAGTGGACAGCACGGATAAGTGAAGGAGACAACTACGCGGCCGGGAGGAGCGGCTGACACAATGTTATGGATGAATAGTATGGATGAGAGAGTGTGTTTGATATGAATTGATATATTTTATAACAATGTGATATAATCAATAAGTAAATTTATAGTGATTACTTATGTGAGAATAAAATATCTGTTTTGCAATATATACAGTTGTTGTTAATTTTGAATATTAAATTGATACAACTAGTTATTGATTGTGAACCTTGACTTATAGTATAGTATAACCAAAAGGACATACCTCTGCTACTACAGGACCTGAGTAATTAAGGCGCCAGGTTTCAGTAATAAAAACTAATCCTAAATCAGAACTAGCAATAACATCCCTTAAAAACAATGACTTGTTACAGATAGATCTGGCACTAAAATAGCAGCATAGTACAGGAATACTGGATGGCGATGAAGAATTTTAAACCTTATGGCTATTTCTCATGCATTACTTGGAGGTGACCAATGAATTTTGGAGATCGGATAAATTGTTTGTACTTTTTGATAGAGTTAGAAAGGGTCTTGCAGCTTCAAAGGCTCCCAGTAGCTCAAGGAAATTATATCTTCTGCCCCTACTCTGGAGGATAAACAAATTCCTCAGGGTTTGAGGGCTCACTCCACAAGAGGCATTGCAATCTCATGGGCAGAACTGTATATGGAATTACCAGAGGACATTTGCAGAGGGGCAACATGGTCTTCTTTTGTGACCTAGTGGTTAGGATGGTGGACTTTGGTCCTGGGGAACTGAGGAACTGAGTTCGATTCCCACTTCAGGCACAGGCAGCTCCTTGTGACTCTGGGCAAGTCACTTAACCCTCCATTGCCCCATGTAAGCCGCATTGAGCCTGCCATGAGTGGGAAAGCGAGGGGTACAAATGTAACCAAAAAAAAAAAACTCTGCAAACCACTACAGGATTGATGTGGCAGTTAGGCCTCATTCAGCCTTTGAAACTCAAAAGGGCAAGGGTTGCTGAATCACTTTCATGTTGAGAAGCGCTTCGCTAGATCGCACAGGTTCTGGGACTGGTCTGGTGAAAATAAGGAATGAAAAATTATTCCTTACCTGCTCATTTTCTTTGCTTCAGACCCACCAGACCAGTCCTGTTTCCCGCCCTAACTTTTGTATGTTCTACAGTTATTTCCACTAGCTGTTTCCTTGCTGTTTGTTTTCCAAAAAATAAAGAGAACAATGAATATGGATTTTATAAGGGAGTAAGAAGGGAACATTTGCAATAGCAATTGAGACTGGATTATCATACTGATTACCTCAGTCTGCAGGGTGCCCTTATAGGGCAGGACTCACATCTGCTGGGACTCAAGGAAAGAAGATTGGCAGGTGTTAAAAAGATGGCTTAAACTAAGGAATTGACCCGTCAAGTTCTTTCCTATACCGTTCAAATAAAAAAGTAAGAAACAGGCAGGTGAAAAGTTTCTACAAACTGTGCTGAAACACTGCACAGGCTTCAGTTTTCAGCAGTAAACGCTGTCCACACAGTCCTGTTGCTTTCTCATCCAAGACAATTGGGAAAAGAGGCTGTTACCTGAACAAAGCTGTGAGGAGCGTGGATACGAAGGGCGTGGAAAGCAAACTTCTGGACATTTTACTGGTGCCAGTTGATTTACCCTTTCCAGCTTTCTCTTTCAGGATGTCCGACAGCTTGCTGTAACACTTGAAGAGGCTCAAAATCTCCTCGAATTTGTTCTTGCTGTTATTAAAATAAAAAAAACAAAGCAACAACAATTATAAAATTAAAGCCACAGCTTTTTGTAGCAACGAGGTCTGACAATTTTGAAATATTGTCTAAACTATAGGCCTGCTCGTATGAGGGTGGTGAACTCAAATAGGTTGAGCATAAAAACACGCATGGGTCAATTTTCAGCAGCAGCAGTGAACTTTAATTTAAACACTGGCTCTAGCTGTAGGATAGGCGGTGGCACAGAATATCCCCATATCTACCTCTTCACACCAGAAATCTCAGCCGACATCCAGGCCGAAGTATCAGCCTGCCTGTCTGACACTGCTACCTGGATGTCTCAGCGCCATCTGAAACTAAACATGACCAAGACTGAGCTTCTTATCTTTCCCCCTAAACCAACCTCTCCTCTTCCCCCATTCTCTATTTCTGTGGATAACACTCTCATCCTTCTTGTCTCATCAGCTCGTAACCTTGGGGTCATCTTCGACTCCTCCCTCTCCTTCTCTGCACATATTTAGCAGACTGCTAAAACCTGCCGTTTCTTTCTCTATAATATCAGCAAAATTCGCCCTTTCCTTTCTGAGCACACTACCAGAACCCTCATCCACACTCTTATCACCTCTCGTAACTTGCTTCTTACAGGTCTCCCACTTAGCCATCTCTCTCCTCTTCAATCTGTTCAAAATTCTGCTGCACAACTAATATTCCACCAGTGTCATTATGCTCATATTAGCCCTCTCCTCGAGTCACTTCCCTGGTTTCCTAACCGTTTCCACATACAGTTCAAACTTCTCTTAATGACCTATAAGTGCATTCTCTCTGCAGCTCCTCAGTACCTCTCCACTCTCATCTCTCCCTACACTCCTCCCCGGGAACTCCGTTCACTGGGTAAATCTCTCTTATCTGCACCCTTCTCCTCCACCGCTAATTCCAGACTCCATTCCTTTTATTTTGCTGCACCATATGCCTGGAATAGACTTCCTGAGCCAGTGCATCAAGCTCCATCTCTGGCCGTCTTCAAATCTAAGCAAAAAGACCACCTTTTGGATGCAGCTTTTAACTCCTAACCCTTATTCACTTCTTAAGAACCCTTATTTTATCATCCTTACTTTAATATTCCCTTATCTCTTGTTTGTCTGTCCTAATTAGATTGTAAGCTCTGTCGAGCAGGGACTGTCTCTTCATGTTCAAGTGTACAGCGCTGCGTACGTCTAGTAGCGCTATAGAAATGATAATTAGTAGTAGTAGTATATAATGGTTTAATTTAGGACTTTTTTCTGGCCTCAGTCAAACTACATAGCTATATTGATAGCAGCTGAGTATCACTGCTATCCATGTAGTTGGACATTAAACTCTTGCACCTGCCCAGCACTATCCATATCGTGCTGCACTGATTTGAGAGATTTTCAACAGCACTATCCAAATAGGGCTACAAAATCCATTGATAGGGGGGACTTACATGATTAGTGGCAGTGCTAAACATATGAATATTGGCCTGATGTAAAGACTAAGAAGGACCAACTGCCACTAACACGCTAGTGCATTTTTGTTCCTCTAGAATTCTATTACTCCTATTCTGCAAAGATCTGTTGTCCATGTTCCTCATGATATATATAATAAACTTGCTTCTAAAAATACCACCAGCCCAAACCTATCCTAGGAGATTGCTTGCCAGCAGGGTTTTCAGGATAGATGTAATAAATATGCATGAGAGAGATTTGCATGCACTTCGAGCAGTATATGTAAATTTCTCTCATGCACACTCATTATAGATATCCATCTGACGAAGAAGGGCAACCTTCGAAAGCTAATCAAGAAATGTATTAAGTTATGTCCAATAAAAAAGGTATCATCTTATTTTCTTTTCCATGTTTTATTTTGTTTGATTTCTATTGATAACCTTAAGAGTGAACTAACACGGCTACCACACCTCTCTAATTAGGACAGAGAAACAGGACAAATAAGGGATAAGGACAAAGGGTAGCAAGATTCCGGAATCCCAAAGAGTAGCAAGCTTCTGTGCAGAGTCCCAAAGAGTAGCAAGATTCCGGAACACAAATAATAGCAAGATTCCGGAATCCCAAAGACTACTACTACTACTACTTATCATTTCTATAGTGCTACTAGACTTACGCAGCACTGTACACTTGAACATGAAGAGACAGTCCCTGCTCGACAGAGCTTACAATTTAATTAGGACAGAAGGGCAACCTTCGAAAGCTAATCAAGAAATGTATTAAGTTATGTCCAATAAAAAAGGTATCATCTTATTTTCTTTTCCATGTTTTATTTTGTTTGATTTCTATTGATAACCTTTAAAAGTGGACTAACACGGCTACCACACCTCTCTACTTATAGATATCCAGAAATCCAACTAGCTGGAGTTTCCCTAGGCCATGTTTGAGATCCACTGCACTAGTTTGCTGTTCTGTTTACATCAAAAGCCTGTGCCACTTCTTATTCCACATCACAATTACTCAAACTGATATATTTACAAACTTGGTTTCCTGTTTTCCAATATCCTGTAATATTTTTAATAATACAGCTTGGTGTTATTCTCTGCTCGCCCTTCATTTTCCTACCTATAATTCCCCACACTGAAGTTATACTCCATCAGAACCTCACAAACTCCCATGACCAGGAGGGCAAAGATGTTATTTTTCATACCGACACCAGACGTAGAAGAGAAATCTGCAGACTTATCCTAAAAGGAAAAATTAATAGAGAATAATCACCAATTCACCATTTCCTCCCTGCTTCCCCAAGAATTTTGATTCAAAACCACCACAATGAAGAAATAAGAAGCCAATGTCATTTTTAAAAAGCTTTTTTTGAAAACGTTTAATAAACTCTAATGGGGGGGGGGGGGGGGGGAACCCCAGACTAAAGAAGTGCTTTTTTTACAAACTTGGGGGTCACAACCCTCTAATGTGTTGCAGCACTCCAGTGGCTGGGTTGAGGCCGACTGAAGTGTAGCTTTTGCTACTGATTCAAGGATTCTGCTTAGTTTTCAGAAGTTTGACCTACATGATACCTGTACTCTCAGCACTGCTCTTCTGACGAGGGGCAAGAAACACAACTGTATAAGCATTGTACAGTTCACAGTTCCTGAGCTGTATGTAGCTGCGGGAGTATCAAAGACAATGAGTGAGCTGGTTTCACTAATTCTAGTTTACTTCCCTCCACTTAATGTCATAAGAACATAAGTATTGCCATACTGGGACAGACCAAAAAGGTCCATCAAGACCAGCATCCTGTTTCCAACAGTGGCCAATCCAGGTCACAAGTACCAGGCAAGATCCCAGAACAGCAGACATATGATTTTATATTTAAATATTTGTATAAACGTACAAAAAACAATATTCTACATAACTTATTTATGAATCACAACTAGAAAACAATAACAATGAGCAACTAAAATACCCCCCCCCCCCCACCACAGTGGTGTTCCTAGGGTGGCTGACACCTGGGGCGGAACGCCAATGCACCCCCACCCAGGTGCAGCGCGACCCCCCCCCCCCCCCCGGCGAAAGGACACCTCCCCCCAGCGAAATGACGGACACCTCCCCCCCAGGTGCATTTTTACCTGCTGGGGGGGGGGGGGGTGCCGCGCGCCTGTTGGCTTCGCTCGTTCCCTGCTCCCTCTGCCCCGGAACAGGAAGTAACCCGTTCCGGGGCAGAGGGCGCAGGGAACGAGCGTTGCCAACAGACACGTGGCACCCCCCCCCCCCCCCAGCGGCGTGCACCCGGGGCGGACCACCCCCACCGCCCTTGGTACACCACTGCACCACCACCATCTACCCTCCCAACCCCAACAATAACTGACTTCTACTTCCCCAAGAATCCTAATCCAGCCTGTTAAAATATCCAGAGGGGCCATTTGGTTCAGATATCTCAAAATCTGGCTTACGCTGCCAGACCAAATAACCCCCTAGTAAGAGGATATGCAGGAAATTTAATAATAGCCTGTCTTTTGTGTATGATGTGCAGCGCTGCGTATGCCTTGTAGCGCTATAGAAAAGATAAGTAGTAGTATAGGTGGAACCTGGGCCGGTTTCAGCACACATGCTTGCACTGCGGAGTCCCACACCCAGCCACGCCACGCAATGCAGAGAATATAGAGATAGGTGCACATAAGCACAAAACTCACACGCACACATCTCCAACTGCCAGTTACTTAATTAGAAACCTGCTATCTCCATTACCAGCTCAAAGTCCTCCAGTTCACTCTTGATCATTCTCCGGGTAATGGAGTCCATCATCTCTTCTAAATCCTGCTGGGACCCCATTTCATCATCTTCATCCTCATCCTCCTCATTCTCACTCGGCTGCTGTATGCTGTTTCTGCACCATATCAGACACAGCTGGACACAGCAAAGCAGATGAGCCTGAAAAACACAAACGGGGAGAAATTAGACCTTACCTGCTAAAAAAAAAAAAAAAAAAAAAAAATTTATTTTCTCTAGTCTTTCCAGACCAGTCCAGATGCATGGTTAACATGTACTCCTGCCAGCAGATGGAGATTAATGATTTAATGCTGCCATCTTATATATGGTCCTGTGCAGTCTACAGCTAGCCAGTATTTCTCTAACGAAGCAATGTTGCAACTAATTCCTCTAATTCTCCCTCACAACCAAGAAACAAGAGCTGACCACTTTTAACTTCTCAGCAAAACCAACTTATATATTGCAGTTTGAAGAAAACAGACTAATGAGGACAAGACTGCCTAGCCCCGAAATCTGTACAAGCTCTTTTATCACATTTCCTGCAACTCATGGGTGGGTTCTGGACTGATCTGGAGAGACTCAAGGAAAGAAAATTAGAAAGTATAATATATCCCCTTCCTTATCATCCCTCCAGACCAGTCTAGATGCATGTGAAGTACCAAAGAAGTATTGAAGGAGGGAGGCATCAAGACAAACCTGCTGTCAAATGCTAGCCACAAATGCTGCATCTTGACAAGCCTGCACATCATGCAAATGAATATAACAACATTCATGTGACTGCCCTGCAAATCTCCTGTAGAGGGACTAGCCCTTGATCTACCTAAGATGCAGCTTGGCCCTAGTGGAGTGTGCGTTTTCAGAGCAGAAGGCACTAGGCAGCCCCGCATGATGTATGCCAATGGGCGACCTCAGGGTATAAGAACATTTAAACGGTAACGGAATTCAAACATGCGTGGGATAAACATAAAGGAATCCTGTTCAGAAGGAATGGATCCTCAGAAGCTTAGCCGAGATTGGGTGGAAGAGCCGGTGGTGGGAGGCGGGGCTAGTGCTGGGCAGACTTCTACGGTCTGTGCCAGAGCCGGTGGTGGGAGGCGGGACTGGTGGTTTGGAGGCGGGGATAGTGCTGGACAGACTTATACGGTCTGTGCCAGAGCCGGTAGTGGGAGGCGGGGATAGTGCTGGGCAGACTTATACGGTCTGTGCCAGAACCGGTGGTGGGAGGCGGGGCTGGTGGTTGGGAGGCGGGGCTAGTGCTGGGCAGACTTCTACGGTCTGTGCCAGAGCCGGTGGTGGGAGGCGGGACTGGTGGTTTGGAGGCGGGGATAGTGCTGGGCAGACTTATACGGTCTGTGCCAGAACCGGTGGTGGGAGGCGGGGCTGGTGGTTGGGAGGCGGGGCCAGTGCTGGGCAGACTTCTACGGTCTGTGCCCTGAAAATGGCAGATACAAATCAAGGTAAGGCCTACACAAAAAGTAGCACATATGAGTTTATCTTGTTGGGCAGACTGGATGGACCGTACAGGTCTTTTTCTGCCGTCATCTACTATGTTACTATGATAGCCTTCCAAAGTCCCATAGAAACCTATGGAACTTTGGAAGGCTAAGTGCTTTGAAAATATGCCTCTATGTATAATAGCCTCCCTTAAGCCACTGGGCTAACACTGCTTTAGATGCCTGTAAGAGTAAACAATCACCACCTAGTGGTAGGACAGACATACAAATTGGAATTATGCACTCTGGGAATTATTCATGCCTCCTAATGAGCAATCCTAACTCCTTCTAATCTATAGTTATACTACCAAACTGAAAATATGAACCTGATAGTTATCATTTCTTTATGTTAGTAAAATCTTTATTATTTCTATATACATAGGTAACGTTGCCTCCCATCATGAAAACACTGCTATTGTGTGGGTCAAATTTATAACAGAACACCTATGTGAAAAGTCCAAAAATGTGTATTTTATGAAGATAACAAAGGCGCCTACGTGCTTTTAAAACAGGCTCCTACATGACCTCTTTTAGTTGAAAAATGCTCCCAAAAAACGTATGTAAAGATGTATTTTATAACTACACATTTACACTGCAACTTCATCCTAGCTGTCCAAACTATGTCCCTAGGCACTGTCTTGTAGTAGGTCTATTTTTTTTTCCACACATGCAAAACCATCCATAATTTTAAAAGAGTCTATTTGTGGGTAAAACATGCTTTACAGGTGAAGAGAGTTTTATAAAATAACACCCTTAAAATGTACGCCAGAAGTGATGGTTATGGTTGACATCAACAGCTTGAAACGGTGCACCTAAATGCTAGTACTGCAAGTTTACTGCTCTAGAGGCATTCCCTCTCTCAAATATGGACTGTGATTAGAGAATGACACGGGGGCCCGCGGGGGAATGGGATGGGAACAGAGCCCGTGGGGACGAGGACAAACTTTGTCCCCGTGTCATTCTCTACTTTGAAGCCTGTTGATGAACTGGACCGTTATTTACGTTTGAGTGATGCAGAAAACAATATTTTGACTTTTTTTGGAAAAACAAGCAATCCAAAATCCCAGGAATAACATGTACAGAATGTTTGTACGTTTGGGAAGCTTGCCAGGTGCCCTTGGCCTGGATTGGCCGCTGTCGTGGACAAGATGCTGGGCTCGATGGACCCTTGGTCTTTTCCCAGTATGGCATTACTTATGTACTTATGTACTTATGCTGACCACAGCTGGCAAAATTTGCATGGGGGATCCTGTATATTCCTGCTACCAGCACATCTTCTGAGAAGAAATCTTCTGCAAGAAGGACTGTGGAAGACAGGAGAGCTAGACTGAATCCTGAAATTGTTGAAGACTTATTCATCCATAGATTACAAAAATCGTAACAGTGTTCATAGGGCATATTTCTTCCCCACTAGGGAATATACAACAGGTTGTATTTTGTACCCCTGGACATTTTAACAGGTTGGATTAGGATTCCTTGGGGTAGTAGAAGTCAGGTATTGTTGGGGTTGGAAGGGAAGAGGGTGGGGGGGAGGGTTTATTATAGTTGGCTTGTTATTATTGTTTTCTATTTGTGATTTACAAACAGTTGCACAGCAGATGAGGACAGAGCCCACGGGAATGGGGTGGGGATGGAGACAGAGCCCGCAGGGACGTGGCGGGGATGGGGACAGAGACAGAACCCGCAGGGACGTGGCGGGGATGGGGACGGAGACAGAACCCGCAGGGACGTGGCAGGGATGGGGACAGAGACAGAACCCGCAGGGACGTGGCAGGGATGGGGACAGAGACAGAACCCGCAGGGACGTGGCGGGGATGGGGACGGAGACAGAACCCGCAGGGACGTGGCGGGGATGGGGACGGAGACAGAACCCGCAGGGACGTGGCGGGGATGGGGACGGAGACAGAACCCGCAGGGATGTGGCGGGGATGGGGACGGAGACAGAACCCGCAGGGACGTGGCGGGGATGGGGATGGAGACAGAACCCACAGGGACGTGGCGGGGATGGGGACAGAGACAGAACCACGGGGAAATGGCAGGGATGGGGACAAACTTTGTCCCTGTGTCATTCTCTACTGTGAAGGAAATTCAAACCCCAAATTCAAACCCCACTAATAGCATAGACTTACCCATGGAACAGAATGCTGTCATGCATAATTAAGTGTCAGCAATTCTAAATCTAAAGGCAACAGTTTATATTCAGAATAACCCAACTCTTCAAGCATCTTCCATGCACCTATAGAATACTAGCACATAAGCACATGATTGTTACAGTTATGTATGTAAGTGCTAGCTGCACACTCAGGAGTATTCTATAACATTGGTGCGCAACACGCTAATTCCCTAAATCTATAAGTCACCAAAACTTGCAAGTGCAGATTTGAGCACATGCCCAATTTGCACACACAACTTAATTGAATAATGAGCTAATTAGTGTCAATTGGCTTAGCAATTACTGTCACTAATTAGATTTAATTGGTATTTACGCTCATAAATTTAGGAACGCATTCCACGCCTAAAATCTGTGTGTGATCTGAAAGAGGGGGCACGGAAATGGCAGGGTCATAGGGGTAACGAGGGCATTTCTAGCCTTTACGCACATGGTTATAGAATAATGGGGCTACACGCCTAATGAAGGCGCGTACATTTGCACTATGTTAGGTGCAATTCCCAGTCATAAATGCTATTCTATAAACTGCACCTAACTTTAAGCACAGCTTATAGAATAGCGCTTTTTTTTTTCTGTGCCAGTTTTTGCCGCTATATATATAGAATCTAGCCCTAAGTGCAAAATTTCAAGGGTACATACACGCTAAAGTGCCACTTTTAGGTGTCTGCATTTACGCCTGCTATCGACATGGTGTAAGTGGTTACATCTAAATGTTTGCGTGCAGATGCCAACTTAAGCTACTATATACCATTAGAGAATTAGCACTTGGCATGCTGCATCTTGGTACCTAATCTTTGCCACCCTTTATAAAATTGCCCCCTTTTGTGGAGTGGAGAAGCAGTCTAGTGGTTAGTGCAGAAGGCTTTGATTCTCACTGCAGGTCCTTGTGACTCTGGACAAGTCACTTGACTCTCCATTGCCCCAGGTACAAATAACTACCTGTATATACCATGTAAACCGCTTTGAATGTACTTGCAAAAACCATAGAAAGGCAGTATATCAAGTCCCCTTTTCTCTATTTGAGATTCTACATGGAACGTTGCTAGTGGAGGAGTAGCCTAGTGGTTAGTGCTGCAGACTTTGATCCAGGTGAACTGGGTCTGATTCTCACTGCAGCTCCTTGTGACTCTGGGCAAGTCACTTAACCCTCCATTGTCCCCAGGTACAAATAAGTACCTGTATATAAATGTAAACCGCTTTGATTGTAACCACAGAAAAGTGGTATATCAAAACCCATCCCCTTTCCCTTTAAGAGAATACAGTTATTTGTGATTCACGTACTGTATATAAAGCTGACATCCAACTGAAATATGCAACACTTTATAATAAATGATATCACCTTAATTGCTTTATAAGCTCTTACCAGTGGTTCCTGCAAAAAGACCTGGTCTCCCTGAGCAGAAATACACCCCTCTAATTTCACCGGAGGTAACAGGTCTGCTTCTGGTTCATAGTATCGTTTTAGCTATGCAAGGAAAAGCAAAGAATTGCAATGAATATATGATATAGGGGGGGAAAAAAGCATGCTTGAAAACTGCCTCACTAAATATTATTTAATCCAAATTAATCCCAGTTACAGTTTGGCAGGGTACTCTCATCACATCTAGACAAAGGAAGAGAAAAGATAAAGATAGAATGAACATTTCGATATACAGCAGGATTTTCCATAGATTGAAAAGTTTAAGAACAAGGAGTCATATAGAACTGAAGGGAGGGAAGCTCAAAAGGAATGTGAGAAAATACTTTTTAAATGAGGGAAACTGACCACTGAAACAGACTTCCAATGCAGGTATTAAAAGCCCAAATAGTGACATGTAAGGGACAAACACAAAGGTGAATTTTGTTAGGCATCGGGATGATCTCTGCTAAGTGTAAATTCTATAAAGGCTGTTTTACATGGAATAGCCTTTATAGACTATTAGGTTGGCACACATTTCATGCCTAACTTTGGTGCGAGCGTTAGGCACTGAAATGCAGGTATTCAAAAAAACTGCGCCAAAATTTTGGGAACGCCCCTTACCCACCCAGGCCCCTCCCACGTCCACACCACCTTTGGAACTGCACGCTATGAAAATTAGACATACTTTATAGAATATGGTGTAGGGCAGATCCGCGTTAACCTGTTTAAAGAGACTTATGAAATGAATCCTTCTTAAAAGACTTAATTTCAAAACTACACCAGAACAAACCATTATCGAACTCTTATTATTAGGTTACTTTAATCACATTATTATTATTGTATGTTATACCTTGTCCTTGATCTCATATGCCTGATATGAATTGTTTATTTACTCCCTATTTTTCTGTTATTTTTATGTACCTTAATTGTATCAATAATCTGAACTTCTCATTCTGTTAATGGCGATCGTCATTGCGGCATAATGTAAGCCACATTGAGCCTGCAAATAGGTGGGAAAATGTGGGATACAAATGCAGCAAATAAATAAACAATGGCTTCCAATTACGGCCCAGTGGGATTTTCAAGATTTCAGCAATGAATATGCATGAGATCTATTTGCATATAATAGAAGCAGTACATGCAAATCAATCTCCTTCATGATCATTGTGGAGGTCTTGGGGACCCCGCTGGGTTGTGGTTCGAGAGGTCCTTGGTCGCCCACCCCTGCCCTAGAACATTAATTGGAGATCCTGGTTTACTGCCAGGATCTTAGGGGACTCGGCATAAATATGTGAGAAATCATAGCGGACATTTCACATTATTTCATTATTATTATATAGTATGCCCTATCAGATTGACTCTACACTTGTCTTTTAGATTGTGCACTTGTCTTTAGATTGTAAGCTCCTTGAGCAGGGACTGTCCTTCCATGTTAAATTGTACAGCGCTGCGTAACCCTAGTAGCACTTTAGAAATGTTAAGTAGTAATAGTAGTAGTAGTTAACACCAATCATCACTAATTTTAGCCAATTACTTTGCACTCAGATCTTTGATCCGCACACAAACTTGAGTGCCTAACTTTGGACAGCCTATACAGAATCTCCCCCCTCCCCCTCGGGATCTTAGCGGCAAAAGAGGGAGAGAGATCATGGCCAGACAGAAAGAGCTGGTCCCTTCCAGCTGACTCTCTGTGCAGTAAAAACATTAGATAAATACCTTGTGTCATCAACATACCCCAGACCTGGAAAGATCCACTCAGGAATACAGTTTGTACCACCATCTTTTGTTCCCTACCTGAAGACTAGGTTTTCTTTCCTGTTAAATATATTATATTCCCCGACACCTGTTTTACCTGTGAGAGCAGTGTCTGCAAGATGGAGCTGGCCAGCTGAGAGTTTCTACGCAGCACGTCGTAAAAGCCCTATTGGATGAGAAGTTTAAGCTAGTCACAGAGGTTTCCAGCCACACATTTGCACACCCAATTCAATCTATGCAAGACAAATCCACTGCGTCTACAGGTCTTTGTAGATTAGTGTTAAGGACAACAATTTCATGCACACCCATTCTTGTTGAAGGCACCTAAAAAGTACTCTTTACAGTTCAATTGCAGCTTGTACAAGCTTTCTGCTATCATGACAATCACCTTCATTTTGGTATCTCACTTAACAGCATTGCCAAGTGTTGATCTCAGATGCGCCACCAATACTCGTGTGTATAAGCCCAGCCCCGTGGTTGTTTTCCGTTGCTCTACAGAGTGTAAAAAATGCTGCTATTTAAGTAAAACAGACAAGCTAGGGATGTTTTTGCAGTTTAGTTACTTTTTAAATTGTAATCCAAACAGCAAAGATTAGTTTTTCCATGCAGGGACAACTTTGAGTAGCTCATATGGTTGCAGAGTACAAAGGCACTTTTTCTTCATGCACTTGGAAGCAGGGCCGGTCTTAGCAAGTGCGGGGCCCTATGCAGACCAATCTGATGGGGCCCCATCCTAGCCCCGCCCCCACCCTATCTCCAGGGCCATCCCCAGCTCCAGGGCTGGGCTCCGCATCTCCCTCCCTCCCTCCCAGCTCCAAGGCCAGCTGGCCGGTCTCTCTCTTTCTCCCTCCTACCCACCAGATCCAAGGCCCCCCTCCCTCCCCACTCCAAGGCCTGTCTCTCTCCCTCCCACCCACCAGCTCCAAGGCCCCCCACCCAGCTCCCTCCCACCCACCAGATCCAAGGCCCCCCACCCAGCTCCAAGGCCCCTCTCCCTCCCTGCTCCAAGGCCTGTCTCTCCCTCCCTCCCACCCACCCACCAGATCCAAGGCCCCCCACCCAGCTCCCTCCCACCCACCAGATCCAAGGCCCCCCTCCCTCTGAATTTTAAGTTACCTCGTCATCGACGTCGGAGCGGCCAGGAGGTAGTAGCAGCAGCCTTGAAAAGCGTGCGAGCTGCTGGGCGGCGCTTCGGGAGCCTTCCTTTCCCTCGCTCAGCTCTGGTCCCGCCCTCAAAACAAGGGCGGGACCAGAGCTGAACAAGGGAAGGGAAAGGAAGGCTCCCCCAAAGCGCCACCCAGCAGCTCGCATGCTTTTCACGGCTGCTGCTACTACCTGCCGGCCGCTCCGACGTCGACGACGAGGTAACTTAAAATTCAGAGGGCGGGGGCGACTGGAGCTTGGGCGGTTGGGGCGGAGCAACTTCAGGCACGCCGCGCGTGGCCCCCTTGAGCGTGAGGCCCTATGCGGTCGCCTTGGTCGTCTCGCCCTAAGACCGGCCCTGCTTGGAAGCTAATTTTCAAAAGGGAGACTATACAGATATGTACCCTTTGAAAACTAGCTAGCATTAAGTACACATGCTAAAAGTATCCGTTATATTCAAACTGTCTGGAATAGCCAGTCCCAACGCCTCCAGAGAAGAACGAACTGTGTCCCAACAATTGGTGCAAATAGTCCATCACAGCTCTCCAAAAATCTTGAGCCACTGACCAACTCAGAAAGCATGCAAGACTGCAATTCTAGCTCCCTTGCATTTTAAACATCAATAATGAAATACCCTGCCTGATACAGTTGAGACTGAGTAAAATATGCTGTGTAGAACTTGAAAATAACATTCTCGTGAAGTTGCATCATGCAGTATTTTTCAGTATGTCTGTGCTACTGGTTTCCACATTCCAACCTCTCAAAAGTCCTATCTAGTTCTCCTTCCCACCTGATTTTTTTTTTTTTTATAACAGCAAAATCTTTAGATTTTCCCACCACTTGCAAGATAGACCCTGACTGGGGAAATATTATTAAAGAGCATTGTCAGGTTAGCCCTCAAGTCAGACTGTAGCCTACCTGTATCTAGTGTTTAATATGACAGTATGCAAACTTGACCCCCCCCCTCCCCCAGAGAGAGAGAGAGAGAGACAGAAAGAGAGATTACAAATGATCTATTTTGAAGCCCAAGTGTGAAGGCCACATTCTCCGGAATCAGGAGAAAATCTGATATGTGGGGATCTCCTCTCAACAACAGAACCAATATTTTCCAAACTTCCCTGGAACAACCCTTTTTATGTTGTTAAACACATGTGCCTTCTGAACCCCACACATATGTTTCAGAAAGAAGTAGTTCTCAGACTGGTCACCTTACCAAGGTAAGTGGCTTTGAAAACTGTCCTCTCTATTTCCAAAATGTACATTATTTTCTCACTGTACATAGCAACTGAGAATACCTTTCGATAAGAAGTGACCCTAAGTACTCCTTGCTGTTTGTACTATTTTGCAACATTTATGGAGGATCTCAAAAGAAGTGCCACAGACTTGTTCATTCAAAGTATTAGAAGCCAACATTCATTTTACTGTACCTCATAAAGCATGAGTCGAACGTCTGCCTGCTGACTCAGGCATCTGCGCAGGCCGCTCAGGATTTCAAGGCAAAAGGCCTCATTAGCTGCAGCGTTATAACGCATATGAACATCCACCTGAACCTGAGTGAAAATGCAGAAGAACTAAGTCACTAAAGGAAATGGACATGTCCTCTTACCCAGCAGGTTCACGCTAGGAGCAGCAAAGATTTGGGCCGGGGGGGGGGGGGGGGGGGGTTGGTTTACTTTTTAAGGTCTTCTGGCTCCAAGCTGGAGTGTTCTACAACTTCTTATGAAAGAATTCAGACAGATGTCAATGGAAGATGATCTGGTGCGGGAGGTAATGGTGCTGGGGTCGCTTGATAACAGTGATCGTAATATGATCGGATTTACTACTACTACTATTTAACATTTCTAGAGCGCTACTAGGGTTACGCAGCGCTGTACAAAAAAACAAAGAAGGACAGTCCCTGCTCAAAGGAGCTTACAATCTAAAGGACAAGAAGGACAAAAAGTGCAGTCAATCAAAAATTGGGACAGTCTAGATTTCTTGGGTAGAGGTACAATGGTTAGGTGCCGAAAACGACATTGAAGAGGTGGGCTTTGAGTAAGGATTTGAAGATGGGTAGGGAGGGGGCTTGGCGTATGGGCTCAGGGAGTTTATTCCAGGCATAGGGTGAGGCGAGGCAGAAAGGGCGGAGTCTGGAGTTGGCGGTGGTGGAGAAGGGTACTGAGAGGAGGGATTTGTCCTGTGAACGGAGGTTACGGGTAGGGGCGTAAGGGGAGATGAGGGTAGAGAGGTAGTGAGGGGCTGCAGATTGAGTGCATTTGTAAGTTAGTAGGAGAAGCTTGAATTGTATGTGGTATCTGATCTGATATTAGCTTTAAAGTAAGTATATATAGGAAATCAAATGCGTTAGCGTTTAACTTTGAAAAAGGAGACTATGATAAAATGAGAAGAATGGTGAAAAAAAAAAAAACCTTAGAGGAGCGGCTGCAAGGGTCAAAAATTTACATCAGGCGTGGATGCTGTTCAAAAACACCATCCTGGAAGCCCAGGCCAAACATATTCCGCATATTAAAAAAGGAGGACGGAAGACCAAACAACAACCGGAATGCTTAAAAAGTAAGGTGAAGGGGGTGGAGGCAAGATGTCGCCGTGAGAGGAGTACAGAGAAGCTGATCTCAACATACCTCTCCCACTCTTCAGTGTATAGCTGGGTTTCCTCGTTTTTGATGCTTAAGAGGAGAGGCAGACAGAGCGTTAGCTCCGCAGCGCTTGTCTTGCCGGTGGAGGGGACGTCGGATCGCTTCTTAGTCCCAGCAACATTATCGGGAACGCCTTCACTGCCGGAGACTGTGGGGAGAGGGTTGCTACACTCCCGGCTTGAAGCAGAGATATCTTTGAGCCCCGAATTGCGGAATCCTCCTCCTATGCCGGCGGACGCACCGAGAAGGGACCAGGAGACCCCGGATCTTCAACAAATGACGTGGTCTCCTGGCATGGGTGCCGACTCGAGTGCAGGAACTCCGTCTATCCCCACGCTGGAAGCGACGGGTGAAGGAGGAGAGAACAAGCTTGGAGGAAAACAACATGGCAATGGAGGGACAACTACCGAAAGATTCCACACTTGAATTAGGCTTACTAAGTCAGTCTTTTTTGCCTAGAAAACCAGAAACTATAACTTTAGACACTATATGGGATGCTCTGGTGGGCCTGGAAGTTTCTCTCTCACAAAAGTTTATTTCCTTAACTCAACAATTTAACTCTATGTCTGAAAAAATACCATTAATGGAGAAAAAAAAGTAGCAATCCTGGATAAAGAGATTGAAAATAATTCTAAAATACTTCAGAACTGTCAACAAATTCAAGTTAATATGATAAAAGAGAATTTATACCTTCAAAACAGGATTGAAATTTTGGAAAACTATCAACAATCTAATACGCTTAGGTTAATAAATTTTCCTAAGCAGGTTTCAATCTCACCTCTTATTACCTTTAAAAAATATCTAACGGAAATTTTGAAAATTCCTGAACAACCACATCCTCCTATATCAAAAATTTACTATTTGTTACCTTTTGTAAAGAAAGATTCAGACCATGGAATAGGAGTTGGTGTGCCAATGGAGACTTTAGATTTGAATTTAACCCAAATAATTGAAGAAGAAAATGTGGGATTGACAAAAGCAACAGTGGAGTGGAGGAGAGGCCTAGTGGTTAGGGTGGTGGACTTTGGTCCTGAGGAACTGAGTTTGATTCCCACTTCAGGCACAGGCAGCTCCTTGTGACTCTGGGCAAGTCACTTAACCCTCCATTGCCCCAAGTAAGCCGCATTGAGCCTGCCATGAGTGGGAAAGCGCGGGGTACAAATGTAACAAAAATAAAATAGATACTATTGGAGATTCTACATGGAATGTTGCTGCTATTGGAGATTCTACATGGAATGTTGCTACTATTGGAGATTCTACATGGAATGTTGCTATTCCACTAGCAACATTCCATGTAGAAGGCTGCGCAGGCTTCTGTTTCTGTGAGTCTGACGTCCTGCAGGACGTCAGACTCACAGAAGCAGAAGCCTGCGCGGCCACATTGGTGATCTGCAAGGGCCGACTTCTACATGGAACGTTGCTAGTGGAGGTGTAGCCTAGTGGTTAGGGTGGTGGACTTTGGTCCTTAGGAACTGAGTTCAATTCCCACTTCAGGCACAGGCAGCTCCTTGTGACTCTGGGCAAGTCACTTAACCCTCCATTGCCCCATGTAAGCCGCATTGAGCCTGCCATGAGTGGGAAAGCGCGGGGTACAAATGTAACAAAAATAAAATAGATACTATTGGAGATTCTACATGGAATGTTGCTGCTATTGGAGATTCTACATGGAATGTTGCTGCTATTGGAGATTCTACATGGAATGTTGCTATTCCACTAGCAACATTCCATGTAGAAGGCTGCGCAGGCTTCTGTTTCTGTGAGTCTGACGTCCTGCACGTACGTGCAGGACGTCAGACTCACAGAAGCAGAAGCCTGCGCGGCCACATTGGTGATCTGCAAGGGCCGACTTCTACATGGAACGTTGCTAGTGGAGGTGTAGCCTAGTGGTTAGGGTGGTGACTGTGGTCCTGAGGAACTGAGTTCAATTCCCACTTCAGGCACAGG